>NC_135236.1:98601977-98916977 GCF_051348905.1 Ranitomeya variabilis
CATGGAACAGATCTTACAGTGTGCTTTATTGTTCCACTAAGCTTCTACCTACCTTCAGCTGTGATAGGAGATGGTGCTTAAAGGGGATATCCGAGACTTTATGAAAAACAAAATATGTGCCTATGCACTAACGGAGGTGGTTGCTACTTGCCTGCCTGTTGTGCCGTTCTTCCCCGGCAGAGAGCCGTCATACACCGCTCCTGTCGGGGATTCAGCTGTTTCTGCTGACGTCACCTTGACCGAGGGGGCGATTCTTTTCTGCTCCACTCTGTTGACAGGGAGGGACTTCCGATGTCATTCTGATTACCAGCTGGAATCCCGCTGCCTATTAGAGGAAGCTGGGAGCGTGGTGGCTCAGTGGTTATTATTATTATTATTTATTTATATAGCACCATTAATTCCATGGTGCTGTACATCAGAAGGGGTTACATCAAAATACAAATATCACTTACAGTAAACAAAACTAACAACGACAAACTGGTACAGAGGGAAGAGGACCCTGCCCTTGCGGGCTTACATTCTACAGGATTATGGGGAAGGAGACAGTAGGTCGAGGGTTGCAGTAGCTCCAATAGTGTTGAGGTGGCCGTGTGGTCTTTACAGGCTGTAAGCTTCTTTGAAGAGATGGGTTTTCAGGTTTCTTTTGAAGGATCCAAAAGTAGTGGATAACCGGATGTGTTGGGACACTGAATTCCAGAGGATGGGTGATATTCGGGAGAAGTCTTGGATGCGATTGGGTGAGGAGCGAATAAGCATGGAGGAGAGGAGGAGGTCTTGGGAGGACCGGAGATTACGTGAGGGAAGATATTGAGAGATTAGTGTGGAAATATACGGAGGAGAAAGATTGTGGATGGCTTTGTAGGTCAGTGTTAGTAATTTAAACTGGATACGCTGAGAAATTGGGAGCCAGTGAAGGAATTTGCAAAGAGGGGAAGCAGGAGTGTAGCGAGGAGAGAGATTAATTAGTCGGGCAGCAGAGTTAAGGATGGACTGGAGGGGTGCGAGAGTGATAGAAGGTAGGCCACAGAGGAGTATGTTGCAGTAGTCGAGGCGGGAGATGACTAGGGCATGCACGAGCATTTTGGTAGAGTGTGGGTTGAGGAAAGGACGGATTCTGGAAATATTTTTGAGCTGGAGGCGACAGGAGGTGGCGAGAGCTTGGATGTGCGGTTTGAAGGACAGGGCAGAGTCAAGGGTTACTCCGAGGCAGCGGATTTTGGGGACAGGGGAAAGTGTGATTTCATTTATTTTGATAGATAGATCAGGTAGGGAAGATATGCGAGATGGAGGAAAGATAATTAGTTCAGATTTGTCCACATTGAGCTTGAGGAAGCGAGAGGAGAAGAAGGAGGATATGGCTGATAGACACTCTGGGATTCTGGAGATCAGAGAGGTGACATCTGGGCCAGAGAGGTAGATCTGAGTGTCATCGGCATATAGATGGTACTGGAAGCCATAGGACCTTATGAGTTGTCCCAGGCCGAGTGTATATATTGAGAAGAGTAAGGGTCCTAGGACAGAGCCTTGAGGGACACCAACAGAGAGGGGGCGAGATGAAGAGGTAGTATGTGAGAAGGAAACGCTAAATGTGCGGTTGGCAAGGTATGAGGAGATCCAAGATAGGGCAATGTCTTTGACCCCAAAGGAAGAGAGGATCTGTAGTAGGAGGCAGTGGTCAACTGTGTCGAAGGCAGAGGACAAGTCTAGGAGGAGGAGTATAGAGAATTGTCTGTTAGCTTTGGCTGTAAGTAAGTCATTAGTAATTTTGGTCAGGGCAGTCTCAGTGGAATGGTGGGGACGGAAGCCAGATTGTAGGTTGTCGAAGAGAGAGTTAGATGCAAAGTGAGAGGAAAGTTCAGCATGGACGTGCTGCTCAAGGAGTTTGGATGCAAATGAGAGCAAAGATATGGGGCGATAGCTGGACGTAGCGCTTGGGTCAAGGGATGGCTTTTTGAGGATAGGTGTGATTGTGGCATGTTTGAAGGCAGAGGGGAAGGTACCAGAAGTTAGTGAAAGGTTGAAGAGATGGGTTAGGGATGGGATTAGTGTGGTGTTGAGGTTGGGGAGGAGGTGGGATGGGATGGGGTCAAGTGCACAAGTGGTGAGGTGCGATTTGGAGAGAAGATGAGCAAGCTCCCCTTCAGAGATTTTGGAGAGTGAAGTTATGGGGTTTGGGCATTGGTCTCTCATACAAAGGGGTTGTGGTGGTTGGACAACAAAGACTTGCCTTGTTTGGTCTATCTTATTTTTGAAGTGCGTGGCAAAGTCCTCGGCAACGATTAGGGAAGTCGGAGGGGGCAGTGGTGGGCGGAAGAGGGAGTTAAAAGTGTTGAACAACTGTTTGGGGTTGTGGGATAAGGAAGATACGAGGGTTGTGAAGTAGGTCTGTTTAGCAGAGGTGAGAGCTGATTTGAATGCCAGTGTTGCTTGTTTGAGTGCAGTGAAATCATCTTGTGAATGCGTTTTCTCCCAATGCCGTTTTGCAATTCTGGACACTTGCCGAAGCTTTTTAGTGATGTTATTGTGCCAGGGTTGTCTATTGGTTCGTCGCACTCTGCTATGCATGACGGGCAACTGTGTCAATAGCTGATGCAAGAGTGGCATTGTAGAAAGCAGTGGCAGTGTCTTTGTCGTGGAGTGAGGATATAGAGGACAGTGGTAGGATAGAGTCAGAGAGTGTGTGGGTGTCTAGGTGTGCGAGATTCCTGCGTGGGTGCGCATGGTGCTGGACATGGGTGACAGGTAAGGAGGACAGAGATGAGAAAGTGAGTAGATGGTGGTCAGATAGAGGGAGAGGGGAGGTTGTGAAGTTAGATAGGGAGCATAAACGGGTGAAGACCAGGTCTAATGTGTGTCCGTCTGTGTGGGTGGCTGAGGAGGACCACTGAGTAAGTCCAAAAGATAAAGTAAGGGACAGAAGCTTGGAGGCTGCTGACTGGTGGGTGTCAATGGGGATATTGAAGTCACCCATGATGATGGTAGGAATGTCAGCAGAGAGAAAGTGAAGGAGCCAGGTGGAGAATTGGTCAATAAAGGCAGTGGTCGGGCCCGGAGGTCGGTATATGATGGCCATTTGGAGGTTGTAGGGGGAGTAGATGCGGACAGAGTGGACTTCAAAAGAAGGGAGGATAAGGGAGGGTAGAGGTGGGATTGGGTTAAAGGTACAGTTGGAAGAAAGGAGAAGGCCCACTCCTCCACCATGTTTGTTGCCAGGGCAAGGAGTGTGGGTGAAGTGGAGGCCACCGTAACATAGTGCAGCAGGGGAGGCGGTGTCAGCCATGTTTCAGTGATGCCCAGAAAGAAAAGATTACGAGAGGTAAAGAGGTCATGAATCACGTGGAGTTTATTGCAGATGGAGCGGGCATTCCATAGTGATCCAGAGAGAGGGTGCAAAGGGGTGGGCGTCATGGGCACGGATTTGAGGTGGGCAAGATTTTGGCTGGTTAGTACCAGAAACGAGTGAAATGTGGTCACAGTTTGGTAAACCATCATGTTTCCACTAATGCATTTATTTCACTTTGGCTAGAATAGTGGAGCTGTATGATGAACGGGGGGGGGGGAAACGTGTTTGTTGAAGGGAGGAGGGAATGTGGAGAGGTTGGAGGAAAGGCATGCTTTTTTTTTCTTCCCTTTGTGTTGATTCAGGCAGCCAATCGGGGCGTAGAAACCATCCACGTCATGACACAAGGTCTTCTATAATTGATTTCCGAAGTCACATGATCCTGGCCATGTAAAAAGCGGACATCTTGTTTTTCTGGTGCCAGTTTCTCAGTGTCACAGTGCAGAAAAGCTCCTGCTACTGCTGCAAGTGAACTTGTCAATTAAATAGAAAGGATCCTGTCCTGTGTGAAATCAATCATTAAGCACCTAACTAGATTGTGCAAAAACTTTGTGGCAGTCTACGGAAGCCTCATTTGCTACTCCAAATAGTTTGTGATAAAACTTTCAGGGAGAAATCAGAAGGCCAGATTTCCACTTACAAATCATTAGGTGTAACAGTGTTGTTCAAGCACACTAAGAAAATACATAGTGATTGTTCATTTAGTGACAGGTAACTGACGGCTGTGGGCCTAAGGTTGTGAAACAGCAGGGTCCAGGAGGGGAAGGCTACATAGAACATGAGTGGGGGGAAAAAGTGAGGTTGTGGTGGAAGGATGAATAGGCTTGGTATTCGACGTGTACATTGATTAGGTGCTTATTAGTGATGAGTGATTATACTCGTTACTCGAGATTTCTCGAGCATGCTCGGGGGTCCTCCGAGTATTTTTTAGTGCTCGGAGATTTAGTTTTTAGCGCTGCAGATGAATGATTTACCTCTGTTAGCCAGCATAAGTACATGTGGGGGTTGCCTGGTTGCTAGGGAATCCCCACATGTACTTATGCTGGCTAACAGATGTAAATCATTCAGCTGTGGCAAGAAAAACTAAATCTCCGAACACTAAAAAATACTCGGAGGACCCCCGAGCATGCTCGAGAAATCTCGAGTAACGAGTATATTCGCTCATCACTAGTGCTTATGTTAATGAAAGCGCTACTGAACAAACCTTCTCGTCCTATCCAAAGACCACTGACAACACCTGTTACTGGACAGGCAATACACTCCGTTTCTTTGGCAGTCACACAGCGGTACCCCTTGTAGATGAGTGCCAGAAAGAGCATATGCTCTAGTGGATGACAAGTGCTGCATCAAGTGGTCTCTTCTCCTCTTCCTCCACATTAACATCACACCCAGTACAAGCCTCATGGGTGGCACCCCAATAACCATTGTTTCCTCCGCGTCACAAATTTCCAAACGCCCAACTGACTGTGGGGAACCATAGATGAGCCATTCTGCAGAGCTGTTCACACATTCTATTCCATGAGCATCAGAGGCTTGCTGTGAATAAATACAGAATCCAGAGGAAGAAAGCATCTGCACCGATGCCCAAAAATTTTTCATGTTGGATCCGGAGCCGGACGAAGAAGGGTCTGAGCAGAATCCAGACCCTCGTCACCAGACGTTAACCAACAGAGGTGGAGGTGATCCTGATGAGACTCAGATAGCAGAGTTGCACACGGACTGTACTGTGGTGTCAGGGCAGGAAGAGGGCGGGTGAGGAGCAATGAGAACAGAGAGGATGACTGTGTTGTATTTTCCATTTGGTGTGAACCCACAGGTACACAGCTGGGTAGCTCAGCAGAGGGGGAGGTCATGTTGCAGCTTGCCATACAGACATAAAGTGATTCAACCACGATAAGCACTGCATTCTCAGCCCCAACACCTTCACGAGTGTGCAGTTCGCAGGGAAAGCAAGGATTGCCTAGTCGGGGCCTTTTTTTTTTTGAGACTGCAAAGGATGACTCAAATCTAGTTATCTGCCAAATTTTCAAAAAGAAAAAGTGGCAAAAATTGCAATAATTTGACTACTACATGCATGAATTGACACACGTGCGTCGAGCGGGCAAAAGATTGTATATAGGAGGGAAAGGAAATGTTGGTGTCAAACATAACACCTAGACAGCACACTAACTGCCTAGGTGTTATTGCTGTGCCACTGAGAGAGAGATATCTGATTTAGGGAGGTCAGTAGCCTGCGGCAGCAAAAGTTCAGATTTAGAAAGGTTGAGTTTCAGATAGAGAAATATCAAAAGACTGACCTTCACTTCCAAACAGAAATCAGGTGTGAACAGGTGCTTACTAAGAGTAGCCATCTCCATACACAACTAAACAAAGCAGCACTATGTAGCGCTACAGCATGCAAACATGAAATATGAAACTTGAGTTGCATTCATGCACTAGAAAATATGAAAAATTGAGAATACTTAGCGCACAAATTGGCCAATTCATGTGTACCCAGCAGCCATTGCCAAGGAGATTCTCGTTGCTGGGACCTGTCTAATGTGAATCCTCTCTTAGACTAAAGGTACCGTCACACTAAACGATATCGCTAGCGATCCGTGACGTTGCAGCGTCCTCGCTAGCGATATCGTTTAGTTTGACACGCAGCAGCGATCAGGATCCTGCTGTGATGTCGCTGAATAAAGTCCAGAACTTTATTTGGTCGTCCGATCGCTGTGTATCGTTGTGTTTGACACCAAAAGCAACGATACCAGCGATGTTTTACACTGGTAACCAGGGTAAACATCGGGTTACTAAGCGCAGGGCCGCGCTTAGTAACCCGATGTTTACCCTGGTTACCAGCGTAAAAGTAAAAAAAACAAACAGTACATGCTCACCTGCGCGTCCCCCAGCCTCTGCTTCCTGACACTGACTGAGCTCCGGCCCTGAAGTGAAAGTGAAAGCACAGCGGTGACGTCACCGCTGTGCTGTTAGGGCCGGAGCTCAGTCAGTGTCAGGAAGCGGACGCCGGGGGACGCGCAGGTGAGCATGTACTGTTTGTTTTTTTTACTTTTACGCTGGTAACCAGGGTAAACATCGGGTTACTAAGCACGGCCCTGCGCTTAGCAACCCGATGTTTACCCTGGTTACCCGGGGACCTCGGCATCGTTGGTCGCTGGAGAGCGGTCTGTGTGACAGCTCTCCAGCGATCAAACAGCGACGCTGCAGCGATCAGCATCGTTGTCGCTATCGCTGCAGCGTCGCTTAATGTGACGGTACCTTAAAGTCTACATCTAAATGGGAAGGTAGGATCCTGCTGTAATTAAAAATGCCTGAGGCTGAGGGGTGGAGTGCTCAGAGAGCCAATGAATTCACATTAGGCAGGTCCCAGCAATGAGAATTGCCTTATCGTGACTGCAGGGTACACATGAATTGGCTAATTTGTGCGCTATGTATTCTCAATTTTTCATATTTTCTAGTGCAGTTAGTGCAATTCAAGTTGTGTATTTCATGTTACCACTCTGTAGCGCTATAGCATGTAGCTTTATTTGTTGAGTTTCAGAGAGCGGACATTATATTGGAAACTGCGGACACAGTCACTGGTGTTCTGTATTACAATGGAGATAAGGTCAGGAGATGAAGTGCATAGTTGTATGGCATCAGCATAAAGATGGTACTGAAAGCCAAATCTGCTGATGTTCTTTCCAGTTGGGGATGTGTAGAGAGAAGAGAAGGCTAATGACTAAACCCTGAGGGACCCCAAAAGTGAGAGGAAGAGAAGTAGAGCCAGCGAATGATACACTGAAGGAGCGGTCAGAAAGATAGGAAGAGAACCAGGAGAGAGGAGTGTCCTTAATGCCTATGGATTGGATCATAGAGTAGGAGGTGGTGGTCAGTAGTGTCAAAAGCAGCATGTAGGCTGAGAAGAATGAGCAGAGAGTGGTCACCATTATGTTTTGCTGTCAAAGGGTCATTGGTCACTTTGAGTGTGATTTCTGTGAAGTGTAGTGGGCGGAAGCCAGACTGTGATGGATCTAGAAGAGAGTGAGTGGAGAGGTAACAGGTAAGGTGAGAGTAGACCAGGCACCCCAAGAGTTTAGAGATGAAGGGAAGACTGGAGGCTGGTCTGTAGTTATTTGTTCAGAATGGGCCGAGAGGATTTTTTTTATTATGGAGTAATGATGGTGTTCGAAGGCAAAGGGGAAAATACCAAAGGAGAGGGAGAGATTGAAGATATTAGGGGAGTAGTAATGACGAGAGAGACTGAAGGAGATGTGAGGGAATAGGGTCAGTAGTACATGTAGTAGGATGAGAAGAAGAGAGAAGGCTGGAGACTTCTGTGATAGGGTCAAATGTGGAGAGTGAGCCAGATGAGATGTGGGGAGCCATGGCACTTGGTGGCTGGGAATGGATTTCTTGACTGATAATCTCTTATTTTCTCTGTGAAGTGTGAAGCCAGACCTTCAGCACAAACGTTTGTGATGGGGCCTGTGATTTCAGACTCAGAAGGGAGTGAAGGGTGTCATTTGTTAGTGTTGGATAGTGAGATCAGATTAGTGTAGTAGGTCTGTTGGGTGAGGTGAAGGGCAGAGTTGTATGTTCTTAACACTAATTTGTAGTGGATGAAATTTTCTTGTGTGCGAATTTTCCTCCATAGGCGTTCAGCATTCTTAGAGCATCGCTGGAGAAGTCGAGTTTGCTATGTGAGCCAGGGTTATTTTACTCTGTTTTGGAGATTCTGAGGGTGAGGGGCGCTACTTGGTCTAGAGTGCTTCTGAGAATGTCATGGTAATGATTTACAGCCAGATCAGGACAGGAAAGAGCGGACATTGGGGTCAGTGATGAGAGCAGGGAGTCTATAAGTATATGAGGGTTAATGGCTTGTAGATTTCTGCATGTGTGGTAGGTAGGAGTGTGATGCCGTTGGTGAGAATTTGTGAGCGTAAAGGAGAGAATGTTGTGGTCGGAGAGGGGAAGAGGCAAGTTATCTAGGTAGACGATTGAACAGAGCCAGACAAAGACCAGATCAAGGGGTTAACGGTCTTTGTGTGCCTCAAAGGTTGAGAGCTGTGAGAGGGCAAGAGAAGTGTTTAGAGATAGAAGCTGGGATGCAGATGGGAAGGTGGGGTTGTTAATGGGGATGTTGGTATCTCCCAGGATATGGGTTGGTAATTCGGAGGACGAAGTGTGGCAGCCAGGCAGAAAAGTGGTCAAGGAAGTAGGTGGGTTAGCCTGGAGGATGGTATAAAACTGCTACTACTCTGAGGGAGAGAGGATGGGCTAGCCTGATGGTGTGTACCTTAAAAGAAGGGAATGAGAGTGATAGAACAGGGGAGATAACTTGGAAAGTGCTTTGTGGGGATAGGACTATGCAGACTCCACCACCAGGTCTGTTTGCAGTTCTCGGGGAATGGGAAAAATGTAAGCCACCATGAGAAACAGCAGCGGGGAGACGTCAGAATCCTGAATCCGGGTTTCAGTGATTGCCAACAGATTAATAGAGTTGTTCAGAAAGTAGTTGTGCAAGAAAGGAAGATTATTGCACACAGACCATGGATTCCAGAGTGCACAATTACAAGAATATGGGAGTACAACTAATGTTAATAGGGTTAGTAAGGTTTCGGTGTGAGGGGGGAGGGGTTGAAGTTGGTGGAGGGAGGACCGGGGTTGGAAGAGAGCCCGTGAAATAAGTAATAGTAAAAAGAGAACAAGTATTTCCTTGGATTTGTGACACTGTTGTGCGATATCTTAGAGCAAGATGGCTTGCACTGCTCCCTTAACCACCAGGTCCTTATTGAAACTTCAATTCCAAGTTGTAAATGCTGGTCCAGACCCTAATGCCATTTGCAAATTTTTACTGTGGGTCAATTGATGCTATTTTTCATGGTATCTGCCCCTAATTTTAGCTGTTTGGGAAGCTTTTTGTCACCCCTTAAGGTGTTGTGTATATGTTTGGTTTGGCCTTCCATTGCATCTAATGGGGTTTGGGTACGTTAATTGAACCGTTTGGCAAACGTCTAAACATTTGGCGAGCCGAACCTTAAAAGGTTCACTCATCTCTAGTTAGCACTGCAGTGTTCATGCACTGGGGTCCTGGGTTCAAATCCCACCTAGGATAACATCTGCAAGAAGCTTGTTTTCCCGTGTTTATGTCCCACATTATCAAGACGTACTGATAGGAAATTTAGATTTTGAGCTCCATTGGGGACAGCAATGATAATGTATGTAAATCATGTATATGTATTTAATGTATGATAGCTGAATCCCCTGCAGGATCAGTCTGTGCCGGCGAAGAACGGCGCTAGGCACAACGAGAAGGTAGGTAGGAACTACCTGCCTGTTGGTGCTTATGCATATTTTTTTATTTTTCATAAAGTCCCGGATTTACCCTTTAAGTTTCCACTGGACCTCTTGTTCATTTTTCCATTTCCCTCCCCCGCCTATTTCATCCATGTCCATGTATTTACTTTTGCATATCCTTTTTGTATATAATTTTTTGGTATATAATTTTGTATATATCATTTGATACACTGTATAATATTTATCCTGTAATTTCTCACATTTCAGATGTCCTCGAAAAAGGCCACTCTCTGTCAAAACCTTGGACAGTATTTGTTTGACTCCTTGCCGGATCAAAATAAGTAACACTGCATCAAGACCTAAAGTCTTGCTTTCCTTTTTGTGGTGCTGAGGTTTCAATTAGTCTGGACCAAGAGTCTCTTCCTGGAGCACACTATTTAACCTGTGCTGCTGGTCTTTCTCCTTCATCTAATGAGCACTCCAAAGTCAACTCATAGGAGCTCCCCGGCGTGGCATTTCTTCAGGAAATGTGATGATGATGAGACACGGGTGGTTTGCACGCTGTGCCATCGGAGCCTGAAGCGAGGCATAAATACTTTGAACCTGAGTACCACCTGCATGACAAGACATCTGAGTGCAAAGCACGAGCTGCAGTGGAATGCACAAATGAAAAACCATGAACCATCTGAGGCTCCGCCTGCTCCCTCTTCTGCTGCAGTCTCAGCCTCTTCCTCCCGCTCACGGTCAACAGGGCCACCTGGCTCACCACAAAGAGAGGATGTGATAGCACCAGCATTGTCACCGAGCATCTCCACATCGTCCCATAGAAGTGTTCAGCTGTCAATCCCCCAAAGACTGGAGAGAAAGAGAAAGTACCCACCTACCCACCCACGAGCCTTGGCCCTGAATGACTGCATTTCAAAATTCCTGGCCTTTGAAATGCTGCCATTCAGGCTGGTAGAGACGGACAGTTTTAAAAAACTGATGGCAATAGCTGTCCCACATTACGTGGTTCCCAGCCGCCACTACTTTTCCCGGCGAGCTATCCCTGCCCTGCACACAAATGTTACGGACAAAATCAGGTGTGCACTGCGCAACGCCATCAGTGGCAAGGTCCACATAACCACCGATACTTGGACCAGTAAGCACGGGCAGGAACGTTATATATCTCTTACTGCCCACTGGGTAAATGTAGTGGCGACTGAGGTGGAAGGTGATCTGATGCATGTCCTACCACCACCAAGAATTGCTGGACAGTTCTCTATCCATGTTGCATCCTCCTTGTACTCAGAGTCCTCCACCACCTCCTCATCCAGTCAGCATAACATCTGCGCCACCAACTTCTGCACAGCCAAGGGTAAACGACAGCAGGCTGTTCTGAAACTCATCTGTTTGGGGGAAAAATCCCACACTGCGCAGGAGCTGTGGACGGGGATCAAACAACAGATAGATGAGTGGTTGGTGCCGCTGAACCTCAAGCCAGGTCTGGTGGTGTGCGATAACGGACGAAGTCTCATAGCAGCTCTGGGCCTAGCCAATTTGATGCACATCCCTTGCTTAGCACATGTGCTGAATTTGGTGGTGCAGAGCTTCCTTAAAAATTACCCTGAGATGTCAGAGCTGCTGCAGAAAGTGAGGGCCATCTGTGCACGCTTTCGGCGTTCTCAACCAGCTGCTGCTAGCCTGTCTGAGCTGCAGCGTCTCTTCTGCCTTCCCGCTCACAACCTCATATGTGACGTACCCACAAAGTGGAACTCCACCTTGCATATGCTGGAGAGACTGTGCGAACAGAAGCAGGCAATAGTGGAGTTTCAGCTGCAGCACGCACAAGTGAGTCGCTCTGTGGATCAATACCACTTCACAACCAACGAGTGGGACTCGATGCAGAATGTGTGTGCAGTGTTGCGCTGCTTCGAATTCTCCACTAACATGGCCAGCGCTGATGACGCCATCATTAGCGTTACTATCCCACTTCTATGCCTGCTTCAAAAAACTCTTCAGACGATGATGTCTGAGGTGGTGCCACAGGAGGAAGAGGTGGAGGAAAAGGGATCATTCACACGATTATCAGGCCAGTCGTCCACACTTGGCTCGGAGGGTGAGTTTCTGAACCAACAGCAGCTAGGTACACAAGTGTCCAGTCAGGGGACGGTTTTGGAGGATGAGGAGGAGGAAGAAGAGGATGAGGAACCATCTTTACAGCAGGGTGGCACTCAAAGCAGCTCACGGACATCACTGGAGCGAGGCTGGGGGGATACAGAGGACCCAGACGATACACCACCCACTGAAGACAGCTTGTCGCCTCTGGGCAGCCTGGCACACATGAGCCAATACATGCTGCTGTGCCTACGCAATGACCGTAGAGTTGCCCGGATTGTTACCAGTGATGATTACTGGGTGGCCACGCTGCTGGATCCCCGTTACAAGGACAATGTACCATCCTTACTTCCATCACCAGAGTGGGATTGTAAAATGCAGGAATACAAGCGTATGCTGGTAGACGCACTACTGACGGCGTTCCCACCTGACAGTGGGGGCTCAGTGGAAGAACAAGGCAGAGGAGAAGGAGAAAAACACCAGCGAAGCTGGGGCTCCATCACCACCTCAGGAGGGAGGATTAGCATAGCAGAAATGTGGAAAACCTTCCTTAGCACACCACAACTTCTGGCACCACCATCTGAAATGGTCCATATTAGCAGGAGGCAGCGTTTCAACAACATGGTGGAAGACTACCTGTCCACACATCTCCATGTACTGAGTGATGGATCTGCTCCATTTAACTTCTGGGTCTCCAAATTGGATATATGGCCTGAGCTTGCCCGTTACGCCTTGGAGGTGCTGGCCTGCCCTGCGGGAAGTGTACTGTCGGAACATGTGTTTAGGATTGCAGGGGGTGTGAGAACAGACAAGCGCATCCGCCTATCCACAGCCAACGTGAGTAAGCTCACATTCATTAAAATGAACCAGGCTTGGATCCCACAGGACTTGTCTGTACCTTTGGCTGACTAGAGAAATATACCAGCCACACCCAGCCATTGTTATACTTCACTGCAGTTTGTTCTTTCTATTTGCCATTTCCAATGTTTTGGGGCCTCCCCAAATTTAAAATAAACACAAAAACACTGTTGGCTACCTCCTTCTCCACCTATACTGCCATGTCTACCTCCGCCTCCTGGTTCAAGATTATCAGTTTTTTTCCTTCTGTTATTTTAAGTCATTTCCTTGTCCACATTTGTTTTCATAGCAATTGTCCTGCTCTTAACCCCATTTTGCTTTCTTTTGCAACCCCCCTACCCATTACTACCCCCATTTTACATCACAAAACTTAGTGCCCCCATTGACTTCTATGGGGTCCGGGTTCAAATTCCGGTAGCGTTCTGGTACCCAAACTGTACAGTTCAGTCAAACCTGAACATCCACAGGTCTGCTCAGCCCCAGTCAGTACATCCTTTTTATTCTGGGACAACTGTCAGGAAGCCTGGTTCAGTATTCCTATAGAATGATTTCTGAAATCTGATATGGTGAATTGTTCCAATTGTGAAGGCTAAAGGAGGCTCAACACATGAGTTTCTGTAATATAGTGGCTGATGGGTGTATAGATGTTTTACAGTTTTGACTACAAAATGTGTCACAGACAACAATGAAATGAATTAGGGGGAGAGGGTTGCTAGGATTTTTTTTTCACTTTGTATAGTTTAGAGTACCTTTTATTCTTTGTGTTTGTACAGTATATAGTATCGTTAGAAATAGATTTGGTAGGATTCACAATATACATCATGTTACACCAACCATTTTGCCAAACGGACAAGATGTGAGTCTTAGTTAAAGGGAATACTGCCTTGCGCTGGCATGTACTCTGGAGGACAGAGAATGAACTTCAATCCAATATTGCGGCCAGCATGCAGCCAGCGGGTAAGGAAAGGGTGAATCAAACACCTGAAAACCCCGCCCATATGACCCAAAACCGGTCCCGCCAAATTCAGGTGACAGGTTCCCTTTAAGGCTTTTTAGGACTTGCGCAGACAATCGTGTTATCCGTTCGAGTGCAACCCGACAAAACATAGGATCACACCCTGACCATTGTCTATGGGTCCATGCATATGTCCAATTTTTCTCTTTCCTTAGAGTCTGATGCGATATTCGGACTGTATTCACCCATGCAAGTCAATGAGTCCGTGGAAATCCTCAGACGCCACTCGGATGACATTGGAGTGCAATCCGATTTTCATGCACTGACACAATGGAGGAGATGGAGGAATTTTTATTTTCCATATTCTCATCCAAGATAATCGGATCTCTCTATAATCAAACTGTGACAAGAGATTGTACAGTGTCATTTGAATAATTAAATCGATTCTCTCAGATGAGCGAATCTACTGCTTCCTGCACGAGCCCTAGGGCATAGAACTAAAGGTATACAAAATCATTTATATCATTGCCAATTATTTTGGATATTTTGTAACAATCTTATGCTAACCAAAGAAAGCAAGATTGTATATTTTGTAATATCTGTGCTAAGTAGTGTAATTCTCTAATAATCATTTTCCAAAGTGATAGTATTCCTAAGTGCCCCTCAGTATGATACTTAAAATGTGATAATTCACTTTTAATAGGATTCTATAAGCCATGCTCGATAAAAAAAAATAAAATGAAATAAAACATGCTTCCATTTCTACATTTTCCATGCATTTAAATATACAGATTTACATTATTCTCCAAATGGTTTGCCGAACTGATTTTTGATTCTTCCTTGATTATCAATTAATTTCCATAGTGTGACAGTGATGTGTTCTTCTCTCTCCCATAAGAATAGAACAGCTAATGAATTCAGCTGAATAGAATGAATTGAGTCGCAGTTTAAGCCATTTCAGGTGATGTACAGAGACAATGGCAGTCAAATATTCATGGAGAGAAGAACTGTATAAAATCAGGTTCCCCGGGAAACTGAGCTCCTACAATCTATCTTTAAATTAAAAATGGAATATTTATCTCCCGAGCTGACATAAGCCTGTCCTCTCGTCCCTCTGTTTAGTCCCTTGGGTCTTCATCTTGACCATGTCCTATTTCTTGATGACACATCCTGTCTCCTTCCAGTGGAATTGTAGTCTTAAGAATGATTATGTTAATTTATTTGTGGCCAAAGGAAAGAAGAAAATCGTTAAGGTCAATTTGTAGACCTTGAACTTCTCTTTTCTTCTATTCTAAATAAGTACAGTATCTATTAATCAGGCATTCTTCACCCTTTCCTTATAATAATTTATGTTCTGATTGCATGAAAAGGTTGAGTAGGTAGGCTCGCCAACCTTGTAACAACCATGGAATTGTCCAATATAAGCCATGTCCTTTGTATTTTTAGGTCATTGTTCAGTAGGTGATTATCCCATGTGCTGAAATCGCTTATATACAAGATATAAATCAAACAATGATCTCAAAAATAAGCACAGAGTAATAATTACATCAGTTATGCCCCCCCGTACACATTAGATCCGCTGAAAACAAAGCTTTTATCCAACAGTCTACGGAGTATGGGAGCTATGCATAATTGATTATGAAGTTAAGGACTTGGCATGTCAGATTTCGAACTGGCGATCCTATTGTTCTCCTTGAGATGAGCCACCTCCATAGGTCAGAGTCATAGAGAATGCAGGAGCGCTTGGCAAAACAGTGATCCTCTATTTTTGAGATCAAGTCGAGACAGTTGCCATACGAACGATCGTCCAAACCATCGTTCAACCAATACCCATCTAATGTGTGCAGTATGTGGGGCTTTACACAATCCTATTCATCACTATAAGGAACAATAAAACATTTAAGTGAACGCCAACCCACGAAAACGTTTTCCTTTTCTTAATCTACACATACAAGTGCTTCTCACAAAATTAGAATATCATCAAAAAGTAAATTTCAGTTCTTCAATACAAAAAGTGAAACTCCTATATCATATAGTCATTACAGACAGTGATATATTTCAACTGTTTGTTTCTGTTCATGTTGGTGATTATGGCTTGCAGCCAATGAAAACCCAAAAGTCATCTCAATAAATTAGAATATTAACAAAAACACCTGCAAAGGCTTGCTAAGTGTTTACAAAGGATTCCTTAGTCTTTCAGTAGACTCCACAATCATGGGGAAGACTGCTGACTTGACAGATGTCCAGAAGGCAGGCATTGACACACTACACAAGGCAGGTAAGCCACAAAAGGTTATTGCTAAAGAAGCTGGCTGTTCAGAGTGCTGTATGCTCATATTATTGGAAAGTTAATTATTCTAACTTACTGAGATAATGACTTGGGTTTTCATTGGCTGTAAGCCATAATCATCAACATTAACATAAACACTTGAAATAGATCACTCTGTAATGACTCAATATAATGAGTTTCTCTTTTTGTATTGGTGAACTGAAATAAATTATGTTTTGATGATATTCTAATTTAGTGAGAAGCACTTGTATGTTCACTGTCTACTCTTACCTTTTCTTTTATTTTTTTGTTAGAGAACCTGTCCCTGTGAAAATGCAGTCCATTCTGCAGGCACCATTTTATTGAGAGGTGGGAGTTGAGTAGATTGATATACAGTGGGTGCAGAAAGTATTCAGACCCCTTTAAATTTTTCTTTGTTTCATTGCAGCCACCTTGACTGAAAAAAAACAAATGTAGATATTTTTGCAAATTTAATTAAAAAGAAAAACTGAACTATCACATGGTCATAAGTAGGGTTGAGCGAAACGGGTCGTTCATTTTCAAAAGTCGCCGACTTTTGGCAAAGTCGGCGTCTCATGAAACCGAGCCGATCCCAGCGTTGCATCGGCCATGCGGTACGCGACTTTCGCGCCAAAGTCGCGTTTCAATGACGCGAAAAGCGCCATTTCTCAGCCAATGAAGGTGAACGCAGAGTGTGGGCAGCGTGATGACATAGGTCCTGGTCCCCACCATCTTAGAGAAGGGCATTGCAGTGATTGGCTTGCTGTCTGCGGCGTCACAGGGGCTATAAAGGGGCGTTCCCGCCGACCGCCATCTCACTGCTGCTGATCTGAGCTTAGGGAGAGGTTGCTGCCGCTTCGTCAGAAGCAGGGATAGCGTTAGGCAGGGTCCACTAACCACCAAACCGCTTGTGCTGTAGCGATTTCCACTGTCCAACACCACCTTCGGTGTGCAGAAACAGTGGAAGCTACATTTTTTTTTTTTCTCTCAGCGCTGTAGCTCATTGGGCTGCCCTAGAAGGCTCCCTGATAGCTGTATTGCTGTGTGTACGCCACTGTGGAAACCAACTGCTTTTTTCAAAGCACATATCCTCTTGTTCCTTTCTGCACAGCTATCTTTTTTGTTTGTCCACACTTTTTATTTAATTTGTGCATCAGTCCACTCCTTATTGCTGCCTGCCATACCTGGCTGAGATTACTGCAGGGAGATAGTAATTGTAGGACAGTCCCTGTTTTTTTTTTTTTTTTGTGGGAGATTAAGATTGGCATTTCTGCTAGAGTGCCATCCCTGTGTGTGCCATCTCTCACTCAGTGGGCCATAGAAAGCCTATTTATTTTTTTCCTTGATTTGGGTTCTAAAATCTACCTTAACAAAAAAACACTACGTCAATCAGTGGGAGAAAAATATTGGCCTCAGTCAGGGCTTGTGTGCCACTCCTGTGTGTGCCATCTCTCACTCAGTGGGCCATAGAAAGCCTATTTATTTTTTTCCTTGATTTGGGTTCTAAAATCTACCTTAAAAAAAACACTACATCAATCAGTGGGAGAAAAATATTGGCCTCAGTCAGGGCTTGTGTGCCACTCCTGTGTGTGCCATCTCTCATTCAGTGGGCCATAGAAAGCCTTTTTTTTTTTTTTTTTTTTTATTATTTGGTTTCTAAAGTCTCCCTGAAAAAAAAAATAAAAAAACAGTGGGAGATTAATATTGCCCTTTCAGCTTGTGTGCCAGTCTTGACTCCTGGGTGTGCCACCTCTCTCTCTCAAATTGTGGGCCATAGAAAGCCTATTTATTTTTTTCCTTGATTTGGGTTCTAAAATCTACCTTAAAAAAAAACTACATCAATCAGTGGGAGAAAAATATTGGCCTCAGTCAGGGCTTGTGTGCCACTCCTGTGTGTGTCATCTCTCACTCAGTGGGCTATAGAAAGCCTATTTATTTTTTTCCTTGATTTGGGTTCTAAAATCTACCTTAACAAAAAAACACTACGTCAATCAGTGGGAGAAAAATATTGGCCTCAGTCAGGGCTTGTGTGCCACTCCTGTGTGTGCCATCTCTCACTCAGTGGGCCATAGAAAGCCTATTTATTTTTTTCCTTGATTTGGGTTCTAAAATCTACCTTAACAAAAAAACACTACGTCAATCAGTGGGAGAAAAATATTGGCCTCAGTCAGGGCTTGTGTGCCACTCCTGTGTGTGCCATCTCTCACTCAGTGGGCCATAGAAAGCCTATTTATTTTTTTCCTTGATTTGGGTTCTAAAATCTACCTTAAAAAAAACACTACATCAATCAGTGGGAGAAAAATATTGGCCTCAGTCAGGGCTTGTGTGCCACTCCTGTGTGTGCCATCTCTCACTCAGTGGGCCATAGAAAGCCTATTTATTTTTTTCCTTGATTTGGGTTCTAAAATCTACCTTAAAAAAAAACACTACATCAATCAGTGGGAGAAAAATATTGGCATCAGGGCTTGTGTGCCACTCCTGTGTGTGCCATCTCTCATTCAGTGGGCCATAGAAAGCTTTTTATTATTATTATTTGGTTTCTAAAGTCTCCCTGAAAAAAAAAAAAAAATAGGTGGGAGATTAATATTGACATTTGTGCTTGAGTGACAGTCCTGCGTGTGTGTCATCTCTGTGATTTGGTGCCACAGAAAACAGTGTGTAACATTGTGCCTGATTTTCCTTGTGGTCTCACCAACCTGTTAAGGGATATTGAAATCATACTGAAGTTATAGCTCACCGTGTAAGTTGTTTGGCAGCAACAAATAAAGTTACTTTGGTTAAGTTTTTAAAACAATGAGGAAGTCTGGTGCAAGAGGTCGTGGCCGTGGGCGTACATTGTCAGCTGGTAATGATGGTAGTGGTAGTGGAGCATCAGGTGGTCGTGGGGATAAAAATATTCCACCTAAGTCTGGAGCTGTGGAGCCAGTTTCGTCGTCTGGCTACACAAGGCCTCGAAAGCTTTCTTTTCTGGGAGTAGGAAAACCGCTTTTAAAGCCAGAGCAGCAACAGCAGGTTTTGGCTTACATTGCAGACTCAGCCTCTAGCTCTTTTGCCTCCTCTTCTGAAACTGGTAAATGTAAAAGCAGCGCGTCGCTTGTGGATGTTAACGGTCAGGGACAAGTCGCTTCCTTGTCGTCCTCAGCAAAAACAACAACAAGAGAGAAGGATGCAGCAGGCGACACAACGGGTTACTCCATGGAGCTCTTTACACATACCGTCCCTGGCTTAGAAAGTGAAACACTTAACAGGCCATGCCCATTACAAGTAGATTCTGACATGGAGTGCACTGATGCACAGCCACAGCCAGAGTACTATGCTGCTCCTTTGACTGAGACCACAACATTGCCCTCTCAGGGTACTGATCCGCAATCAGACCCTGATGAGACTATGTTGCCCCGCCACGAACGCTATACCACCGACCGACACAGTGACACAGACGAAGTTTCACACGAGCTCGAAGAGGAGGTAATAGATGACCCAGTTGTTGACCCCGATTGGCAGCCATTGGGGGAACAGGGTGCAGGCGGCAGTAGTTCAGAAGTGGAGGAGGGGCCGCAGCAGGCATCAACAACGCAACAGGTTCCATCTGCCGGGCACGTATCTGGCCCAAAACGCGTGTCAAAGCCAAAACCTGTTGGAGGACAGCGTGGCCATCCGGTTAAAGCTCAGTCTGCAATCCCTGAAAAGGGATCCGATGCTAGGAAGAGTGCAGTCTGGCATTTTTTTTTAAACAACATCCAATTGATCAGCGCAAAGTCATCTGTCAAAAATGTTCAACTAGCTTAAGCAGAGGTCAGAATCTGAAAAGTCTCAATACTAGTTGCATGCATAGACACTTAACCACCATGCATTTTCAAGCCTGGACTAACTACCAAACGTCCCTTAAGGTTGTAGCACCCTCGGCCAATGAAGCTAGTCAGCAACGCAACATCCCTTCCGTCACTGTAAGGCCACCATTTTCCGCACCACCGGCAGTATCTGTGCAGGTTTCTTTGACAGATAAAAGCAGTCAGGGTCAGGGAATCACCAGTTTTGTAGGAGGAAATATTGCATCTAGGGCACCGGCAGAAACAATACCGTCTCCAACCGTCTGTCTGCCATGTCCACCGGCACACCCCCAAGTTCCACGATCTCCATCTCTCCAGTTCAGCTCACACTACATGAGACTCTGGTTAGAAAAAGGAAGTACTTATCCTCGCATCCGCGTACACAGGGTTTTAACGCCCACATAGCTAGACTAATCTCGTTAGAGATGATGCCCTACCGGTTAGTTGAAAGCGAAGCTTTCAAAGCCCTGATGGAGTACGCTGAACCACGATACGAGCTACCCAGTCGACACTTTTTTTCCAGAAAAGCCATCCCAGCCCTGCACCAGCATGTTAAACAGCGCATCGTCCATGCACTCAGGCAATCTGTGAGTACAAAGGTGCACCTGACTACAGATGCATGGACCAGTAGGCATGGCCAGCGACGTTATGTGTCCATCACGGCACACTGGGTGAATGTGGTGGATGCAGGGTCCACAGGGGACATCAATTTCGGGACAGTTGTGCCTAGCCCACGGTCTAGGAAACAGTTGGCTGTAGGCGTTCGCACCCCCTCCTCCTCCTCCTCCTCGTCCTCCTGCAGAAGCTACAGCTCTTCCACAGACCGCAGTCGGCCAACCACTCCATCGGCAGATGACACTGTTGCACACCAGTTGTCCCATTATGGGCCAGCTACTGGCAAGCGTCAGCAGGCTGTATTGGCTATGAAGTGTTTGGGCGACAACAGACACCGCGGAAGTTCTGTCCGAGTTCTTGCAACAAGAAACGCAGTCGTGGCTGGGCACAGTAGATCTTGAGGCAGGCAAGGTAGTGAGTGATAACGGAAGGAATTTCATGGCTGCCATCTCCCTTTCCCAACTGAAACACATTCCTTGCCTGGCTCACACCTTAAACCTGGTGGTGCAGTGCTTATTGAAAACTTATCCTGGGTTCTCCGACCTGCTCCTCAAAGTGCGTGGACTTTGCTCACATATCCGACGTTCGCCCGTACACACCAGCCGTATGCAGAACTATCAGCGGTCTTTGAACCTTCCCCAGCATCGCCTAATCATAGACGTTGCAACAAGGTGGAACTCAACACTGCACATGCTTCAGAGACTGTGCCAACAGAGGCGTGCTGTTATGTTTCTCTGGGAGGATACACATACACGGGCAGGCAGTAGGATGGCAGACATGGAGTTGTCAGGTGTGCAGTGGTCCAAGATACAAGACATGTGTCAAGTCCTTCAGTGTTTTGTGGAATGCACACGGCTGGTTAGTGCAGACAACGCCGTAATAAGCATGAGCATCCCCCTAATGCGTCTGCTGATGCAAAGTTTGACGCACATAAAGGAGCTGGCGTCTGCACCAGAGGAAGAGGAAAGCCTTGATGACAGTCAGCCATTGTCTGGTCAGGGCAGTGTACAGGACGAGGTAGCGGGCGAAGAGGAGGTGGAGGACGAGGAGGATGATGGGGATGAGTATATTTTTAATGCGGAAGCTTTCCCGGGGGCACTGGAAATTGGTTGCGTGACAAGGCCGGGTTCTGGTTTTTTGAGGGACACAAGTGACGTAGATTTGCCTGAAACTGCCCCTCAACCAATCACAACCGGAGATTTGACAACTGGAACTTTGGCCCACATGGCAGATTATGCCTTACGTATCCTAAAAAGGGACACACGCATTACGAAAATGATGAACGATGACGATTACTGGTTGGCCTGCCTCCTTGATCCACGCTATAAAGGCAAATTGCAAAATATGCCACATGAGAACTTGGAACTAATATTAGCAACCAAACAATCAACTCTTGTTGACCGTTTGCTTCAGGCATTCCCAGCACACAGCGCACGTGATCGTTCTCACACGAGCTCCAGGGGGCAGCAGACTAGGAGTGTTAGGGGTGCACACATCAGAAGTGGCGTTGGACAGAGGGGTTTTCTGACCAGGTTGTGGAGTGATTTTGCTATGACCGCAGACAGGACAGGTACTGCTGCATCAATTGAAAGTGACAGGAGACAACATTTGTCCAGTATGGTTACTAACTATTTTTCATCCCTTATCGATGTTCTCCCTCAACCGTCATTCCCATTTGATTACTGGGCATCAAAATTAGACACCTGGCCAGAATTGGCAGAATATGCATTGCAGGAGCTTGCTTGCCCGGCAACAAGTGTCCTATCAGAAAGAGTATTCAGTGCTGCAGGTTCAATATTAACCGAAAAAAGGACTCGTCTGGCTACCCAAAATGTTGACGATCTAACATTCATTAAAATGAACCACAACTGGATTTCGAAATCTTTTGCCCCACCTTGCCCGGCCGACACCTAGCTTTCCTATGAAAAGCTCTTGCCTGTGGACTACTGTGAATTACTTTTCTAATGTATAATTTGCTGCAGCTGATTGTCCAGCATACGACATGTTTACACCTCCCTAAATGGCCAAACTCCCCACACGGGGCCGTGGTATCGCGACTTGGCGCAAGCACCCGTGAGACTGCTGTTTCTCTGAAGAGGTGGGTGTGCCCGCTTTTGGTCGACGGCACTGCCACTGGGTCCCTCATAGTACAATGTAGTGTCTCTGGCGGTGGTGGTGCGCACCCAACGTCAGACACACCGTTGTAACATGAGGGGCCCTGGGGCGGTCCTGCCGGCCACAAGAGAGTTCCCCCCTCCCCCAGCTCAAACTGTGCTCTGCCACGTGCAAAATTATGTCGCACAGCTCCACCAATGTTTAGTCTATTCGCTGACATCATTCAATGTCTGGCACTGACAATACAAATTTGTAGACATCTATGATGCAACTTAAAGTAGTCTGTGTCTGTGTCCTATATTGGCACCATTAAATAGTTACTGCCAAATTACTATGTCAGAAACTCAGCAGATGAGCCCACCCCTGTACCTAAGTATGCCACCTTTTTTTTTTTTTTTGGTTGTTTTGCGAGACATTAACATCTATTTATATTTTGGGAGTAC
Organism: Ranitomeya variabilis; assembly: GCF_051348905.1. Classification (NCBI taxonomy): domain Eukaryota; kingdom Metazoa; phylum Chordata; class Amphibia; order Anura; family Dendrobatidae; genus Ranitomeya; species Ranitomeya variabilis. The sequence goes on from NC_135236.1 coordinate 98,624,797, forward strand.
TGGGACAGACACTCCTTGCAATACTCCTCCACTGACCACAATGCTGCCTGCCTGTGTATCCATGTAACCGACGTAAAACTGCCATGAGCCTATGTTTTGTTATTTTAGGCCTTTGATAGCCTGTCTGCGGTCCCTTCTTTAAATACTCCTCCACTGAACACCAAGCTGCCTGTGTATCCATGTAACCGATGTAAAACTGCCATGAGCCTATTGTTTGTTATTTTAGGCCTTTGATAGCCTGTCTGCGGTCCCTACTTTAAATACTCCACTGACAACAATGCTGCCTGTGTATCCATGTAACCGACGTAAAACTGCCATGAGCCTATGTTTTGTTATTTTAGGCCTTTGATAGCCTGTCTGCGGTCCCTACTTTAAATACTCCTCCACTGACAACAATGCTGCCTGTGTATCCATGTAACCGACGTAAAACTGCCATGAGCCTATGTTTTGTTATTTTAGGCCTTTGATAGCCTGTCTGCGGTCCCTTCTTTAAATGCTCCTCCACTGACCACCAAGCTGCCTGTGTATCCATGTAACCGATGTAAAACTGCCATGAGCCTATTGTTTGTTATTTTAGGCCTTTGATAGCCTGTCTGCGGTCCCTTTAAATACTCCTCCACTGACCACCAAGCTGCCTGTGTATCCATATAACCGATGTAAAACTGCCATGAGCCTATTGTTTGTTATTTTAGGCCTTTGATAGCCTGTCTGCGGTCCCTACTTTAAATACTCCTCCACTGACCACCAAGCTGCCTGTGTATCCATGTAACCGATGTAAAACTGCCATGAGCCTATGTTTTGTTATTTTAGGCCTTTGATAGCCTGTCTGCGGTCCCTTCTTTAAATACTCCTCCACTGACCACCAAGCTGCCTGTGTATCCATGTAACCGATGTAAAACTGCCATGAGCCTATTGTTTGTTATTTTAGGCCTTTGATAGCCTGTCTGCGGTCCCTACTTTAAATACTCCTCCACTGACAACAATGCTGCCTGTGTATCCATGTAACCGACGTAAAACTGCCATGAGCCTATGTTTTGTTATTTTAGGCCTTTGATAGCCTGTCTGCGGTCCCTTCTTTAAATACTCCTCCACTGACCACCAAGCTGCCTGTCTATCCATGTAACCGATGTAAAACTGCCATGAGCCTATTGTTTGTTATTTTAGGCCTTTGATAGCCTGTCTGCGGTCCCTACTTTAAATACTCCTCCACTGACCACCAAGCTGCCTGTGTATCCATGTAACCGATGTAAAACTGCCATGAGCCTATTGTTTGTTATTTTAGGCCTTTGATAGCCTGTCTGCGGTCCCTTCTTTAAATACTCCTCCACTGACAACAATGCTGCCTGTGTATCCATGTAACCGACGTAAAACTGCCATGAGCCTATGTTTTGTTATTTTAGGCCTTTGATAGCCTGTCTGCGGTCCCTTCTTTAAATACTCCTCCACTGACCACCAAGCTGCCTGTGTATCCATGTAACCGATGTAAAACTGCCATGAGCCTATTGTTTGTTATTTTAGGCCTTTGATAGCCTGTCTGCGGTCCCTACTTTAAATACTCCTCCACTGACAACAATGCTGCCTGTGTATCCATGTAACCGACGTAAAACTGCCATGAGCCTATGTTTTGTTATTTTAGGCCTTTGATAGCCTGTCTGTGGTCCCTACTTTAAATACTCCTCCCCTGACAACAATGCTGCCTGTGTATCCATGTAACCGACGTAAAACTGCCATGAGCCTATGTTTTGTTATTTTAGGCCTTTGATAGCCTGTCTGCGGTCCCTTCTTTAAATACTCCTCCACTGACCACCAAGCTGCCTGTGTATCCATGTAACCGATGTAAAACTGCCATGAGCCTATTGTTTGTTATTTTAGGCCTTTGATAGCCTGTCTGCAGTCCCTAATTCAAGTTGTCCTCAAATGAATGAAGCTGAGCTTCTACCTTCTGCCTCTCATTAACTGCTGTTTTTTTTTAAAAAAAAATGGTGTTTAGGGCCTACTAACGGTTTCTGCCCCTCCCTGGTGTTGCCCTCAACTGAATACAGCTGAGCTTCAACCTTCTGCCTCTCATTAACTGGTGTTTTGTTTAAAAAACAAAATGGTGTTTAGGGCCTACTAACGGTTTCTGCCCCTGCCTTGTGTTGTCCTCAACTGAATAAAGCTGTGCTTCAACCTTCTGTTCCAAATTACGATTTTTAAAAATGAACTTGGCTGTTCCGGCCTACTAAAGGTGTCTGCCCCTCCCTGGTGTTGTCCTCAACTGAATAAAGCTGTGCTTCTACCTTCTGCCTCTTATTAACTGCTGTTTTTTTTTAAAAATTGGCTGTTCTGGCCTACTAAAGGTGTCTGCCCCTGCCTGGTGTTGTCCTCAACTGAATAAAGCTGTGCTTCAACCTTCTGTTCCAAATTACGATTTTTAAAACTGAACTTGGCTGTTCCGGCCTACTAAAGGTGTCTGCCCCTGCCTGGTGTTGTCCTCAACTGAATAAAGCTGTGCTTCTACCTTCTGCCTCTTATTAACTGCTGTTTTTTTAAAAAATTGGCTGTTCCGGCCTACTAAAGGTGTCTGCCCCTGCCTGGTGTTGTCCTCAACTGAATAAAGCTGTGCTTCAACCTTCTGTTCCAAATTACGATTTTTAAAAATGAACTTGGCTGTTCCGGCCTACTAAAGGTGTCTGCCCCTGCCTGGTGTTGTCCTCAACTGAATAAAGCTGTGCTTCAACCTTCTGCCTCTTATTAACTGCTGTTTTTTTAAAAAATTGGCTGTTCCGGCCTACTAAAGGTGTCTGCCCCTGCCTGGTGTTGTCCTCAACTGAATAAAGCTGTGCTTCAACCTTCTGTTCCAAATTACAATTTTTAAAAATGAACTTGGCTGTTCCGGCCTACTAAAGGTGTCTGCCCCTGCCTGGTGTTGTCCTCAACTGAATAAAGCTGTGCTTCTACCTTCTGCCTCTTATTAACTGCTGTTTTTTTTTAAAAATTGGCTGTTCCGGCCTACTAAAGGTGTCTGCCCCTGCCTGGTGTTGTCCTCAACTGAATAAAGCTGTGCTTCAACCTTCTGTTCCAAATTACGATTTTTAAAAATGAACTTGGCTGTTCCGGCCTACTAAAGGTGTCTGCCCCTGCCTGGTGTTGTCCTCAACTGAATAAAGCTGTGCTTCTACCTTCTGCCTCTTATTAACTGCTGTTTTTTTAAAAAATTGGCTGTTCCGGACTACTAAAGGTGTCTGCCCCTGCCTGGTGTTGTCCTCAACTGAATAAAGCTGTGCTTCAACCTTCTGTTCCAAATTACGATTTTTAAAAATGAACTTGGCTGTTCCGGCCTACTAAAGGTGTCTGCCCCTGCCTGGTGTTGTCCTCAACTGAATAAAGCTGTGCTTCAACCTTCTGTTCCAAATTACGATTTTTAAAAATGAACTTGGCTGTTCCGGCCTACTAAAGGTGTCTGCCCCTGCCTGGTGTTGTCCTCAACTGAATAAAGCTGTGCTTCAACCTTCTGTTCCAAATTACGATTTTTAAAAATGAAATTGGCTGTTCCGGCCTACTAAAGGTGTCTGCCCCTGCCTGGTGTTGTCCTCAACTGAATAAAGCTGAGCTTCTACCTTCTGCCTCTTATTAACTGCTGTTTTTTTAAAAAATTGGCTGTTCCGGCCTACTAACGGTGTATGCCCCTCCCTGGTGTTGTCCTCAACTGAATAAAGCTGTGCTTCAACCTTCTGTTCCAAATTACGATTTTTAAAAATGAACTTGGCTGTTCCGGCCTACTAAAGGTGTCTGCCCCTGCCTGGTGTTGTCCTCAACTGAATGAAGCTGTGCTTCAACCTTCTGTTCCAAATTACGATTTTTAAAAATGAAATTGGCTGTTCCGGCCTACTAAAGGTGTCTGCCCCTCCCTGGTGTTGTCCTCAACTGAACAAAGCTGAGCTTCCACATTCTGGCTTTCGGCCTATACTATCAGATATTAAACTGCATTTGGCCTACTAGTGTGGTTAGGCCCTTGAAACAGTGTCTGCTGCTCTTGGGTTTGCTACTCCACTGAACAAAGCAATGCCGCCTGTTTAGTCCTGTTACCAATTTTGAACTGCATTTAGCCTACTTTATTCTTTGGCCCTATATCTGTTTCCTCCTCATCCTGCCCATTGCCCAGCCACTGCTAGATGAGTCTGCTGGTACATTGACCTAGACCACTACATTCCCCTTGTACTCTACACAGGCAGAATCTGACCCTGCTGAAAGTAAGGTTCCCCTTCCCGCATGTTATACCACCTTACACAGGGACAAAGAGGAAGGTGCAGATGAAAGTGCAGGTTCCTTCATCAGGTGGGGGGGCATACTCGTTGGCGACGTCACTGGCACAGGGCCCCTCAGAGTACGCAAAAGTGTCGCTGCTGGTGGGAGGCGCCCCCGCCATGCAAACACCGCCGTACTTTGAGGGGCCCTGTGCCAGTGCCAATGCAAACGAGTGGGCCCCCCCCTGCTTGCTCAGGATCACAGCACTTGCAACGTTGAAATACTTACCTCTCCCTGCAACACCGCCGTGACGTAGTCCGCATTTCCTGGGCCCACGAAAAACTTGAGCCAGCCCTACTCCCCCCACAACTTTTGCCAAATGACCCCCAATTTCCTATGCCCAACTATTATTATAAAGTTAATTAAGATTGACAAGCTTCAGAAACAAGAATGGATGTTTTTGGCATTAAAATGGGCACTGTAGGTGTTTTCCTGGCCTCCACTCACTGCCGACTATGCTTCCCCATTGACTTGCATTGGGTTTCGCGTTTCGGTCGATCCCCGACTTTTAGCGATAATCGGCCGACTGCACTCGACTCGACTCTGGACAAAGTCGGGTTTCACAAAACCCGACTCGATCTTAAAAAAATGAAAGTCGCTCAACCCTAGTCATAAGTATTCAGACCCTTTGCTCAGACAATCATATTTAAGTCACATCCTGTCCATTTCCTTGTGATCCTCATTGAGATGGTTCTACTCCTTCATTGGAGTCCAGCTGTGTTTAATTGAACTGATAGGACTTGACTTGGAAAGGCACACACCTGTCTATATAAGGCTTCTTTCACACTTGCGTCGGTACGGGTTCGTCGCTAAGCGTCGGGCCGACGTACCGACGCACGTTGTGAAAATGTGGCACGACGTGGGCAGCGGATGCAGTTTTTAAACGCATCCGCTGCCCATTCTAAAGTCCGGGGAGGTGGGGGGGCGGAGTTCCGGCCGCACATGTGCGATAGAAAATGGCGGATGAGACGGACGAAAAAACGTTCCCTTGAACGCTTTTTCGTCCTGACGGTCCGCTAAAACACGACGCATCGAGTGCACGACGGACGCGACATATGGCCATACGTCGTGATCCGTCAGCAATACAAGTCTATGGGCAAAAAACGCAACCTGCGGGCACATTTGCAGGATTCGTTTATTACCCAAAACGACGTATTCCTAAAAACGCTAGTGTGAAAGTAGCCTTAGACCTCACAGCTCACAGTGCATGTCAGACCAAATGTGAATCAAAAGGTCAAAGGATCTGGCCAAGGAGCTCAGATCTGGCCAAGGTTACAACAGAATTTCTGCAGTATTCAAGGTTCCTAAGAGCACAGTGGCCTCCATAATCCTTAAATGTAAGAAGTTTGGGACCACCAGAAGTCTTCCTAGACCTGGCTGTCCAACCAAACTGAGCAATCGTGGGAGAAGATCCTTGGTGAGAGAAGTAAAGAACCACCCCAAGATCACTGTTCCCCAAAGTCAACTATCACTGCAGCCCCCCACCAGTTTGGCATTCATGGCAGAGTGGCCTGACGGAAGCCTCTCCTCAGTGGTATGTGTGGAGAAAACCAGGCACTGCTCATCACCTGCCTAATACAATCCCAACAGTGAAACATTGTGGTGGCAGCATCATGCTATGGGGGTGTTTTTCAGCTGCAGGGACAGGATAACTGGTTGTCATTGAAGGAAACATGAATGCGGCCAAGTACAGATATATCCTGGATGAAAACCTCTTCCGGAGTTCTCTGGACCTCATACTTGGCTGAAGGTTCACCTTCCAACAAGACAATGACCCTAAGCACATAGCTAAAATAACAAACCAGTGGCTTCAGAACAACAACGTCAACTATCACTGCAGTCCTCCACCAGTCTTGCCTTTATGGCAGAATGGCCCGACGGAAGCCTTTCCTCAGTGCAAAACATTTAAAAGCCCACATAAAGTTTGCTAAAAACACATGAAGAACTCCCAGACTATGAGAAATAAGATTCTCTGGTCTGACGAGACAAAGATAGACCTTTTTGGTGATAATTCTAAGCAGTATGTGTGGCACTGCCCATTAAATGGCCAATACAATTCCAAAAGTGAAACGTGGTGGCAGCAAGAAACATGAATGCAGCCAAGTACAGAGATATCCTGGATAAAAACCTCTTCCAGAGTGCCCTGGACCTCCGACTTAGCCGAAGGTTCACCTTCCAACAAGACAATGACCCTAAGCACACTGCTAAAATAACAAGAGTGGCTTCAGAACATCTCTATGACCATTCTTGGCTGGCCCAGCCAGAGCCCTGACCTAAACCCAATTGAGTATCACTGGAGAGACCTGAAAACGTCTGTCCACCAACATTCACCATCCAACCTGATGGAACTGGAAAGGATCTGCAAGGAAGAATGGCAGAGGATCGTCAGGTGTGAAAAACTTTTTGCATCATTCCCAAGAAGACTCATGGCTGTACTAGCTCAAAACGGCGCTTCTACTCAATGCTGAGCAAAGGGTCTAAATACTTATGACCATGTGATATTCCAGTTTTTCTTTAATAAATTTGCAAAAATTACTACATTTCAGTTTTTTCAGTCAAGATAGGATGCAGAGTATACATTAATGAGAAAAAAAAATGAACTTTTTTGAATTTACCAAATAGCTGCAATGAAACGAGTGAAAAATGTAAAGGGGTCTGAATACTTTCCGTACCTACTGTATATACTTTTGTGAGAAGATTTCATATAACCTGTGATTGCATCATCTAATTCTCTGATCCTCATGTGATTTCTGGTCAAGTGGGCAGTCATATCAGTGGCTGGGGGCTTTCTCTGTAAGCACTCTTATGCAAAGAAAGTCGTCAATCACTAATAGCACCGCCCACTGGACTGAATCAAAGCACAATCAGAGGTTTAAATGATTAAAACAAAGGTTATACTGAATATTTTCTCACAAAACTATATATCAATCTACTCGGCTACCTTTGCTCTATAACAGTGCCTTTAGATTGGACTGCATTTTTATCGTGACAAGAAGCTTTCTCATACAGAGCAGAATTTACTTTTACAGTCAGTGGTATAACTACCATAGTAAGGTAATGTGGCTAGTATGGGGCCCGTGCTGTGATAGGGCCTGATAAGAGTGCCTCCGAAATTGGGATAATTTTATAGCAGCTATCTACAGTTACATCTATGGGCACACTTTGTATACACTTGTCCACCTTTACGTTCACATGCTTGTTGCTCAGGACTCCAGTTTTTCACAGTACAAATTCAACACATTATAGGAAAACCATCAACAGGCTGCAATTTATAAAAAAAAAATAAGTCTACTTTATGCTATATAGAGACATACAGTATAAACAATTCCTTATAGTACAGTATCTTGAAATTGTGCTTGCTTTTTTCTCGTATGTAGAGCAAATAAGAAAGGTAAGGAAGATAATATTCTATCCTGATATAAAACTCCAAAATTCTCTGCATATACATTGTAAAGTTGCAGCTGGACAAATCCTGAATGGGAGGTATGTGTCACCGAGGTGGCTAGCCTTGGTGATGTAGGACCAGGAGAAGCAGGGTCCAGCATGGATAGTCCTGAGAGGGTTTTTTAAGGGGCCTAGATTTTGGGTCCTGGTTTTAGCTCGTCGTTTCCATACCTCTAATTCCAGGCTTTTGATACACTTTTGTGGTTTCCTGATGGAGTCATAGTACTCCGAAACGCGTTGAATAAAGCCACTTTTCATCTGAATATCCATTTGGACTTTTATCTTTCAAGCAGCGTGGAGTTAATCCACCTTTTTATCCCATTTTTTTTTTCTTTACTCTGGTTGGTCACAGGGAGACCAGTGTATCTGCAGCAGCTAATATTTCTATGAGAGCCCAAACACAGGCTATCTGGTGAGTAAAATCTGATTAGAGGTATCTCTTAATACCCAGATAAGACCCTATTGAGCTTTTACTTTCCTTCCAGCTTTTTAATAATTCCAGGCCTTGGAATGGCCTATTTAATGATGTTCACCTGCCTCATTCAGGGTCTGTGTGCAGATGGTGGAAAGACCTTGTATATGTCGCTCTCTGCCAGTGGCTGTGAGAGGAGGACTGGTATCTAAATGGGTGAGCCTGTACTAATATAAGGATTTTTTATTTTCAGTCTTGTTTGTGTTGGCCTTTTATGCTTAACCCCTTAACGATTGCCGATACGCCTTTTAACGGCGGAAGTTAAGGGTACTTAAACCACAGCGCCGTTAATTAATGGCGCTGTAGAAAATGTGAATAGCGCCCTCCAGAGTCGGATTTTCTCTGGGGTCTCGGTTACCCTGGGGTAGCCGAGACCCTAGAGAACATGATTCGGGGGGTTTTTACTGACCCCCGGGTTGCGATTGCCGGTAATTAACCGTTTACCGGCGGTCGCAAAAAAAACCACAGCAGACACATCTCTACAACAACTGTTAAGAGGAGACTTTGTGCAGCAGGCCTTGATGGTAAAATAGCTGCTAGGAAACCACTGCTAAGGACAGGCAACAAGCAGAAGAGACTTGTTTGGGCTAAAGAACACAAGGAATGGACATTACACCAGTGGAAATCTGTGCTTTGGTCTGATGAGTCCAAACTTGAGATCTTTGGTTCCAACCACCGTGTCTTTGTGCGACGCAGAAAAGGTGAACGGATGGACTCTCCATGCCTGGTTCCCACCGTGAAGCATGGAGGAGGAGGTGTGGGGGTGCTTTGCTGGTGACACTGTTGGGGATTTATTCAAAATTGAAGGCATACTGAACCAGCATGGCTACCACAGCATCTTGCAGCTGCATGCTATTCCATCCGGTTTGCGTTTAGTTGGACCATCATTTATTTTTCAACAGGACAATGACCCCAAAAACACCTCCAGGCTGTGTAAGGGCTATTTGACCAAGGAGGAGAGTGATGGGGTGCTACGCCAGATGACCTGGCCTCCACAGTCACCAGACCTGAACCCAATCGAGATGGTTTGGGATGAGCTGGACCGCAGAGTGAAGGCAAAAGGGCCAACAAGTGCTAAGCATCTCTGGCAACTCCTTCAAGATTGTACTGTATGTATGTATGTGGCAGGGCCGGGTCTTATCATCCTGTCTACTTTCTTCCTCCATTGCCACCTGGTACACATGCAAAGCTACCTCGTTTTGAGCAGTGTGTAGACACAGAAGCAGGATGATAACGCTAATTATGTTGTCATCGCCGCTCACCATGTTGGTTAATTCCTTGAAGTTTCTGAGAACCTTAAAGATGTCTGATATCAATGGCCACTCGTCGGTTGTGTGGAGGCAAAGCGGAATACTTATGGGCATGTTGGAATTGGTGTTCAACTACTTCTCATTGCTGCTTACAATGCCTTTCCAACATATGCATTGTTGAGTTCAAACTCATGTGCAAGTCACAAAATGGGTGAGGTAGTAGTTACAAACACTACTGCAGCACTGCCAGACTTAAAGCAGCTGTAGGTGACTTGCAGAAATGGGCGCACATACAGCGTACTTTCACAAGTAGCTCAGGAAATTAGGGTTAGGTTTTCAGAAAGCGCTGAACCGCTATGTTGAACACATATGGCCTGGCATAGTATGTGTTCGAGGTTGCCATGTTTCAGATCCACCACCAGGTTACGGCAGTTATCAGACATGACCATGCCTGGTTGTAGGTTCAGCGGCATGTCTTATCTGTTAACATTTTCAACAATTCTGCTGCAGTGTGCCGTTTGTCAACTAAACATATAAGTCTAAGTAGAGCTTGTTGCCACTTTGCCGAGGCAGTGCTTCCAACTTGCGACTGATATAGACGATAATTCTGAGATTGGAGGATGAGGAGTAGGAGGAGATGCAGAAACTGGAGCAGGAGGAAGGGGAAACCCTGATGAAATTTGGGCCCGTAATTCTAGGTGTCGCAAGTATATGTTCAGTCCCAGGGTTAAACTTGGTCCCGGCCTCTAACAGGATCACCCAGTCCAGGACCCGTTGAAGCGTCTCATCAAAGCAAAACGGCTGTCATCCTTTGCTGCACCTGCTGCTCCCCTGCATCCATGTACTACTTGCACTGTATTAAACCACTTGAGTGGTTTCCACTCTTTGTCTCAGAGAACCTGGTGTAATCACTATTTGAATACATATATATATTTATTCTTTTTTAATAGAATTATTTATTCATTTACTTAGTTGCGTTATTTACAGGTGGTACTGTTTTTTATATACACTAACATTCATAAGTTTATGGTCACCCAGACAATTGTGTTTTCCATGAAAACTCATACTTTTATTAATCAAATGAGTTGCCAAATGAATTGAAAATCTAGTCCAGACATTGACAAGGTTTGAAAAAAAGATTTTTATTTGAAATAATAATTTTCTCCTTCAAACTTTGTTTTTGTCAAAGAATGCTCCCTTTGCTGCAATTACAGCATTGCAGACCTTTGGTATTCTAGCAGTTAATTTGCTGAGGTAATCTGGAGAAATTTCACCCCATGCTTCCAGAAGCCCCTCCCACAAGTTTGTTTGGCTTGATGGGCACTTTTTGCGTAACATACGGTCAAGCTGCTCCCACAACAGCTCAATGGGGTTGAGATCTGGTGACTGCGCTGGCCACTCCATTACAGATTACAGATCGAATACCAGCTGCTTGCTTCTTCCCTAAATAGTTCTTGCATAATTTGGAGGTGTGCTTTGGGTCATTGTCCTGTTGTAGCATGAAATTGGCTCCACTCAAGCGCTGTCCACAGGGTATGGCATAGTGTTGCAAATTAGAGTGATTGTCTTCCTTATTCAAAATCCCTTTTACCTTGTACAAAACTCCCACTTTACCAGCACCAAAGCAACCCCAGACCATCGCATTACTTCCACCATGCTTCACAGATGACATCAGGCTCTCTTCCAGCATATTTTCAGTTGTTCTGCATCTCACAAATGTTCTTCTGTGTGATCCAAACATCTCAAACTTGGATTTGTCTGTCCATAACACTTTTTTCCAATCTTCATCTGTCCATATTAATCTTTTCCTTTTATTAGCCAATCTAAAATATGGCTTTTTCTTTGCCAGTCTGCCCTGAAGGCCAGCATCCTGGAGTCGTCTCTTCACTGTAGAAATTGACACTGACGTTTTGCGTGTACTATTTAATGAAGCTGCCAGTTGAGGACCTGTGAGGCGTCGATTTCTCAATTTACAGACTCTAATGTACTTGTCTTGTTGCTCAGTTGTGCGGCGGGGCCTCCCACTTCTTTCTACTCTGGTTAGAGCCTGATTGTGCTCTCCTCTGAAGGGAGTAGTACTCACCGTTGTAGGAAATCTTCAGTTTCTTGTCAATTTCTTGCAAGACGTAGCCTTCATTTCTAAGAACAAGAATAGACTGTCGAGTTACACATGAAAGTTTTTTTTTCTGGCCATTTTGAGAGTTTAATGGAACCAACAAATGTAATGCTCCAGATTCTCTTTATCTCCCCTCCGACCCATAACCTTCTCGCACTGTTCTGGCTTCAACTGTAGTGTCCCCCCCCCCCCTTCCCCGAAAAAGCAAGGTCTCGTGGATGAGCATTTTGTTGTGCTCCAGCAGTAGGATAGTTTCACCTCGACCATGACCATGTCCTCAAATCTATTTGAATTGTCCCTGAAAGGAGTTTTGTCTGTGCGTGGCAGCCACAGGATCTGTAATGCAATCAAACCTGTCAAAATATCTCTTAATATGTTAACCCATTCCACCAGCTAACCCTAAATGATTTTCATATATGAGCAGTATTGTTAGAGAATAGAATTTATTTGAATTAACCTTCAAATAAGGGTTGTTAGTTTAACTTTGCAACACCAAGGTCTTTAATGCAATCAACCCTGCTCTAAGTGTCTCTAATACTCTTCCTACTACAAGAGTTAAGCCTACCCTAATTGCAACTAACAGCGGTATTATAGAATGGAATCAATTTGAATTGGCCCTAAATAGGGCTGCTGTTTTAACCTTGCTCCAGCAGTTAAATAAACTCTGTAAAACACTCTGTCCCTCATGCAGCAGTGACCTTTCCTACACTATTTCCGGGTACAATGTACCCAGGATGGCGTCACTCTGTCTTATATACAGTAGACTCGATGACGCTATGCGACTGGCCAATCACCGTAAAGTGCAGAGCTTCTTGAGCAGAAGGATGCTCAATCAAGCCCAGAGCAGTGTCGCGCACTCTTGCCCAGCACAGGTCAGTCAGAGAAAATAAGATGTCATCTGCAGGATAGGTGATAACTTGTTGAACATGGGGGGCTGACCACTAGTACTAGCACTGATCAGCAGAATGGAGCACTTTTATACCTGCTAGAAGTCTGAACATGCTATATTCACTCTACATGGGACTGCCGAGTGCTGTGCTCTGCTTTTTTCCTCCAGCCCGATAGAGAATGAATTGTATTATTTATTTATATAGCACCATTGATTCCATGGTGCTGTACATGAGAATGGGTTACATACAAATTACAGATATCGCTTACAGTAAACAAACTAACAATGACAGACTGATACAGAGGGGCGAGGACCCTGCCCTTGCGGGCGTACATTCTACAGGATGGTGGGGAAGGAGACAATAGGTTGAGGGTTGCAGGAGCTCCGGTGTTGGTGAGGCAGCATCTCCGGTAGTGATGAGGAGACAGCGGGGTCAGTGCAGTCTGTAGGCTTTCCTGAAGAGATGTGTTTTCAGGTTCCGTCATGACAGTCCAGCATCCGACCTGCTGCTCCACTTTGTAATGGGGATAAAAGTTCCCTGTTCTCATGATTAGTGCTGACCCAAGTGATGGGACTCCCACAGTCCAACACATTATCACCTATACATACAGCCTAATGTAATAAGGTAGATATACCCACAACACCTGACAACACCCACTACAGTTTCAGAAGAACTGCACAAAAGGAGTTGAACCGTTTTGTTCAAGTGGCAAGAAATGAGCATGGAGAGAAAACTAACCACATACATTCTGCTAGTAAGTGGTACAACTTTGCACCATAATTTGGGGGGGTCTATTCGTTTTTCTCTTTGTGGCTTCCTATCCTCTATGTACTGATGCTAAAACCCTCAGCTTAAAACAGCTTTCACGCTCTCTGTCCCCTTACCAATCAGTATGAGCTTTTAATATACAGAAGGATATACATAGTTACATGACTATTTTGTTCTGCATTTACAATGTTTTCAAGTACTACGGGTTGTGAACAGGAATTAAATCTATCCTGACTCTCCTCTGTCAAATCTTTGATTTATGTAGCATTTGATGTAAACTTGGCATTGAGCAGTGGTGCTATTGGATGGCCTGTGCTCGGCTGCCCTCTGTACTAATGAACATGGAACCGCTGGGTGCCAGTGTCCAATCATCCAAGTAGCAGAGATAAAAGGCAGTCGGACATTTATAATGAACACAACGTCTAGAAATGCTCTGATGCTGACTTTTGATAGTCAAGGGGTGGAAGGCTGGAAAGAAAATCTGTTAAATAGAGAGTGTATGAAATACAATACCATGTGCAACTGGAGAAAGTGGAGATAAAACCGCGCTGCCAGTAGTATAACATGCAGTTGAAAAACTGTGAAGGTATAAATGCTTTTTTTATTTATCAACATGTTTCAAAGCATACGTGGTTTTCTGTGATTTGTCCTGAGGGAGAAGCAGATGTGCTTCGAAACGCGTTGATGAATAAAAACCGCATTTATTCACCGTTTTTCTACTGCATCTTATTCTACTGGCAGTGCGGTTTTATCTCCACTTTCTCCAGTTGCACGTGGTATTCTCCTTTTGTGGATCAGCAGCAGCCAATTTCTTCAGCAATCATGGGTTGTGCCTCTCACAACCTTCGAAGGTAAGCATATTCTTTATTTTCATTTTTTAACCCCGATAAGACCCTATTGCGCTCATTATCTTTCCAGTTTTCATCATCACATTATGAAAATGCAATTGCTGTTCTGTAGAGGTGTGCAAATCTGTTCTTGGTGAATTCAATTTTCCAGGAGTTTTAGAAAAAAATTTAGATTTCCCTGAATCTGAATAGTTTGCAATTTGTTTTGAACAAATTCAGCAAAATGGTGGCGGGCTGGCTGCTATTTTGCTAAATTGAAGCGTAGAGGGCTGGTAAAAAATAAAAAAATATATATATTTCACCACTCACCTGTCCTTCCGCCATAGCTTGCCATCCAGTGCCCTGTGTGTCCTCCTCGGCTCTTTCTTCATCTTCAGAACTTGAGCAAGCCTCAGACATCACGAAACACATTGACCGATTCTTAGCGTCGGGGACCCCATAGAGCCTAAAAATGGACATTCTATTGAATAATTTCAAAGCAAATCAAATTTACAGGGCCAATATTGAGCGAACTGGCAAATCCAAACTTGGCAGATTTGCTCATCCATACTATTCTGATTTTCAGGAAAGAAAGACAAAAAGAAAGAAAGAGAGACTCTTGGAGGACAACTAATAAATGTCAATTTTTAAGGATGACACACATTATGCCGCAGGCAGACGACCATATAACTGGGATGATTTCTATCTGTCGTTTTGAGGGATAATCACTTGTCCTCATGTTATTCTATGGGGGTGTGCACATCACCGATTTTTTTCCTCAGTCCTAGTCGGTCCAAGCAAAATACCACAGCATGCACGATTTGCCTCAGGGAGTCTGATGGCACTCACCCAATCACCTCTTTGGGTCCATGAAAAATATCAAACAAAACTCAGATGACATCCGAATGCTGTCAGATTTTGATGGAGTGACATTATAAAGGAGGTGGAGAAACCTTTTTATTATCGCCGCTTTTAAGGAAATAAGATTATACTGGTCAAACTCTGATCAAAATTAGCCTTAGGGTAAAATCATCCAATATTAGCAAAACCAGACAATCATATGATGTGTATAAGGACCTCCTAATGCCCCTCCACCCTTCCCTTCCCCCCCCCGATGGATGATGATAGGAGGAGGAAAGAACCGGACATGTTGAATAAAACTACCCAATCCTTTTTTCTTAGGAAATAAGCAGCTGCTATAGATGTCAGATGGCCTTCTCCCTCTACCCTTTGAAAACAGATGAACACTCGGCTTCCATGTATGTGGTTGGTTAGGATAACTGTCGGCTATTTCATATGTATAGGGACCCTGAGGCCAAATTAACATGTTCAGTATTTGGTCAGTAGCTTACATCAGTATTTGTAAGTCAAAATCAGGAAATGAGTTAAAAAATGCAGATGTGGTGACATGTTTCTATTGTACTTTTCTTTTGATTGCTCCACTCCTGGTTTTGGCTTACAATACTGAGGTAAAATACTGACCAAATACTGAACATATGAATGTGGCTATAGTCAGGTACTGCACAGATATAAACAGGATTTGCGCTCACAAAATGACCTGTGGCTGTTGCCTACATTGTTCTATGCTAAACATGCTTTTTTGAAAATTTGGGGTGTTTTATTTTTCCTTCCTTTTTACATATTTCTATATTAAAGTAAAATCTGAAATCTTGCAGTTTTGACTTTGACCACTGAGCGACACTTCCTGTTCTGTAGCGATCACTTCTCAGCAGTAACACCTATGTATAGATAACACAGGATCCCCCATATGTCATGAGGGAGGTCAGAGCTACACAGATCGTTAAGCATGCTCAGATCACTCCTGCTTAGAAGTCTTTATATTCAGATTACAGGTCCATATGGTCATTGTGGCTACAGTAAAGAATTTCTCTCAGTGCTCTTATCAGCAACTGAAGTGGGATGTCTGCCCCCATGATCATCTCAGGCAGAGTCTCTGCCGCCATGATCCTCTCAGGCAGGGTCTCTGCCGCCATGATCCTCTCAGGCAGGGTCTCTGCCCCATGATCCTCTCAGGTATGGTCTCTGCCCCCATGATCCTCTCAGGCAGGGTCTCTGCCCCCATGATCCTCTCAGGCAGGGTCTCTGCCCCCATGATTCAGGCAGGCAGGGTCTCTGCCCCCATGATCCTCTCAGGTAGGAGCTCTGCCCCATGATCATGTGCATAAATTTACATAAAAATGTATGTATCAGTATCTGATTTTAATGAATTTAAAATATAGGAAATACTCTCACTTTAGGTGTAAAGCAGATCGGCAGCCAGATTTGACAATATAAACCGCAAGTATTATTAAATACATCTGTTAGACTAGTTGAGGCTGGTGTGCTTGCACTATAAGTCCTTGCCAGAATTGCTGTATAATCCCTTTTTTACATTTTGAGAAACTTCTCAAGGACAAGCTGCAGCACATTAATCAGAACCAAGTAACTGAGCCAGAGAGTGTGTAGGTGTAAGTGCAATGTGTAGGTGCACATTCACACTTTGGCCATTCAGCAGACAAAACCTAGGATTGTACTTTGTACATATAGGGGCACAGCGCCCCCTTTTTGGGAGGGGC
Source organism: Ranitomeya variabilis (assembly GCF_051348905.1). Taxonomy (NCBI): domain Eukaryota; kingdom Metazoa; phylum Chordata; class Amphibia; order Anura; family Dendrobatidae; genus Ranitomeya; species Ranitomeya variabilis. Next base: position 98,641,427 of record NC_135236.1, read on the forward strand.
ATCTCATCTATATAGCTTCCATGAGCAAGTGTTGAAACAGTCATGTCTTGCGCCTGCTCTGCCTCCTATTTTGAGGTCAGCTGGCAGATAAAGTGGTGGATTACACGAGTTGGGGTCCATCATGATTGGGTACACCTTGTCGCGATGTGATGGGTTTTGGTCAAAAGAATCAGTTAAGATCCCGATGCTATTTACATGTATTATTACTAGTCATTTACGTACTGCAAGGTATTGCTCATTTTATTTTTATCTTCTGTTTTAGCACATTAATCAGACAGGGTCCGCTGAGATTGAGAATAGCTCATAAATACACTTGGATTTATGAGCAGTTTCCCTCTTCTGCATAATTCAAACAGCACCACCCATGTCCATAGGTTGTGTTTTGTATTGCAGGGGACTACATTGCCAAACTTTTTTTTATATTCTTCAATAACCTCTTTAATGGTTGCTCCATTTTTATGATTGTTGGAAAACCAACATGGACAATGTATGTATCATAAGAACACTGAGCTCACAATTGAATCCATAAACTCTGGATAAGACCAAAGACCTACATCAAAGAGACCATGAGCTGTAAGTGTGGCGGTCCTAAAACCTATTGGGCAGGAAGGCAATTGTTTGTTGATGGGGTAAGGGTACTGTCACACAGTGCCATTTTCATCGCTACGACGGCACGATTCGTGACGTTCTAGCGATATCGTTACGATATCGTAGTGTCTGACACGCTACTGCGATCCGGATCCCCGCTGAGAATCGTATGTCGTAGCAGATCGTTTGAAACTTTCTTTCGTCGTCTAGTGTCCCGCTGTGGCGGCATGATTGCATCGTGTGACACAGGTTGTATACGATGTGCGCACAGTAACCAACGGCTTCTACATCGCAAATACGTCATGAAATTATCGCTCCAGCGCCGTGTATTGCAACGTGTGACCGCAGTTTACGACGCTGGAGCGATAATCATACGACACTACAACGTCATGAATCGTGCCGTTGTAGCGATGAAAATGGCACTGTGTGACAGTACCCTAAGGAGAGTACCTACATGTGATGGAAATCTTGTCTGGCCTCTTGGAAGGTACATAACTCCTCTGGTGTTTGAGTTACAAGCGATTGTTCTTTATTAACCCTTTGTTCTTGATGGACATCTTGACTCCAACCTAAATTGAATTTGAACCTGCCCTCAGGCCTTTTTGATGCAATGACCTGGCTATATACAAGGACGCCATATGTAGGAAGATGAAGACCACTGCACTCACGTTGGACCCTTGACTCCAATACTTTCTCGATCAAAGAGTGCCCAGCCTTCAGGAAAGCATGGACATCAGCACGCGCATGTTTCTGGAGAACTCAACAGACTGTGACCTGATTGAATGGTACTATTATGTGGAGGTGTTAAAGGGATGGGCAATGTATGGGCTATGTCTGTGTCACTGATCTAAATGTAGCACACCAAGCTAGTTAGGCATTTTTCCAACTTCCCGTCTTCCACCATCCTCTCCCTTTTCCCTTTCATTGTACCCTTGTCCCTTAGCTAGGTTTCCCTTATGTATGACATTATAAATATCCTATTTTTAATAAATCCCCTTTTAAAGATCCAGTTGCTCTTGTTAATTAATATTAACTGGCACCCTTAAACCCAGCAGATTCTACAATGATAGTCATTGTATTTTAAAATCTTTTTTTCCACTTTTCCTATACACATATCGTTGCAATCTTCATTTCTGCTTTTTACTTTAGGTTTACTTTTTCCCTGGGAAATCCCACCGCTTTATTGTGATCACTGGATTCGATAATTTTTTTCCAGAAAGCGGCTTTGGGTCATGCGTCAGTAATAATGAGCTGATTTATAAGTGTGCTGATATAAGCTTTTCTGCTGCATCTGATCGTGGCAGAAAAACTGTGCTTCTATTTGTTTGCTGTGCTTCTGCTGAGAATATTTTCTTTGCACGTGGCTGCAGCCACAGACTACAGGGACATTTGGTAATTTTTCCAGCTTTTCTGAGAAGCTGATGTGTCCAGATTAGATGTAGTTACTCTTGTGTGCAGCAGAAAAGAGACAATATAGCACAGAGGCTCAAAAAAATTCACACATACAATAAATTCTCACATGCTCCGCATAGTGTTTACATATGAATGCAGATGGCTTTTACTTAAATACAGATGGATGAACTGACATACCTGTATTTGTAGGGATTAACTCTTTAATGACCCCATTATATTATAACTTAAAGCAGGGGCGCACAAACATTTTTGGACGGAGAGCCGCATTGCCGGATTGAACCAATCTAAAGGTCTGCAGTGAAACCTCAGAGTCATAAGCATCACAACATAAATATGAAATAAGTGCTGATTCTATTAGGACTTCTGCTATCAGGATGGAGGTCCTCTTTTCTCTCCTTCACAATCCAGAAAGGAAGAGACCGTGGATTTAGCTTTCTCCATTGTAGTTTATGGGAAAGGCTGACCACCAAGTGTTTCCCTTCTTCCATAAGCTACAGTGATTATCGCAGCACTCGTACATGGCCACTTCTTTTCGCTATCTACCCCTTACCTAGATGATGACATGGCCACAGACATGACCACACGGTGCACCATTATTAATTAGCTATCACTATGGTGCTACCTGACTGTCATCTATTCCCCAACATGGTAAATACATGTGAGCGCCCACAAGACCCTGTTAGACATGGCTGTGACTATGAAGTTGAGGGCTACGCAGAAAGGCATCAGAGGCCGCATGTCACCCCTGGGCCTCAGGTTATGCACCCCTGGCTTAAAGGAGTAGGTACTTCATAAGTATGCATTGGGAAGATGAAGGCTCACAATCTGTATTGTAGAGTGTCACAAGTGTGTTACTCTAACCTGGGAGATCTGGGGTTAGAAGATCACTGCGTGATCACTTGTGAATCGCAGATCGTCCCTTTAGCCTGTATGTTTGGATCCCTCCTATAATAATTGAATTTGGTTTCTGTTGGTGCTGAAGAGGTTAATGATCCTCTCTATGCTGGTCAGAAACATGCAGCTTCATTGCAGCTGCTTGTGATCTGTTCCTTAACTCTTCCTATGAAACCTGGCCAGACCCTCTCTACCTTGCCAGTGACTGTTCTGCTCCCTTGCTCTTAGGAGATGCTGAACAGATTAATCTTCCTGCGTTGTCTGATTAAGCTTACGGCTTTGGAGAGAAGTTTTTGTACAAATGTTCTGTTGTATATGTCTGTTTATCTCCTGGTCCCTGGTCCCGTTTCATTTATTCCTCCTTGTCCCTATCCTCTGTCCTATTGTTGGTTGGTGCTTTTTTATGAAAGAGGACTTATGTTATCCCTGTTTTCTCTTGCATGCCTTGTTCACATTACATTTCTGTCCCAGGCTCCATTGGGTGGGGCAGGGGACAGACCAGGGATTAACAGGAGCAAGGTGAGGTCTGAGATTCGGGCCTCTCTAACATCAAGAATATGAAAATGGTAACGTTCGGCACTCAGTCAAAGACAAATTCAAATTTCAGATGATTTTAAATTTAATGAACAGCCGACATATTAAGATAACAGACATCAATACATCCAACGTTTCGGCATCATCCCCTTTATCAAGGACGTCTGTATAGAATGTATGATGGATTTTCAGTGCAGTGTGGTATAAATGATGCCAATTGGCATAAGGTAGAAACAGCTCATGTGTTGTGATAAGGAGATGCCGGTGCATGTAATCAACGCTAGCATGCCGGCATCTTATCACAGCACATGGACTGTTTCTACCTTATGCCAATTGGCATGATTCGTACCACGATGCACTGAAAATTCATCATACATTCTATACAGACTTCTTTGATAAAGGCATTGATGACAAAACGTTGGATGGATTGATGTCTGTTATCCTATAACCGTATGTCGGCTGAATTTGAAATCATCTGAAATTTTAATTTGTCTTTGACTGAATGCCGAAGGTTACCATTTTCATATTCAACTTTTTTCCTTTGAGCACCTTCCACTTGACTATAGGGTACACCACTTTTGACCGACTTAACATCAAGAGTAGCCCGGGACTAGGATAGTTGAGGTTCCAGTTCCAGGGACAGTTTAAGGCCTCCCTCCCCTACCTAAAGATGGCGACTATATCCTGGAACAAACCCTGGAAGAAATTTTTGGAATGTGAAGCAGATACTGGACATTGAATTGATTGCCATATATGGAGTGGAGTTGGCAAGGACCTATCATAGACTCACACCTGTTATGACCCCAGTGGACAGGGTCTCAGAGGAACGTGTAAGTCTGCGAGATTCAAAAATCCAGCTCATAGGGCTGTGGTAACTGGGTTGACCAAATAGCTACTCCTAACGCCAACACTAGAAGTAGCCGGGGATCATGCCTACGGTGATCGCTAGATGACTCGCGCCAGCCGGAGAATCTAACTACCCCTAGGAGAAGAAAACAAAGACCTCTCTTGCCTCCAGAGAAAGGGCCCCCAAAGCAAGATACAAGCCCCCCACAAATAATAACGGTGAGGTAAGAGGAAATGACAAACACAGAAATGAACCAGGTTCAGCAAAGAGAGGCCAGCTTACTAATAGCAGAATATAGCAAGATAACTTATCTGGTCAACAAAAACCCTATAAAAATCCACGCTGGAGATTCAAGAACCCCCGAACCGTCTAACGGTCCGGGGGGAGAACACCAGCCCCCTAGAGCTTCCAGCAAAGGTCAGGATACAGATTGGAACAAGCTGGACAAAAATACCAAACAAAACAAAAGCAAAAAGCAAGGAAGCAGACTTAGCTTGAAATACAGGAACCCGGATCATAGGACAAGAGCACAACAGATTAGCTCTGATTTCAACGATGCCAGGCATTGAACTGAAGGTCCAGGGAGCTTATATAGCAACGCCCCTGAACTAACGGCCCAGGTGAGGATATAGGAAAAGACAGAAGCTCCAGAGTCAAATCACTAATGACCACTAGAGGGAGCAAAAAGCAAAATCACAACAGTACCCCCCCCTTAGTGAGGGGTCACCGAACCCTCACCACGACCACCAGGGCGATCAGGACGAGCGGCGTGAAACGCACGAACTAAATCGGCCGCATGAACATCAGAGGCGACCACCCAGGAATTATCTTCCTGACCATAGCCCTTCCACTTGACCAGGTACTGAAGCCTCCACCTGGAGAGACGAGAATCCAAGATCTTCTCCACCACGTACTCCAACTCGCCCTCAACCAACACCGGAGCAGGAGGCTCAGCAGAAGGAACCACAGGCACAACGTACCGCCGCAACAAGGACCTATGAAACACGTTGTGGATAGCAAACGACACACGAAGATCCAGGCGAAAGGATACAGGATTAAGGATTTCCAATATCTTGTAAGGACCAATAAAACGAGGTTTAAATTTGGGAGAGGAAACCTTCATAGGAACAAAGCGGGAAGAAAGCCACACCAAATCCCCAACACGTAGTCGGGGACCCACACCGCGGCGGCGGTTGGCAAAGTGCTGAGCCCTCTCCTGTGACAACTAGAGTTGAGCGACTTTCATTTTTTTAAGATCGAGTCGGGTTTTGTGAAACCCGATTTTGTCCAGAGTCGAGTCGAGTGCAGTCGGCCGATTATCGCTAAAAGTTGGGGATCGACCGAAACACGAAACCCAATGCAAGTCAATGGGGAAGCATAGTCGGCAGTGAGTGGAGGCCAGGAAAACACCTACAGTGCCCATTTTAATGCCAAAAACATCCATTCTTGTTTCTGAAGCTTGTCAATCTTAATTAACTTTATAATAATAGTTGGGCATAGGGAATTGGGGGTCATTTGGCAAAAGTTGTGGGGGGAGTAGGGCCGGCTCAAGTTTTTCGTGGGCCCAGGAAATGCGGACTACGTCACGGCGGTGTTGCAGGGAAAGGTAAGTATTTCAACGTTGCAAGTGCTGTGATCCTGAGCAAGCAGGGGGGGCCCACTCGTTCGCATTGGCACTGGCACAGGGCCCCTCAAAGTACAGCGATGTGTGTTTGCATGGCGGGGGCGCCTCCCACCAGCACTTTTGCGTACTCTGAGGGGCCCTGTGCCAGTGACGTCGCCAACGAGTATGCCCCCCCACCTGATGAAGGAACCTGCACTTTCATCTGCACCTTCCTCTCTGTCCCTGTGTAAGGTGGTATAACATGCGGGAAGGGGAACCTTACTTTCAGCAGGGTCAGATTCTGGCTGTGTAGAGTATAAGGGGAATGTAGTGGTCTAGGTCAATGTACCAGCAGACTCATCTAGCAGTGGCTGGGCAATGGGCAGGATGAGGAGGAAACAGATATAGGGCCAAAGAATAAAGTAGGCTAAATGCAGTTCAAAATTGGTAACAGGACTAAACAGGCGGCATTGCTTTGTTCAGTGGAGTAGCAAACCCAAGAGCAGCAGACACTGTTTCAAGGGCCTAACCACACTAGTAGGCCAAATGCAGTTTAATATCTGATAGTATAGGGCGAAAGCCAGAATGTGGAAGCTCAGCTTTGTTCAGTTGAGGACAACACCAGGCAGGGGCAGACAGACACCTTTAGTAGGCCGGAACAGCCAATTTTTAAAAAAAACAGCAGTTAGTAAGAGGCAGAAGGTAGAAGCTCAGCTTTATTCAGTTGAGGACAACACCAGGCAGGGGCAGACATTCACCTTTAGTAGGCCGGAACAGCCAATTGCATTTTTAAAAATGGTAATTTGGAACTGAAGGTTGAAGCTCAGCTTTATTCAGTTGAGGACAACACCAGGCAGGGGCAGACAGACACCTTTAGTAGGCCGGAACAGCCAATTTTTTAAAAAAACAGCAGTTAGTAAGAGGCAGAAGGTAGAAGCTCAGCTTTATTCAGTTGCAGCTTCTTGGCAATAATATAAAGAAGACGCGACAGGACAACACTCGGTGGATGCCATATCTGTGTTTTCAATGGAAAAAAACCTTTCAGTTAACTACTTGCAGGAGCAAGTTTTTGTAGCTGGTGGCCAATTTTTGTACTGTACCAGTTTTTTGTTGTATGTGTTTTTGTTTTTAATGTTAAAATGTCTGCATTTGATATCTCTCCAGTATTTTCTTTTTTATAAGCAAAATACTGCAGTTTTACATCGGTTACATGGATACACAGGCAGCTTGGTGGTGAGTGGAGGAGTATTTAAAGTAGGGACCGCAGACAGGCTATCAAAGGCCTAAAATAACAAACAATAGGCTCATGGCAGTTTTACAGCGGTTACATGGATACACGGGCAGGCAGCTGGTGATGAGTGGAGGAGTATTTAAAGTAGGGACCGCAGACAGGCTATCAAAGGCCTAAAATAACAAACAATAGGCTCATGGCAGCTTTACAGCGGTTACATGGATACACAGGCAGCTTGGTGGTGAGTGGAGGAGTATTTAAAGTAGGGACCGCAGACAGGCTATCAAAGGCCTAAAATAACAAACAATAGGCTCATGGCAGCTTTACAGCGGTTACATGGATACACAGGCAGCTTGGTGGTGAGTGGAGGAGTATTTAAAGTAGGGACCGCAGACAGGCTATCAAAGGCCTAAAATAACAAACAATAGGCTCATGGCAGCTTTACAGCGGTTACATGGATACACAGGCAGCTTGGTGGTGAGTGGAGGAGTATTTAAAGTAGGGACCGCAGACAGGCTATCAAAGGCCTAAAATAACAAACAATAGGCTCATGGCAGTTTTACATCGGTTACATGGATACACAGGCAGCTTGGTGGTCAGTGGAGGAGTATTTAAAGTAGGGACCGCAGACAGGCTATCAAAGGCCTAAAATAACAAACAATAGGCTCATGGCAGCTTTACAGCGGTTTCATGGATACACAGGCAGCTTGGTGGTGAGTGGAGGAGTAGTGCAAGGAGTGTCTGTCCCAGTACTCCCAAAATATAAATAGATGTTAATGTCTCGCAAAACAACCAAAACAAAAAAAAAGGTGGCATACTTAGGTACAGGGGTGGGCTCATCTACTGAGTTTCTGACGTAGTAATTTGGCAGTAACTATTTAATGGTGCCAATATAGGACACAGACACAGACTACTTTAAGTTGCATCATAGATGTCTACAAATTTGTATTGTCAGTGCCAGACATTGAATGATGTCAGCGAATAGACTAAAGATTGGTGGAGCTGTGCGACATAATTTTGCACGTGGTAGAGCACATTTTGAGCTGGGGTAGGGGGGAACTCTCTTGAGGCCGGCGGGACCGCCCCAGGGCCCCTCATGTTACAACGGTGTGTCTGACGTTGGGTGCGCACCACCACCGCCAGAGACACTACATTGTACTATGAGGGACCCAGTAGCAATGCCGTCAACCAAAAGCGAGCACACCCACCTCTTCAGACAAACAGCAGTCTCACGGGTGCTTGCGCCAAGTCGCGATACCACGGCCCCGTGTGGGGAGTTTTGCCATTTAGGGAGGTGTAAACATGTCGTATGCTGTACAATCAGCTGCAGCAAATTAGACATTAGAAAAGTAATTCACAGGCAAGAGCTTTTCATAGGAAAGCTAGGTGTCGGCCGGGCAAGGTGGGGCAAAAGATTTCGAAATCCAGTTGTGGTTCATTTTAATGAATGTTAGATCGTCAACATTTTGGGTAGCCAGACGAGTCCTTTTTTCGGTTAATATTGAACCTGCAGCACTGAATACTCTTTCTGATAGGACACTTGCTGCCGGGCAAGCAAGCTCCTGCAATGCATATTCTGCCAATTCTGGCCAGGTGTCTAATTTGGAGGCCCAGTAATCAAATGGGAATGACGGTTGAGGGAGAACATCGATAAGGGATGAAAAATAGTTAGTAACCATACTGGACAAATGTTGTCTCCTGTCACTTTCAATTGATGCAGCAGTACCTGTCCTGTCTGCGGTCATAGCAAAATCACTCCACAACCTGGTCAGAAAACCCCTCTGTCCAACGCCACTTCTGATGTGTGCACCCCTAACACTCCTAGTCTGCTGCCCCCTGGAGCTCGTGTGAGAACGATCACGTGCGCTGTGTGCTGGGAATGCCTGAAGCAAACGGTCAACAAGAGTTGATTGTTTGGTTGCTAATATTAGTTCCAAGTTCTCATGTGGCATAATATTTTGCAATTTGCCTTTATAGCGTGGATCAAGGAGGCAGGCCAACCAGTAATTGTCATCGTTCATCATTTTCGTAATGCGTGTGTCCCTTTTTAGGATACGTAAGGCATAATCCGCCATGTGGGCCAAAGTTCCAGTTGTCAAATCTCCGGTTGTGATTGGTTGAGGGGCAGTTGCAGGCAAATCTACGTCACTTGTGTCCCTCAAAAAACCAGAACCCGGCCGTGACACGCAACCAATTTCCTGTGCCCCCGGGAAAGGTTCGGCATTAAAAATATACTCATCCCCATCATCCTCCTCGTCCTCCACCTCCTCTTCGCCCGCTACCTCGTCCTGTACACTGCCCTGACCAGACAATGGCTGACTGTCATCAAGGCTTTCCTCTTCCTCTGGTGCAGACGCCTGCTCCTTTATGTGCGTCAAACTTTGCATCAGCAGACGCATTAGGGGGATGCTCATGCTTATTACGGCGTTGTCTGCACTAACCAGCCGTGTGCATTCCTCAAAACACTGAAGGACTTGACACATGTCTTGTATCTTAGACCACTGCACACCTGACAACTCCATGTCTGCCATCCTACTGCCTGCCCGTGTATCCTCCCACAAATAAATAACAGCACGCCTCTGTTCGCACAGTCTCTGAAGCATGTGCAGTGTTGAGTTCCACCTTGTTGCAACGTCTATGATTAGGCGATGCTGGGGAAGGTTCAAAGACCGCTGATAGGTCTGCATACGGCTGGCGTGTACAGGCGAACGTCGGATATGTGAGCAAAGTGCACGCACTTTGAGGAGCAGGTCGGAGAACCCAGGATAAGTTTTCAATAAGCACTGCACCACCAGGTTTAAGGTGTGAGCCAGGCAAGGAATGTGTTTCAGTTGGGAAAGGGAGATGGCAGCCATGAAATTCCTTCCGTTATCACTCACTACCTTGCCTGCCTCAAGATCTACTGTGCCCAGCCACGACTGCGTTTCTTGTTGCAAGAACTCGGACAGAACTTCCGCGGTGTGTCTGTTGTCGCCCAAACACTTCATAGCCAATACAGCCTGCTGACGCTTGGCAGTAGCTGGCCCATAATGGGACAACTGGTGTGCAACAGTGTCATCTGCCGATGGAGTGGTTGGCAGACTGCGTTCTGTGGAAGAGCTGTAGCTTCTGCAGGAGGACGAGGAGGAGGAGGAGGAGGGGGTGCGAACGCCTACAGCCAACTGTTTCCTAGACCGTGGGCTAGGCACAACTGTCCCTAAATTGATGTCGCCTGTGGACCCTGCACCCACCACATTCACCCAGTGTGCCGTGATGGACACATAACGTCCCTGGCCATGCCTACTGGTCCATGCATCTGTAGTCAGGTGCACCTTTGTACTCACAGATTGCCTGAGTGCATGGACGATGCGCTGTTTAACATGCTGGTGCAGGGCTGGGATGGCTTTTCTGGAAAAAAAGTGTCGACTGGGTAGCTCGTATCGTGGTTCAGCGTACTCCATCAGGGCTTTGAAAGCTTCGCTTTCAACTAACCGGTAGGGCATCATCTCTAACGAGATTAGTCTAGCTATGTGGGCGTTAAAACCCTGTGTACGCGGATGCGAGGATAAGTACTTCCTTTTTCTAACCAGAGTCTCATGTAGGGTGAGCTGGACTGGAGAGCTGGAGATCGTGGAACTTTCGGGTGTGCCGGTGTACATGGCAGACTGAGAGACGGTTGGAGACGGTATTGTTTCCGCCGGTGCCCTAGATGCAATATTTCCTCCTACAAAACTGGTGGTTCCCTGACCCTGACTGCTTTTGGCTGGCAAAGAAACCTGCACAGATACTGCCGGTGGTGCGGAAAATGGTGGCCTTACAGTGACGGAAGGGATGTTGCGTTGCTGACTAGCTTCATTGGCCGAGGGTGCTACAACCTTAAGGGACGTTTGGTAGTTAGTCCAGGCTTGAAAATGCATGGTGGTTAAGTGTCTATGCATGCAACTAGTATTTAGACTTTTCAGATTCTGACCTCTGCTTAAGCTAGTTGAACATTTTTGACAGATGACTTTGCGCTGATCAGTTGGATGTTGTTTAAAAAAATGCCAGACTGCACTCTTCCTAGACTCGGATCCCTTTTCAGGGATTGCAGACTGAGCTTTAACCGGATGGCCACGCTGTCCTCCAACAGGTTTTGGCTTTGACACGCGTTTTGGGCCAGATACGGGCCCGGCAGATGGAACCTGTTGCGATGTTGATGCCTGCTGCGGCCCCTCCTCCACCTCCGCTTCTGAACTACTGCCGCCTGCACCCTGTTCCCCCAATGGCTGCCAATCGGGGTCAATAACTGGGTCATCTATTACCTCCTCTTCAAGCTCGTGTGCAACTTCGTCTGTGTCACTGTGTCGGTCGGTGGTATAGCGTTCGTGGCGGGGCAACATAGTCTCATCAGGGTCTGATTGTGGATCTGTACCCTGAGAGGGCAATGTGGTGGTCTGAGTCAAAGGAGCAGCATAGTACTCTGGCTGTGGCTGTGCATCAGTGCACTCCATGTCAGAATCTACTTGTAATGGGCATGGCCTGTTAAATGTTTCACTTTCTAAGCCAGGGACGGTATGTGTAAAGAGCTCCATGGAGTGACCCGTTGTGTCGCCTGCTGCATCCTTCTCTCTTGTTGTAGTTTTTGCTGAGGAGGACAAGGAAGCGACTTGTCCCTGACCGTGAACATCCACAAGCGACGCGCTGCTTTTACATTTACCAGTTTCGGAAGAGGAGGCAAAAGAGCTAGAGGCTGAGTCTGCAATGTAAGCCAAAACTTGCTGTTGCTGCTCCGCCTTTAAAAGCGGTTTTCCTACTCCCAGAAAAGAGAGCGTTCGAGGCCTTGTGTAGCCTGACGACGAAACTGGCTCCACAGCTCCAGACTTAGGTGGAATATTTTTATCCCCACGACCACCTGATGCTCCACTACCACTACCATCATTACCAGCTGACAATGAACGCCCACGACGACCTCTTGCACCAGACTTCCTCATTGTTTTAAAATCTTAACCAAAGTAACTTTATTTGTTGCTGTCAAACAACTTACACGGTGAGCTATAACTTCAGTATGATTTCAATATCCCTTAACAGGTTGGTGAGACCACAAGGAAAATCAGGCACAATGTTACACACTCTGTTTTCTGTGGCACAAAATCACAGAGATGACACACACGCAGGACTGTCACTCAAGCACTAATGTCAATATTAATCTCCCACCTAATTTATTTATTTTTTTTTCTCAGGGAGACTTTAGAAACCAAATAATATTAAAAAAACCAAAAAAATAAATAGGCTTTCTATGGCCCACTGAATGAGAGAGAGAGGTGGCACACCCAGGAGTCAAGACTGGCACACAAGCTGAAAGGGCAATATTACTCTCCCACTGTTTTTTTATGTATTTTTTGTTTTTTAAGGGAGACTTTAGAAACCAAATAATATTAAAAAAAACAAAAAAATAAATAGCCTTTCTATGGCCCACTGAATGAGAGAGAGAGGTGGCACACCCAGGAGTCAAGACTGGCACACAAGCTGAAAGGGCAATATTACTCTCCCACTGTTTTTTTATGTTTTTTTTTTTTTCAGGGAGACTTTAGAAACCAAATAATAAGAAAAAAATAAATAAATAAATAAATAGGCTTTCTATAGCCCACTGAATGAGAGATAGCACACACAGCAGTGGCACACAAGCCCTGACTGAGGCCAATATTTTTCTCCCACTGATTGATGTAGTGTTTTTGTGTTGAGGTAGATTTTAGAACACAAATCAAGGAAAAAAAAAAATGCTTTCTATGGCCCACTGAATGAGAGAGAGAGGTGGCACACCCAGGAGTCAAGACTGGCACACAAGCTGAAAGGGCAACATTACTCTCCCACTGTTTTTTTATGTTTTTAGGGAGACTTTAGAAACCAAATAATATTAAAAAAACCAAAAAAATAAATAGCCTTTCTATGGCCCACTGAATGAGAGAGAGAGAGGTGGCACACCCAGGAGTCAAGACTGGCACACAAGCTGAAAGGGCAATATTACTCTCCCACTGTTTTTTTATGTTTTTTTTTTTTTCAGGGAGACTTTAGAAACCAAATAATATTTAAAAAAAAAAAATAAATAGGCTTTCTATGGCCCACTGAATGAGAGAGGTGGCACACCCAGGAGTCAAGACTGGCACACAAGCTGAAAGGGCAATATTACTCTCCCACTGTTTTTTTATGTTTTTTTTGTTTTTTAAGGGAGACTTTAGAAACCAAATAATATTAAAAAAACCAAAAAAATAAATAGGCTTTCTATGGCCCACTGAATGAGAGGGAGAGAGGTGGCACACCCAGGAGTCAAGCCTGGCACACAAGCTGAAAGGGCAATATTACTCTCCCACTGTTTTTTTATGTATTTTTTGTTTTTTAAGGGAGACTTTAGAAACCCAATAATATTTAAAAAAAATAAATAAATAGGCTTTCTATGGCCCACTGAATGAGAGGGAGAGAGGTGGCACACCCAGGAGTCAAGACTGGCACACAAGCTGAAAGGGCAATATTACTCTCCCACTGTTTTTTTATGTATTTTTTGTTTTTTAAGGGAGACTTTAGAAACCCAATAATATTTAAAAAAAAAATAAATAGGCTTTCTATGGCCCACTGAATGAGAGAGGTGGCACACCCAGGAGTCAAGACTGGCACACAAGCTGAAAGGGCAATATTACTCTCCCACTGTTTTTTTATGTTTTTTTTTTTTCAGGGAGACTTTAGAAACCAAATAATATTAAAAAAACCAAAAAAATAATTAGGCTTTCTATGGCCCACTGAATGAGAGAGAGAGGTGGCACACCCAGGAGTCAAGACTGGCACACAAGCTGAAAGGGCAATATTACTCTCCCACTGTTTTTTTTTTTTTTTTTTTTTTTCAGGGAGACTTTAGAAACCAAATAATAAGAAAAAAAATAAATAAATAAATAGGCTTTCTATAGCCCACTGAATGAGAGATAGCACACACAGCAGTGGCACACAAGCCCTGACTGAGGCCAATATTTTTCTCCCACTGATTGATGTAGTGTTTTTGTGTTGAGGTAGATTTTAGAACACAAATCAAGGAAAATAAAAAAAATGCTTTCTATGGCCCACTGAATGAGAGAGGTGGCACACCCAGGAGTCAAGACTGGCACACAAGCTGAAAGGGCAATATTACTCTCCCACTGTTTTTTTATGTATTTATTGTTTTTTAAGGGAGACTTTAGAAACCCAATAATATTTAAAAAAATAAATAAATAGGCTTTCTATGGCCCACTGAATGAGAGGGAGAGAGGTGGCACACCCAGGAGTCAAGACTGGCACACAAGCTGAAAGGGCAATATTACTCTCCCACTGTTTTTTTATGTTTTTTTTTTTTTCAGGGAGACTTTAGAAACCAAATAATATTAAAAAAACCAAAAAAATAAATAGGCTTTCTATGGCCCACTGAATGAGAGAGAGAGGTGGCACACCCAGGAGTCAAGACTGGCACACAAGCTGAAAGGGCAATATTACTCTCCCACTGTTTTTTTATGTATTTTTTGTTTTTTAAGGGAGACTTTAGAAACCAAATAATATAAAAAAAAAAACAAAAAAAAAAAGGCTTTCTATGGCCCACAATTAGAGAGAGAGAGGTGGCACACCCAGGAGTCAAGACTGGCGCACAAGCTGAAAGGGCAATATTACTCTCCCACTGTTTTCTTAAGTTTTTTTTCTTTTATTTTCAGGGAGACTTTAGAAACCAAATAATATTAAAAAAACCAAAAAAATAAATAGCCTTTCTATGGCCCACTGAATGAGAGAGAGGTGGCACACCCAGGAGTCAAGACTGGCACACAAGCTGAAAGGGCAATATTACTCTCCCACAGTTTTTTTTTTTTTTTTTTTTTTTTCAGGGAGACTTTAGAAACCAAATAATAAGAAAAAAAAATAAATAAATAAATAGGCTTTCTATAGCCCACTGAATGAGAGATAGCACACACAGCAGTGGCACACAAGCCCTGACTGAGGCCAATATTTTTCTACCACTGATTGATGTAGTGTTTTTGTGTTGAGGTAGAATTTAGAACACAAATCACGGAAAAAATAAATAGGCTTTCTATGGCCCACTCAGTGAGAGATGGCACACACAGGGATGGCACTGTAGCAGAAATGCCAATCTTAATCTCCCACAAAAAAAAAAAAAAAAAAAAAAAAAAAACAGGGACTGTCCTACAATTACTATCTCCCTGCAGTAATCTAAGCCAGGTATGGCAGGCAGCAATAGGAGTGGACTGATGCACAAATTAAATAAAAAGTGTGGACAAACAAAAAAGATAGCTGTGCAGAAAGGAACAAGAGGATATGTGCTTTGAAAAAAGCAGTTGGTTTCCACAGTGGCGTACACACAGCAATACAGCTATCACGGAGCCTTCTAGGGCAGCCCAATGAGCTACAGCGCTGAGGAAAAAAAAAAAAAAATAGCTTCCACTGTTCCTGCACACCGAAGGTGGTGTTGGACAGTGGAAATCGCTACAGCACAAGCGGTTTGGTGGTTAGTGGACCCTGCCTAACGCTCTCCCTGCTTCTGACGAAGCGGCAGCAACCTCTCCCTAAGCTCAGATCAGCAGCAGTGAGATGGCGGTCGGCGGGAACGCCCCTTTATAGCCCCTGTGACGCCGCAGACAGCAAGCCAATCACTGCAATGCCCTTCTCTAAGATGGTGGGGACCAGGACCTATGTCATCACGCTGCCCACACTCTGCGTTCACCTTCATTGGCTGAGAAATGGCGCTTTTCGCGTCATTGAAACGCGACTTTGGCGCGAAAGTCGCGTACCGCATGGCCGACAAGCACAGGGGTCGGATCGGGTTTCATGAGACGCCGACTTAGCCAAAAGTCGGCGACTTTTGAAAATGATCGACCCGTTTCGCTCAACCCTAGTGACAACTTCAAGTTGTCCACCACAAGATTCCAGATCCGCTGCAACCTATCCACCACAGAATCCACCCCAGGGCAGTCAGAAGGTTCCACATGACCCGAAGAAAAACGAGGGTGGAAACCAGAGTTGCAGAAAAACGGCGAAACCAAAGTGGCGGAACTAGCCCGATTATTAAGGGCAAACTCAGCCAACGGCAAGAAGGTCACCCAATCGTCCTGATCAGCAGAGACAAAACACCTCAAATAAGCCTCCAAAGTCTGATTAGTTCGCTCCGTCTGTCCATTAGTCTGAGGATGGAAAGCAGACGAAAACGACAAGTCAATGCCCATCCTACTACAAAAGGATCGCCAGAATCTGGAAACGAACTGGGATCCTCTGTCTGACACAATATTCTCAGGGATGCCGTGCAAACGAACCACGTTCTGGAAAAACACAGGAACCAGATCGGAAGAGGAAGGCAGCTTAGGCAAAGGAACCAAATGGACCATCTTGGAGAAGCGATCACATATCACCCAGATAACAGACATGCCTTGAGACACCGGAAGATCAGAAATGAAATCCATGGAGATATGTGTCCAAGGTCTCTTAGGGACAGGCAAGGGCAAGAGCAACCCGCTGGCACGAGAACAGCAAGGCTTAGCTCGAGCACAAGTCCCACAGGACTGTACAAATGACCGCACATCCCTAGACAAGGAAGGCCACCAAAAGGATCTGGCCACCAGATCTCTGGTGCCAAAAATTCCTGGGTGACCTGCCAACACCGAGGAATGAACCTCGGAAATGACTCTGCTGGTCCACTTATCAGGCACAAACAGTCTGTCAGGTGGACAAGAATCAGGCCTATCAGCCTGAAATCTCTGCAACACACGTCGCAGATCTGGAGAAATAGCTGACAAGATAATACCATCCTTAAGAATACCAACCGGTTCAGCGACTCCAGGAGCATCAGGCACAAAGCTCCTGGAAAGAGCATCGGCCTTCACATTTTTTGAACCTGGTAAATATGAGACAACAAAGTCAAAACGGGAGAAAAACAATGACCAGCGGGCCTGTCTAGGATTCAGGCGTTTAGCAGACTCGAGATACATCAGATTTTTGTGATCAGTCAAGACCACCACATGATGCTTAGCACCCTCGAGCCAATGACGCCACTCCTCAAATGCCCATTTCATGGCCAACAACTCCCGATTGCCCACATCATAATTTCGCTCCGCAGGCGAAAACTTCCTAGAGAAAAAGGCGCAAGGTCTCATAACAGAGCAACCAGGGCCTCTCTGCGACAAAACGGCCCCTGCTCCAATCTCTGAAGCATCCACCTCAACCTGAAAGGGAAGCGAGACATCAGGCTGGCACAAAACAGGCGCCGAAGTAAACCGACGTTTCAACTCCTGGAAAGCCTCCACGGCAGCAGGAGCCCAATTAACCACATCGGAGCCCTTCTTGGTCATATCCGTCAAAGGTTTCACAATGCTAGAAAAGTTAGCGATAAAACGACGGTAGAAGTTAGCGAAACCCAAGAACTTCTGAAGACTCTTAACTGACGAGGGCTGAGTCCAATCAAGAATAGCTCGGACTTTGACTGGGTCCATCTCCACAGCAGAAGGGGAAAAAATGAACCCCAAAAAGGGAACCTTCTGTACACCAAAAAGACACTTTGAGCCCTTGACAAACAAAGAATTTTCACGCAAAATTTTAAAGACCATCCTGACCTGCTCCATATGCGAGTCCCAATTATCAGAAAAAAACAGAATATCATCCAGATAAACGATCAAAAATTTATCCAGATAGTTCCGGAAAATGTCATGCATAAAGGACTGAAAAACTGAAGGGGCATTAGAGAGCCCAAAAGGCATCACCAAGTACTCAAAATGACCTTCGGGCGTATTGAATGCGGTTTTCCATTCATCCCCTTGCTTAATGCGCACAAGGTTGTACGCACCACGAAGGTCTATCTTGGTAAACCACTTGGCACCTTTAATCCGGGCAAACAAGTCAGACAACAGCGGCAAAGGATACTGAAATTTGACAGTGATCTTATTTAAAAGCCGATAGTCAATTCAAGGCCTCAAAGATCCGTCCTTTTTAGCCACAAAAAAGAATCCCGCACCAAGAGGGGAAGAAGACGGACGGATGTGTCCTTTCTCCAGAGACTCCTTGATATATGAACGCATAGCGGTATGTTCAGGTATCGACAGATTAAACAGTCTTCCCTTAGGAAATTTACTGCCTGGAATCAAATCTATTGCACAGTCACATTCCCTATGAGGAGGCAATGCACTGGACCTGGACTCGCTAAAGACATCCTGATAATCAGACAAATACTCAGGAATTTCCGAAGGCGTAGAAGAAGCAATAGACACAGGCAGGGAATCCTCATGAATACCACGACAGCCCCAACTAGACACTGACATAGCCTTCCAGTCAAGGACTGGATTATGGGTCTTTAACCATGGCAGCCCCAAAACAACCAAATCATGCATTTTATGTAGAACGAGAAAACGTATCACCTCGCGGTGTTCAGGAGTCATGTACATGGTAACCTGTGTCCAATACTGCGGTTTATTTTCTGCTAATGGCGTAGCATCAATACCCCTAAGAGGGATAGGATTTTCTAATGGTTCAAGAATAAAACCACAGCGCTTAGCAAATGAGAGATCCATAAGACTCAGGGCAGCACCTGAATCTACAAACGCCATGACAGGATAAGATGACAGTGAGCAAATCAAAGTTACAGACAGAATAAACTTAGGATGCAAATTACCAACGGTGACAGGACTAACAACCTTAGATATACGTTTAGAGCATGCTGAGATAACATGTGTAGAATCACCACAGTAGTAGCACAAGCCATTCCGGCGTCTATGAATTTTCCTCTCATTTCTAGTCAGGATTCTATCACATTGCATCAAATCAGGTGTCCGTTCAGACAACACCATGAGGGAATTTGCGGTTTTTCTATCACATTGCATCACATCAGGTGTCTGTTCAGACAACAACATGAGGGAATTTGTGGTTTTGCGCTCCCGCAACCGCCGGTCAATTTGAATAGCCAGGGACACGGTATCATTCAGACCTGTGGGAATGGGAAAACCCACCATAACATTCTTAATGGCCTCAGAAAGGCCATTTCTAAAATTAGCGGCCAGTGCACACTCGTTCCAATGTGTCAGCACGGACCATTTCCGAAATTTGTGGCAATACACCTCAGCCTCGTCCTGGCCCTGAGACATAGCCAGCAAGGCTTTCTCTGCCTGAATCTCAAGATTGGATTCCTCATAAAGTAAACCGAGCGCCAGAAAAAACGCATCAATATCAGCCAATGCCGGATCTCCTGGCGCCAACGAAAAAGCCCAATCTTGAGGGTCACCCCGTAAGAATGAAATAACAATTTTTACTTGTTGAGCAGAGTCTCCAGACGAACAAGGTTTCAGGGACAAAAACAATTTACAATTATTCCTGAAATTCCTAAACTTAAATCGGTCTCCTGAAAACAGTTCAGGAATCGGAATCTTGGGTTCAGACCTAGGATTTCTGGTAACATAATCTTGTATACCCTGCACACGAGCGGCAAGCTGGTCCACACTTGTAATCAAGGTCTGGACATTCATGTCTGCAGCAAGCTTAAGCCACTCTGAGGTAAAGGGGAAAAGAAAAAAAAAAAAAAAAAAAAAAATGAGAGAGGGAAAAAAAAACTCAAAATTTTCTTTCTTATAATCCCACTTCTGCAATGCATTAAACATTTAATACTGGCCTGGCATACTGTTATGACCCCAGTGGACAGGGTCTCAGAGGAACGTGTAAGTCTGCGAGATTCAAAAATCCAGCTCATAGGGCTGTGGTAACTGGGTTGACCAAATAGCTACTCCTAACGCCAACACTAGAAGTAGCCGGGGATCATGCCTACGGTGATCGCTAGATGACTCGCGCCAGCCGGAGAATCTAACTACCCCTAGGAGAAGAAAACAAAGACCTCTCTTGCCTCCAGAGAAAGGGCCCCCAAAGCAAGATACAAGCCCCCCACAAATAATAACGGTGAGGTAAGAGGAAATGACAAACACAGAAATGAACCAGGTTCAGCAAAGAGAGGCCAGCTTACTAATAGCAGAATATAGCAAGATAACTTATCTGGTCAACAAAAACCCTTTAAAAATCCACGCTGGAGATTCAAGAACCCCCGAACCGTCTAACGGTCCGGGGGGAGAACACCAGCCCCCTAGAGCTTCCAGCAAAGGTCAGGATACAGATTGGAACAAGCTGGACAAAAATACCAAACAAAACAAAAGCAAAAAGCAAGGAAGCAGACTTAGCTTGAAATACAGGAACCCGGATCATAGGACAAGAGCACAACAGATTAGCTCTGATTTCAACGATGCCAGGCATTGAACTGAAGGTCCAGGGAGCTTATATAGCAACGCCCCTGAACTAACGGCCCAGGTGAGGATATAGGAAAAGACAGAAGCTCCAGAGTCAAATCACTAATGACCACTAGAGGGAGCAAAAAGCAAAATCACAACACACACCATTACGATTCAGAAGTTGTACAACACTCACTTCCTGCCTGTAACAAGATTCTTTGTTTTAAGAATAAAGTTCAGTTGTGTGCCAGCCTTTGCCGAGGAAGGAGCATACATCCGACTCTGTGTCCGGTGTCTCTCTTTTAAGCATGCACTTGGCTCATATTTTGGTCAGGAACAGGCAATCACAAAAGATCTCACCATAAGAGATCTGTTGTGAATTCCGCTCTGGGGCTCCCTCCGGTACTTGTAAGTGGCACTTTTGTGAGTTCTGCTCTTGGGCTCCCTCCGGTGGTTTTGAGTGGAACTGCTGCTCCTTGGATTTAGCAGTCAGCAGCTGCTTCCACTGATCATCTTTCTGGCTCGGCTATTTATCCTGGCTCTGCTGGGAATGCTGCTAGAGGCAGCTCAGCAATATGACCTGATACTGGGAGGAGCAGAGTGGCAAACTCAGTGAATAGGAAGGTGAACACTAACCGTATGAGTCACAGGCATAACACACTGCCTTTACTTTTGGGTTACCAGGAAGGCTCATTGCCTATGCTATAGGACTATCAGGAAGGCTTTCTGCCTGTGATGTAGAGCTGCCAAAATGTCCTACTGCCACTATAGGATTACCCACAAGGCTCATCTTCTACAGTACACCATTCTGCTTCCACCATTATTAAAGGATTAAAGGAATACACTCTGCTGGACTACTCCCTATCCATCATGTCATCTGTAGTGTTGAACTGCTGCTGCCATGGCTGCCGCAAACTGCTGGCCTTAAACTGCTACACATCTCTATGCCTACCCCTATCCTAACTCTGTACTGTGCTATTCCTGCCGCATCTACTGCACAGCCACTCCAGCCACATATCTCCTGACTGCTCCCTATGTTGCATTATCCTAGATTGTACTGCTGCTGCAGTGATTGTGGTTGCTAGCAGGGCTACCACTAGAGATTTCAGGGCCCATACTGACAAAATTTTTGGGGCCCCCTTGTGACACTGCCCAGGCTCCACCCTAGCCCCGCCTCCACGCTCCACCCCTTGAACTGTCCACAGTCCCACCGTTCTCTCTTGGAAAAACACTTCTCACCTGTCACACATTAATAGTTCCCATCACCAGATCACACATATAGCCGGCAGCTTTTGTTTTGGCCAAAAGATTTTTTAAGCCGCCACCATAATACGGTACAGAGAAAAGGTTTTGGTGTGCACTCAGCCTTAATGGGGCAAGGTGCTGGTGTAACGGACCAATGGTCCCAAATAACAGTAGAGATTAAATTCACCGCACACCCTATATTTTTTCAATGCAAAATTTGGTGTAAATTTATTGTACATAATCTGGGAGCGTAACAGAATATTACAACTTATGCGATCTTTAAACAAAGTTTTGTCTCTGCCAGAGCCTTTGTCACGTGATGACTTATTCAAGTTGAGACAGTGATGTGTGGAAAAGGGAAAGTCCCAGTAGTGACAAACATTATATGTTATAACTAGCTATTGAACCCGTTCTACGCCCGGGTGGCGAGCATTTATATTGGTATATGGTCTCCATCCTGGTATGTGCTGCTCCCATCCTGGTATGTGCTGCTCCATCCTGCGCCCCCATCCTGTCATGTGCTGCTCCACCGTGTCATGTGCTGCTCCATCCTGCGCCCCCATCCTGTCATGTGCTGCTCCACCGTGTCATGTGCTGCTCCATCCTGCGCCCCCATCCTGTCATGTGCTCCCATCCTGCGCCCCCATCCTATCACATGCTGCTCCATCCTGCGCCCCCATCAGTGTGGGCGGCTGTGCTGAGTGCGGGCGGCTGTGCTGAGTGCGGGCGGCTGTATGTGGCTGTGCTGAGTGCAGGCGGCTGTATGTGGCGCGGCTGTTCGTGGCTGTGCTGGGTGCGGGCGGCTGTGGGTGGCTGTGCTGGGTGCGGCAGCTGTGGACGGCTCTGCTGGGTGCGGTGGCTGTGCTGGGTTCAGCGGCTGTGCGTGGCTGTGGGCGGCTGTGCTGGGTGCGGTGGCTGTGCTGGGTGCGGTGGCTGTGGTGGGTGCGGCGGCTAAGGGTGGCTGTGCGTGGCTGTGCTGTGTGCGGCGGCTGTGGACGGCTGTGCTGGGTGTGGTGGCTGTGCTGGGTGCAGCGGCTGTGCGTGGCTGTGGGCGGCTGTGCGTGGCTGTGCTGGGTGCGGCAGCTGTGCTGGGTGCGGCGGCTGTGCTGGGTGCGGTGGCTGTGGTGGGTGCGGCGGCTGTGGGTGGCTGTGCGTGGCTCTGCTGGGTGCGGCGGCTGTGGACGGCTGTGTTGGGTGCGTCGGCTGTGGACGGCTGTGCAGGGTGAGGCGGCTGTCGCCACCTGATTGATTTCCGCCGCCATTTTCTTGGTCCTGCTCCCGGAATCGGCGCCTGCGCAGTCCGCGCTTTCCGGCGCCATTTTCTTGAAGACACACTGCAAGTCTTCAAGAAAATGGCGCCGGAAAGCGCGGACTGCGCAGGCGCAGATTCCGGGAGCAGGACCAAGAAAATGGCGGCAGAAATGAATCAGGTGGCGTAAGTAACAAATAGCTGTGGCATGAAGTGCCAAAGCCTCATGGCACAGCAATTTGTTACTTGCGCTACCTCATTCATTTCCGGCGCCATTTTCTGTGTCCCCCTGGTGCTGGAATCGGCGCCTGCGCAGTCCGCGCTTTCCGGCGCCATTTTCTTGAAGACACACTGCAATGTGTCTTCAAGAAAATGGCGCCGGAAAGCGCGGACTGCGCAGGCGCCGATTCCGGGAGCAGGGGGACATTCATGGCCCGGAATCACGTCGGTGGAACGGGACAGGTAAGTATACTCACCCTCCGCCTCCTGGCTCATCCCTGCTTCTCCGTTGGAGATCGCGGTGTGCGTTCAGCACTTACGCATACCGCGATCTCCTGGGAGCGTCGCTCTGTGGGGTCCAGACTGCGCCGGCGCTTGTGCTTGCGCAGTCTATAAAGGCTTCAGACAGAGTGACACTCCCAGCGTTATATTATAGATTTTTGAACTGCTTGCATAAAAAGCCTTTTGTTTTTACCTAATCATATTGTGATTAGAAAACCACTTACAGACTCCAAAAAGGATATATTTTCAATTCTATTTGAGAAACTAACTCTTCATGTATAAAACAGTGCACCTATTTCATCAAACTAATTAAAGTGATCATGTTTGTATGGCTTGTGAAAAAGCAATTGTTTCCTCATTTAACATTTAACAAAGTGCTAAGTCTAAGTTCACATTTGCGGTCAGCGCCGCAGCGTCGGGAGCCGCAGCGGCGCCGCATGCGTCATGCGCCCCTATATTTAACATGGGGGCGCATGGACATGCGTTGTGCTGCGTTTAGCGCCGCATGGCCGCAAGCGTTGGACGCAAGAAACGCATCAAGTTGCATTTTTTTTGCGTCCAACTTGCGGCCAAAAACGACGCATGCGGCGCAAAACGCAGCGTTTTAGCGTGCGTTTTGCCGCATTTTTGTTTGCGTTGTGCGCTACGGCGCCGACGCTGCGGCGCACAACGCAAATGTGAACGTAGCCTAAGTTCTTCATACTGCTCAAACAAGAACAATTTTTGCACACAGCTGTGTGAAAATGCCATGGGTTCTTCCCTTTACACCACCTTACCTGTGTATAAACAAGGCAGGCATACAATATAGATAGCCTTCATAGCCTGAAAATGCTGTGTGAGGTTAATTAGGCTCCTGGTTACCACTGATTACCATCCTTTCCCACTAGCCAAATACAGTTATATGAAAAAGTTTGGGCACCCCTATTAATCTTAAGCTTAATGTTTGATAAAAATTGTTTTTTTTGCTAAAGCTATTTCAGTTTTATATATCTAATAACTGATGGACACAGTAATGTTTCTGCCTTGAAATGAGGTTTATTGTACTAACAGAAAATGTGCAATCTGCATTCAAACAAAATTTGACAGGTGCATAAGTATGGGCACCTCACCAGAAAAGTGACATTAATATTTAGTAGATCCTCCTTTTGCAAAAATAACAGTCTCTACTTGCTTCCTGTAGCTTTTAATGAGTTCCTGGATCCTGGATGAAGGTATTTTTGACCATTCCTCTTTACAAAACAATTCCAGTTCAGTTAAGTTTGATGGTCGCCGAGCATGGACAGCCCTCTTCAAATGATCCCACAGATGTTCAATGATATAAAAATTTGTCAGCCTTTAAATTGTTCCAGAAAATGAAGTATTACAGGGTGAGTGCAACTGTGATCAGAGATATAAAGTTCACTTCTGGTCACTGGTGTCGGCTGATAGGACTACTGCTCCCATCAGCCGATGCCTGCTGCAGCTAATAACAGCTGCTGATGGGGAGGATTCATCAGCCGGTTCCTACTCTGTAAATAAATTATAAAAAAAAAAACGGCATGGGTTTCCCCCGTATTTTTGATAACCAGCCAGGCAAAGCTCACAGCTGGGGACTGTAACCCCCAGCTGTCAGCTTCAGCAAGGTTGGTTATCAAGAATAGAGGGGTCCCCACACTGTATTAATTATTTAAATAATTTTAAAAAAGCGGTCTGTAGTCCCCCCCAATTTTTGACAACCAGCCATGCTAAAGTTTTTTCTCACAGTGCTAGCGGGGATCTCACCGAGGTCACCGCAGTTCTGCCCGGCTGGGAATGGAGCCTCAGAGTGTGATAGAAATATATATATATATCATGTAGATCTCACTTGCATGTATACTCCTCTATAATCATATATACTCACAGCTAATATATACATTATAATAAATGGTTTAAAATGGCTGACACAAACTGATATAACCCAGACAGATCATATGGGGTTTTCCGTCGCAAATGCGGAACAGTGTCAGATGTTTTAACTCCTGATCAGATGTCTCCACTCTGTCCTACATGCAGAGAGCTACATTTTACTTGCTTGGTCAGCAGTCATATGAGCATTAATCACAATATTCCATATATGTTTAGATAACCAATGACAGAGGAGCTAGACAATATGGTAATTAACTAACCACCCCTGACAACCCCTAACCACTCCTTTCTATGTGAAAATATAAAACTATGTATGTACAATAAAGTTTCAGTATTTATGGAATGTTGTTCTGACACAATGGTGTTGCAGTCTCATTCCTTTGAGCGCTCAAAATACTCAGTCTAATTGGGAGCGGCCACAGCACACACAGAGGGATAAATTTATCCAACCCAAATATTTCCATAACATAATGGCCCCCAACAGCGAGGCATGGATGAAACGCACACGGGGACCCACTACTGACCGGAAAGAAGGAGGTGTTGCCACGGCCTTGGTTCACGGGCGGAGACTGCGCAGCTCCATAAGTAAGGTAAGGAAATGTTATCATCTTACCTGAAAGTCCCCTGTGCCCAGTCCTTGTCTATGCCTCTTGCCAGTCAGGTGTGGTCACCAATTCCCAGTTAGTGTAAAAAATCCGAAGCCGAATCCAGACCCTGGGAGGTGTCTGCTGTGTGCCGTGTATGTGTTATGTGTTTGTGTAAGATCCGGGAGAAGGAAGGAAAAGTGACTTTTGTTTGGGGTGGCTGGGTAACGGACAGCAGGAGGTCAAATCACTGAATAAGCTATCACAGATTCCCGTGCAATAGGAGAGACAGGAGGTCTCGGGACAGGCAGTTCCATGTTCCAGGCTCGGATGGTGATAGCTTTGAGGGCTGCCACAGATTCCCGTAGCCGGCGGCCAGTCAGGACGACCGGAGCGGAGGGTGGTAGAGTCGGCATATGCGTGCCAGTGCGATTGATAGTTGTCTGTTCCCAGCGCAACCTGCACGTGTCACAGAATTAAAAAGGGTGATTCTCCCGGACGTCTCTATCTGTATCTATTTCTGTTTGTGTCATGTACTATTGCCGCTTTAAGAAGCATACAATTGAAAAGAAAGTTTTGTTTTTTTTTCCTCTCTCTTGAACTTCCTCTTTTTCAGCTGCGAGGAGAGATATGCATTGTAAATCACACTGTCACATCTGTTTTTTTTTTAGTGATATTGGATACAGCAGCATATAAAAAGAGGAAGTGTGTCTCTGACTGTATTTGAGCGCAGAGATTCTAAAAGAAAAAAGGAGAAGAGAAAAGCCGTTTTCATCTTTAATTTTTTTTTACTCTCTTAAAGGGTCTTTCTTTTTGCGGCATTTTAAAGTTTTTTAATTAAGTTTTCCTCAATCTTCAATCTCTTTACTTTTTTACTTTTTTTGGGGAAAAAGTTTTTTTCTTTCCTTTTGTATCAAAATTTTGAGTTTTTGGTTGTGAACTAAGTTTTTGACGGTTTTTCTTATCGTTTTGGGTTTTTCTTAGAGTTTTATATACTCCTTTTTAGAAGTTTTTTTTTAGTACTGTTTTCTTTTTTTCATTTTTGTGTGTTTTTCATTTTTTGCTTTTGCCATGGGGAATAAAGTGGCAAAGCAACAGGAAAGTCTTTTTACTTCCTAATGAGAAAACAGCCCCTAGATAGTGGCAGAACACGAAGGTGTTGAGTATGTGAAGATTTTTGGAAGGTATAAAGTACGTGAAATTCATTAGAATGGCAGACTTCAAGCTGCAGAATGGCATGACGTAGAAAGGAAAATAAAGGAAGCTAGCTGATGTTAGATTGCTGAATACTAATACATGGTATGAAGTAGCAGCAGAGCTTACATCGTTTAGGTGGTACAGAAAGTTATGTGAGCAAACCAGGAAGGGATTTTTGTGGGTATGAGATGGGAGAATCTGCGCAGTCTGCTTTTAGCAGAATCCATGGTATAGGTAGTTATTTTTGCACAGTATGTGGTGCGCCCCGTCTCGCCCTACAGGGAGAAGGCATAATTGCTCCTCTCTATTATTCTTGTTCTCCTCTATCCTCTTTTTTCTCTGTCAGTCTTTTCTCTCCGCATTCTTCTCTCTCTCTCTCCTTTCCTCTCCTCTTCCTCCACATTTTTTCTCTTCTCTCTCTTCCCCTCTCTATCTCTCTCCTCCATACCCTCCATCTTCTCCTCCCTCCTTCTCCACTACCCCACCACACCTTTCTCCTCCTTCTTTTCCTTCTCCACACCCATCTCTCCTCCCTCTTCTCCTCACCCTCTCTCTCCCCTCCTTCTCTCTCCTCTTCTCCTCCCTCTCTCTCCACATTCTCTCTCCCCTCCTACTATTCCTTTGTCTCACTTATCAACCCCTCCTTCTTCTTCCTCTTTTTTCCTCTTCGTTGCCGGCTGGGCCAACGCCCAATTCAAACAATATGGTGCTTACAGCACAAGGTTCCCTTTCTATGCCCCTGGCACAGTCCAGCCATTGCCAGGTGTGATATCGGGGAAAGAAGGTGAAAATCCCCCTACACACAATACAGTGGGCAGCCCCAGACACATCAGGTAGCAGACAGCTCAGCCCTGGGTGCAGAGGGGGGAGGACTGATATCACCATGTATTGATAATGTACAGCTTCAGCACCGGTCAGAGCTGCCTACATTCACACCAACATGAAACTATAAGCCTAATCCATCATAGCTTCAGCAAGGGGGGAGACATCCTCACAAAAGAAAAAGCAACTTCTAAGTCCAATATCAGTCAGTGTACGACCCCAGTACAAGCTATCACAACTATTCCTCTGATGAAGATGAAGAGGGAACATCATACATGCTGTCCAGTACTTGAAAAGAAACCCACAGGCACCAAGAATGCAAGGGCAGATAGAGGCACCACCATTACACTATGTGCACTGCACTTCAAGTCAGGTGACAATCTTCCAGACCCAGGGATGCATCCCATGCCATTTTTACTGAAGAATGTAGCAGAAGCAGCAAACAATATGCAGCCACCTGGAATGATCTCTGGGCCATTAAATGAAAATAGAAGCAGGTGATGCACTCTGGCCAATCATGAAGGAACAATTCAAACTTCCAGCAGAAATAGATGTACACGCTTGGGAGTCAGGGCCACAGCTAATTGAACAGCTCAGAGAGTGGGCCAAAGGCAGATTGGCAGGACAAGCCATGACATGAGCCAAGACAAGACAGGGTCTGTAAAGAAGTTTCATGGCAGAGTAATGCAAGTATCCCAAGACTTGGGCTTCACCATTCAAGACCAAATACACAGGCAAATGTTGGCACAGGCCTTTGTGCATGGACTGAGACAGCCAATCAGGAAACCACTGATAGTGGCTAGGCCTGAAAACAGGTCAATAGCAGTGGACTGACCCAGCAAAATGTTTTATGTGCGCCTAGGAGACTGTTTATTGCTAATTGTTGCCAAAACTACCGCCATTATAGCACCACAAAGAGCGCGAAGAAGGAAACGGGTGCCGTGTTGCTGAGAACGCCGGAAGGGGAGCCAGAGGTGAAGACGCTGTAAAGTGCCGATCAACACACCGGAAGAACCGCTGCAGACTCCAGAGAGGAGACACCGACCTCAATAAGGTTAGCAAAGGGGAGAAGCTATGTCGGAGCAGGGGTAAGAAGTGATGGCAGATGCAGCCTCAGCCCCTGTAATGCCCCAAGACCTTGGGTTGGATGCAGCCGCTGGTCTCATGGCACCCCCGGGCCTCGCCACGAATGCACCTGCAGGCCCCGTCTTACCACCGCAGCTTCAATCAGCAGGCCGGACCCCGCTGCCGCTACAGTACCCATCATGCCGTTGTCCACAGTAGCCAAAGGGATTGAGTCCCAACCAGGGGTGCAGAAGACAGCCCCTCTCATGGTGACCACTGACCTGGAAGCCCAACCACCCTACAAAGACAGAAGAAGTGCCAAGTGTTACATCTGTGGCAAGTTTGGCCATTTCCAGAACCAGTGCAAAGCACCCACGCCCCCGAAGAGACTGAACCATGCAACCCAAGAGTTGGTCCAGAGAAACAGGTCAAGGAGGAAGTGCAGAAAGCAGTGAAGTACCCCGTCCATAGGACAGAGGCAAGCAAGCCAGGTCCGCAAGACACCTCGCTCCTGACATGTAAAACTTCATCTGCAAGACCAATACCTCAAATTACCCTTAAAATGGAAGGCGTTGTCAGATCCAATGTGGTGCAGCCAGAAGTGTGATGACACCTGTGGAACTCGCTGATCCCACCTGCATATCAGAATCCTCTGTGTGTCGCATGGGCATTGATGGTCAAGTCAGACATTCTTAGCTTACAAAGCCACTGAGCGTGTGCACTCAGCCAGGACACTCTATCCTGTCCCAGTTTGTGGTGTAAAGAACCTGCCACTCAACCTGCTGGGAGTGAACCTACTGCAGAAGCTGAAGGCAACCACAGTGTTCCAGGAAGATGGGACAGTGACACTTTCTTCATCCCTGACCCGAGAAGAGTCATGCTGGCGGCCCTACAAGAACATTAAACAATCGATGAGGCCTACCCAAGGAGGTACTGGATGTAGTACCAGAAAGTCTATGGTCTAAGGGACCCCAGCATGTGAGAAAACCTCAAGTTGCCCCAGTACGGGTATCACTCAAGCCAGATACCCTGTACCCTCGTAAGGCCCAGGCCAGGCCTAGAGTCAAGCTGCCTCTGACCAACTGAAGGTCTACCTGGAAATAGGAATCATTGTTCCTTGGACATCGCCTTGCAATACCCCGCTTTTCCCGGTCAAGAAAAAGACTGTAAAAGGAGAGCCAGCCAAGTCAGAATGGTACATGACCTGAGAGCTGTGAATGACGCCACGGTGTTTGAAACTGCAATTATGCCGAATCCGCATACTCTGCTCTGGAATGTGCCTGCCGCAGCTAAAGTGTTCACAGTGACTGACCTGGCTAATGTTTTCTTCAGTGTTCCCCTTCTTCCGGAAGACCAGTTCCTGTTTGCCTTAATGCACCAGGGGGGACACCACACATGGACAGTGATGCCACAGTGGGCCCAGAACAGCCCTTCACGGTTCACCAAAGCAATGTCCACAGTCCTCACTAACTGGGTCGCAGAACATGCAGAAGTAACCCTGCTACAATACATGGACAATCTACTCCTTTGTGCAATTGACTGACACGTGTAAAGCCCATTCCTTGTATCTCCTACTCTACCTGGCGGAGCAGCACTGCAAGATCTCAAAGAACAAAGTCCAGTGGTGTCTGAAGCAAGTTACGTTCCAGAGGCACTGTATTGCTCACCGGGCGAAACGCCTGACAGATGACCGGAAGACCACAGTGGAGAAGATGGTTCCTCCAACAACTCCAAAGGTGCTACAGGCCTTCCTTGGTCTAGTTTCGTATTGCAGAGCCTGGATCCCTGATGCTTCCGTCCTATTGCAGCCTCTGTGTGAATACGTCAGCGTGACCCCGTTCCTCCAGACAGATGTGGCCTTCAGTTCGTTCAAGAAGTTAAAAGGCTCTGTAGTCTCAGTGCCAGCACTAGGCCTATCTGACTACGAGAAGCCATTCCGTCTCTACTTGATGAGAAGAGAAGGCCTTGCTACTGGAGTCCTGACGCAGCTTCAGGGGGGAAAGCAGAGACTTTTGGACTACTTTTCAGCTCGCCTGGATCCAGTTGCAAGGGGAGCCTCTTCCTCCCGCTTGAGAGCAGCAGTTGCAGCACACGCCCTCCTGGACAGGACTACTGACATCAGTGGAAAAACTATTGGAAATCCTGGCTCTGCATGACATCTCCTCAACCAAACCCAGCTAAAACATCTCTCCACCGCCAGGCATCTTCGCCTCCAGTGCTCTCTACTCCTGCCCAACAATGTCACCATCTCCAGATGCACAGTCCTCAACCCGTCCACTCTACTCCCACTCCCAAGGGGGGATACAGATATGGACCCTCAGATAAAAAGTCTGCATGGGATCTGAATATGCTCCGGATGGATGACCATGATTGCTTCAGCATCATGCAGCAGGAAACAGCAGGACTACCCAAGAGACAACAACCCAGACACCTATATATGGATAACCAGAGAGCACCAGAACAAGGGACTATGTTTAAAAATAAGGTTTTATTCAATATATTTTGACAATAACAAATTAAATTAATATATTAGTTAAAATCAATATTTAAATACAGGACAAGAAATGATGGCATATATTATGCCGGCCACTTACACTCGTACTCCCTAAATATCACTGCTTATATGTGAAAGAGAAACTAAAGTGCAAAATGTGCTGAAGAGTCATATATGAAAAATCCAAATGAAACACCCTATAATATCAAATAGACTGGGGTTGACTTCTGACCCATGTGGGCTGCAAGGGACTTAATCACAGCAAGTAGAACAACCGTGAAGCATCATGGAGCCATTAAGGACCTGCTGAACACACTTCAACTTCCAAAAGTGGTGGCAGTACTAAAAGTCAAAGAGCATGGAAAACTAAACACAGTAGAGGCACGAGGCAACAACATGGTGGATATGGCAACCAAAGAAGTAGTCAAAGGAAGACAATATGGAAAAGTGGAAGAGGTCGTAGAGCCGGACGGCTACTACAGGACGGCTGAAGACAGAAAACCTGACAAGATGACATCCTGGAATCTGCTCAAAAAAGCTGCAAGAGCAAGCCCCAAAGGACAAGAAGGAATGCTGGATGCAGAAGAGAGCAACACATGAAGAAGGAAGGGTATACTCAATGGACTACAAACCCTGTTTACCCCGAAGCATGTACCTTATCGTGGTCCAGGGGGCACATGGGCCCACACACAGATTAAAGGCACAGATGAATGATCCGATTGGTGCTTACTGGTTCGCCCCAGAAATCTCCACCCTAACAGCCAAGTTCATGAACAGCTGTCTGACCTGTGGCCAATGCAACCCTGGAAGAATGGAGAAAGTTCCCATACATCATCTTGCCAGACAACCGTACCCCTCCCAGAAGATCCAGATAGACCACATCCAAATTCCGCCAAGTGAAGAATTCAAAAATGCCCTTGTGGTTGTGGACGTGTTCTCAGGATGGCCAGAAGCTTTCCAGTGAGTGAGGAACCAGTCAACAGAGACTACTGCAAAGAAGCTACTCTCAGAGACGAGATATGCAGCTATGGGGTCCCAGAAGTGATAGAGAGTGACCAGGGACCCGCATTCACAGCAAATCTCACACGAGAGATCTAGTCAGCAGTAGGGTCAGACTTAGGCCTACACACTCCCAATCACACTACTCAGTGTTAGGCACACTCCCAGAGGCCCAGAAAAGCTGTTACCATATGAAATTTTGTTTGTGTCTAGTCCCAGGTTAGGGGTATCCTTTCCCTTAGCAGCTGACTATGTAATATGATACTTTGTCTACTTATGTAATTGAAATCACCAAGAAACTTGCTAACATCCATTCTCGAGTTTTTTTCTTCATTGCCAGATCCAGATTCACTGTCCGGTATGCACTCCTCGAAGCCAGGAGACTGGGTGTTGGTGAAAAAGTTTGTAAGGAGAAGACCACTCGATCCCAGATTTGATGGTCCTGCTCAAGTGCTGCTGATGACACCAAACTCTGTGAAACTGGAGGGAAGACCCGCTTGGATCCACTCATCGCATCGCAAGAAAGCTCCCCTACCAGAAGATGACACCCAAGCCAGAATGATGTTGCGGCCTGACCGAATAGATGACCTACCTGATAAAGACTACACATCGCTCACTACACATGCTATTGACTAAGAGACTGACTGCAACGAACCCCCATTAGGGACAGATCTCCTGACCGCCCATTTGCGAAAAGTCTGTACGGAGTGGGGCACAGGCGTTAGGCTTGTGTCAGTTCACCGACAGCACAAGAGTTACAGCGCTTTGGGGCAGGAGGCTAGGATTAGGGCAAGTGATATCTAAGGGGGGCTTGTGATAGAAATATATATACACTCACCGGCCACTTTATTAGGTACACCATGCTAGTAACGGGTTGGACCACCTTTTGCCTTCAGAACTGCCTCAATTCTTCGTGGCATAGATTCAACAAGGTGCTGGAAGCATTCCTCAGAGATTTTGGTCCATATTGACATGATGGCATCACACAGTTGCCGCAGATTTGTCGGCTGCACATCCCAAAGATGCTCCATACAAGGCAGGATGGATCCATGCTTTCATGTTGTTTACGCCAAATTCTGACCCTACCATCCGAATGTCGCAGCAGAAATCGAGACTCATCAGACCAAGCAACGTTTTTCCAATCTTCTACTGTCCAATTTCGATGAGCTTGTACAAATTGTAGCCTCAGTTTCCTGTTCTTAGCTGAAAGGAGTGGTACCCGGTGTGGTCTTCTGCTGCTGTAGCCCATCTGCCTCAAAGTTCGACGCACTGTGCGTTCAGAGATGCTCTTAGGCCTACCTTGGTTGTAACGGGTGGCGATTTGAGTCACTGTTGCCTTTCTATCAGCTCGAACCAGTCTGCCCATTCTCCTCTGACCTCTGGCATCAACAAGGCATTTCCGCCCACAGAACTGCCGCTCACTGGATTTTTTTTCTTTTTCGGACCATTCTCTGTAAACCCTAGAGATGGTTGTGCGTGAAAATCCCAGTAGATCAGCAGTTTCTAAAATACTCAGACCAGCCCTTCTGGCACCAACAACCATGCCACGTTCAAAGGCACTCAAATCACCTTTCTTCCCCATACTGATGCTCGTTTTGAACTGCAGGAGATTGTCTTGACCATGTCTACATGCCTAAATGCACTGAGTTGCCGCCATGTGATTGGCTGATTAGAAATTAAGTGTTAACAAGAAGTTGGACAGGTGTACCTAATAAAGTGGCCAGTGAGTGTATATCATGTAGATCTCACTTGCATGTATACTCCTCTATAATCATATATACTCTTATACTCACAGCTAATATATACATTATAATAAATGGTTTAAAATGGCTGACACAAACTGATATAACCCAGACAGATCATATGGGGTTTTCCGTCACAAATGCGGAACAGTGTCAGATGTTTTAACTCCTGATCAGATGTCTCCACTCTGTCCTACATGCAGAGAGCTACATTTTACTTGCTTGGTCAGCAGTCATATGAGCATTAGTCACAATATTCCATATATGTTTAGATAACCAAGATGACAGAGGAGCTAGACAATATGGTAATTAACTAACCACCCCTGACAACCCCTAACCACTCCTTTCTATGTGAAAATATAAAACTATGTATGTACAATAAAGTTTCAGTATTTATGGAATGTTGTTCTGACACAATGGTGTTGCAGTCTCATTCCTTTGAGCGCTCAAAATACTCAGTCTAATTGGGAGCGGCCACAGCACACACAGAGGGATAAATTTATCCAACCCAAATATTTCCATATCAAGAGACTCTGTAAAAACAAAACCACAGTCAGGTAGACCAACAAAAATGTCATCCACAACTGCCAGGAAAATTGTTCGGGATGCAAAGAAAAACCCACAAATGACATCAGCTGAAATACAGGACTCTCAAAACTAGCGGTGTTGCTGTTTCAAGATGCACAATAAAGAGGCACTTGAAGGAAAATTGGCTACATGGTCTTCACCAGAAGAAAGCCATTACTCCACAAATGCCACAAAGTATCTCGCCTACAAAACAGCACAGAGATAAGCCTCAAAACTTCTGGAACAAGGTAATTTGGAGTGATGAGACCAAAATTTCACTTTTTGGCTACAACCATAAACATTACATTTGGAGAAAGGTCAACGAGGCGTATGATGAAAGGAACACCATTCCTACTGCAAAGTATGGAGGTGGATCGTTGATGTTTTGGGGATGTGTGAGCTACAAAGGCAAAGGAAACTTGGTCAAAGTTGAAGGAAAGTGGAATGCAGCACATTATCAGCAAATACTGGAGGCAAGTTTGCACTCATCAGCCCAGAAGTTGTGCATGGGACGTACTTGGACGTTCCAACAGGACAACGATCCAAAACACAAAGCCAAGTTGACCTGCCATTGGCTACAGCAGAACAAAGTGAATGTTCTGGAGTGGCTATATCAGTCTCCTGACCTCAATATCATTGAGCCACTCTTGGGGAATCTCAGCGTGCAGTTCATGCTAGACAGCCCAGGACTTTACAGGAACTGGAGGCTTTTTGCCAAGAAGAGTGGGCAGCTTTACCATCTTAGAAAATAAAGAACCTCATCCACAACTACCACAAAAGACTTCAAGCTGTCATTGATGTTAGAGGGGGCAATACATGGTATTAAGAAATGGGGTATGGGAACTTTTGATCAGGGTCAAATGGATGTTTTAGGTTGTCATTATGATTTAAAAAGAGAAAACACAGTCATTTGACAAGAAATTACTTCAACCAACCACTAACCATGAGTGGAGAAAAAGTTTGTGTTATCATTCATATTCTCTGAAAAAAGGTCAAGAAAGCAAAAATTCTGCTGGGGTATGCAAAGTTTTGAGCACAACTGTATCATCTTGCCCACAGGCCTGGAGATGGACCCTGAAAAGGTGTCTCCCATACTCAAGTAGCTGTGCCCCGCCGGCGTTAAAGCTTTCCAGAGATTCTTGGGATTTGCCAATTACTATTGACAATTCATTACGCATTTTTTGTATGGACTGCTCTCTTCTCTGCTATAATCTGTAGTAGTGCTGATCCAAAAGTATGGACTCCAGAGGCCAAAAATGCTTTTCTCTCCCTGAAACAGGATTTTTCCTCTGCTCCAGTAATAAGTTGTTGACTATTAAGATGGCTCTAGAAGCGTTATGGTACGTTCACAAACGAGCCGTCCATGCGGTTATTATTAGTGATGAGCGAATAAACTCGTTACTCGAGATTTCTTGAGCATGCTCAGGGGTCCTCCGAGTATTCTTTAGTGCTCGGAGATTTAGTTTTTCTTGCCGCAGCTGAATGATTTACATTTGTTTGCCAGCATAAGTACATGTGGGGGTTGCCTGGTTGCTAGGGAATGCTTAGGGTGCACATGTTCCCTGCATCTTAAAGGAGCTACACACTTCTGAAAATGTCCCCAGCCAATGGCTGGGAGACATCAGGTATTTAAGGCACATCCACCAAATGTTACGTGCCTTAGCAACATTAGTATCAGTGAGTTTCCTACCTACATTAGTTGTAACTTCCTGCTGTACCTATACCAAAACCCCTCCTGCCTGTGACTAATCCTGTTTCTGATCTGTCAGAATCTGCGCCTGTAATTTTGTACCTGTGGCCGTTTTGTGTTCCTGTCCTGCCTATGCCTGATTTTGCATCTGTCTACCAGCTGTATCCCTCTTGATAACCAGTTCCTGGCCGGTCCTACTTCCTTGCCCCTTTGAGGGTCGCTTGCCTTGGCTCCGGGGTCTGTCCTGGAGTAGCACCTGGTGTTTACCTGAGCTCAAGTTTACCAACACCATAAGGGGCCCTAGTGAAGAACCAGGGGTCGCTTAGTTACGTTCTTCCTTGCTCTCCCCGGATCATGGCACAGTGGTTTCACAACCACGTGCATAATAAAAATCACACCTGAAACCAGATAAAAAGGAGAGAAGTTGACTCAATCTTTCCATTGTATGTCTGTGTGTGCCACATGCAATGCAGGATAATCTGGATGGTGGATATGTAGCCCAAATCAAGTTTCAAAGAAATTCAAGCTGTCCTGCAGGCTCAGGGTGCATCAGTGTTTGTGCAAACTATCCGTCAACATATGAACTAAATGAAATGCTGTGGCATGAAACCCATGTATGTGAGGAAGTCAAAATCCTTCTGGGAAAGTGTCTTCTGGACAGATGAGACCAATATAGAGCTTTTTAGTACAGCACATCATTCTACTATTTACCAATAACAGAAAGAGGCCTACAAATAAAACATCACATTACCTACAGTCAAATATGCAGGTTCAAAGATGTTTTGGGGTTGTTTTGCTACCACTGGCATGGAGTGCCTTGACTGTTCGAGGCATCATGAAATCTGAAGACTATCAAAGGATTTTGGGTTGCAATGTAGTGCCCAGTGTCAGATAGCTGTGTTTGTGTCCTAGGTCTTGAGTTTTCCAGAAGGACAATAACCCCAAACATACTTAAAGGAGCACATAAAAAAGGATGGAAACAAAGCACTGGAGAGTTTTGAAGTGGCCATCAATGATTCCGGATCTAAATCCCATTGAATACTTGTGGAGAGATCTTAAAATTGTTGTTGGGAGAAGGCATCCTTCATATATGAGAGACATGGAGCAATTTGCAAAAGAAGAGTGGTCCAAAATTACAGTTGAGAGGTGTAAGAAGCTTGCTGGCAGTTATTGGAAGCAATTGATTGCAATTATTTATTCAAAAGGGTGTGCAACCCAATATTAAGTTGGTGGTGCCAACAATTTTGTCTGACCCATACAGTATTTGGGATTTTATGTGAAATACTGAAATTATGTCCAGTTTGCCTCTCTTTCAGTTTTTTTTTCGTGTTGTTTAGCCACCACAAGGGGGTGGAGTGAGGTTGCCCAAGGAGCAGAGATAGCCATTCAGTATTTTACCATTCGGTTGTGATTAGACATGAGCGACTATCGTCGGATCCCTCCTTATTCGGCCCGCTAATAGAGCTTACCGAATAGTTGCAGTGGGAACCCGGATACCTAGATCGCTCCTGATAATCAGGTGTCTGGCAACGCAGCTGCATGCATGTGCATGGAGAGCCAGTGTGTTGTGACTGTTAAGGTACCTTCACACTAAACGATTTTGCAAAGATAACGATAGCGATCCGTGACGTTGCAGCGTCCTGGATAGCGATATCATTGTGTTTGACACGCAGCAGCGATCTGGATCCTGCTGGGATATCGCTGGTCGTTGCTGAAAGTTCAGAACTTTATTTGGTCGTCAGATCGGCATGTATCGTTGTGTTTGACAGCAAAAGCAACGATGCCAGAGATGTTTTACAATGGTAACCAGGGTAAATATCGGGTTACTAAGCGCAGGGCCGCGCTTAGTAACCCGATATTTACCCTGGTTACCATTGTAAAAGTAAAAAAAACAAACGGTACATACTCACCTTCTGATGTCTGTCACACGTCCCTCGCCGTCCGCTTCCCGCACTGACTGTGAGTGCCGGCCGTAAAGTAAAAGCAGAGCACAGCGGTGACTTCACCGCTGTGCTCTGCTTTCACTTTACGGCCGGCACTGCTGGAAGCAGACGGCGAGGGACCTGACGGACACCGGAATGTGAGTATGTACTGTTTGTTTTTTTTTACTTTTACAATGGTAACCAGGGTAAATATCGGGTTACTAAGCGCGGCCCTGCGCTTAGTAACCCGATGTTTACCCTGGTTACCCAGGGACCTCAGCATCGTTGGTCGCTGGAGAGCTGTCTGTGTGACAGCTCTCCAGCGACCACACAACAACTTACCAACGATCACGGCCAGGTCGTATTGCTGGTCGTGATCGTTGGTAAATCATTTAGTGTGAAGGTACCTTTACTCAGCCGCGACACATGCAGCTGCGGTGCCGGACATCTGATTATCGCGAGCGGTCCAGGTATCCGGGTTCCCGCTGCAGCTATTTGGTAAGGTCTATTAGCAAGCCGAATAAGGAGGGATCCGACGATATTCGCCCATGTCTAGTTGTGATTTCTATAAAGTACAGTGGATCTTTTTAGATTGAATAAAATAAAATTTTAGAATCAGATGTAACCGCCACCAAATTGATGTCTTCGACACTATATTAAACACTACTTGCATGGCTTATGTACTGCTCCACACTATTAGCCTAGCACATCCAATCTTATTAACCTCTTAACGACCAGAGGTATTTTTGATTTAGCATTTTCATTTTTTGCTCACCTTCTTCCCAGAGCCATAACTTTTTTGAGTTTTTCAAAATAGCCATGTAAGGGCTTGTTTATTGCCGGACGAGCTGTACTTTTCAATGACACCATTGGTTTTAACATATTGTGTACTGGAAAACAGGGAAAAAAGTACAAGTGCTGTGAAATTGCAAAAAAAAAAGCAATCCCACAGTTGTTTTTTTTTTTTTACCATGTTCACTAAATATTAAAACTGACCTGCAGTTTTGATTCTCCAGGTCATTACGAGTTCTTAGACATCAAACATGTCTAGCTTCTTTTTTATTTAAGTGGTGAAAAAAAAATTTCCAAAGTTTGTAAAAAAAAAATTGCACCATTTTCCGATACCCGTGGCATCTCCATTTTTTGTGATCTTGGATTGGTTGAGAGCTTATTTTTTGTCTGCCGAGCTGACATTTTAACGGTACCATTTTTTGCAAATATGATCTTCTGATCGCCAGCTAATGCATTTAAATGTATTGTTGCAGCGACCAAAAAAAGGTAATTCTGGTGTTTTTACTTTTTTTCTCGTTACGCCGTTTAACGATCAGGTTAATTCTTTTTTTGTATTGATGGATCGGACGATTCTCAATGCAGCGATACCAAATTTGTATGTTTGATTTTATTTTTATTGTTTTATTTTGAATGGGGAGAAAGGGGGGGTGATTTGAACTTTTTTTACAAAATATTTTTAAAAACATTTTTTTTTATTTTTTGCATGCTTCAATAGTCTCATTGGGAGTCTAGAAGCTGCACTTGTCCAATCGGCTCTGCTTCATACAGGCGATGATCAGATCGCCTGTATGTAGCAGAAATGCTCACTTGCTATGAGCGCTGACCACCAGATCGCGATTCCACCCCCAGCTGTTAGAGACACATGTCAGAGCATGTCACATGCCGGAGCCCACATCAAAGGGAGGTAGTCCGACATCGGCGTACTATTACACCCAATGTCGGAAAGGGGTTAACTATAAATAGAAATACATGGGCAGGCTACGCTATTGCTATAGTTCAATGCTATCTATTTGGCAGCTGCTACATTTGTTTCTTTCCTCCCTGGACCACCATCCTTAACCAACTATAGCATAATAAATACATTATAGTAACTAGTAAACTTCCATAGACTTTAAGAAATACAGACCAGCATAGGCATGAAAAACTTGATTCCTAACTAATCAAATTCATTACAAATTTTCTGAAAAATTTGGATTCTCTACAATCTAAGTTTTTTATAATTTAGTTTACCTAAATTTCAGTAAAATTGCCATATTGTTGGGATCTGAGGGCTTTGAAGATATAAAAAAAAAAATTGCATACTCGCACCTCCTCTACCCACCTCATACCTCTCCCATCAATACTGCTCCTCCAATCAGCTGCTCTATCTTCTCTCTTCAGTCTTTTGTCTCTTGTTACTTTCTGTGCCTCCACCACTGCCATTTTTCTATGCCACGGTGGTATGCTGAGCATGATGCACATTTATGATATAGGGTCCAACACATGATATCGACATCAATCATATGTTTGATCACCCATTGGAAAATGCTGGGCTAAGTGATGAACAGCAGTGTATGGGGCCAGCCCTTGCTAGGCACTGAATAACACTGTGACTTTAAGAGACCATGTTCGCCTCTGATTTGTGTGCAGTTGTACTAGTCATTTCCCCTCTTCAGTTTGCTGTGTTTTGATTTTGGACCAGAAGCCTGGTGTCTGAGGGAGACTGGGAGGAATGTTTTCTGTGTCCTTGCAATGAGAAACTGACAAATGAGCTAATGGCTTCAAAGGGGAAGATAGTCCTGGCTACTGCAGGATTGATCACCAGGTCCGTGTCCTAAAGGAAAGCGTTACACCACACAGCCAGGATAGTTCTCCCTGAACATCTGTAACCTGAGAGAGAAAATAACACTGTGGTACCAGTCATCTCTCAACATTGAAAGTGGGAATGAGACTTGCTCAGATCCAGAAGAAGAAAGATCTGTTAACCTGAAGGAAGTGCTCAACAAAACGAACTTAGCTCAGCTACAACATGACCTAGCAACAGCTGCCAGACTTTCTACAGAACTGTGAGTGAAACATTGGTGTTTAACTGTGTTAGGGTGTAGAGCATGGATCTTTAGCTAGGGCACTGTAGCAGCATGGCCCAATTATTGGAAACCAGGTAGTAAATTAGAATAGAGTAGTTTGTGAAACTTTTTATACTGTTTATATTGAACTTTGCATTGCCATAGCTGGAGCACAGCTTGTGTGACACGCTTCAGCTATCTCTCCTTGTATCTATTGTTACTTTATCATTCCAATAACTGTTAGTCTTAATTTCTGGCACATAATTCTCATACCATATTTGACTCCTGCCTGGCAGTGTCCTTCAGGCACCTCTACAGCAGCCCAGTTGTCCTAGGATGAGATAAAGATAGAAGATAAAAAACAGAAGTCAGAAGTGAGAAGACAGAGGACTGGTGGCAGTGGGAGAACTATAGGAGGGCCAAAGAGAGATTAGTATAAAAGTTTATTTTAACCCCTTCTCAACTGATTAAATTCAAACTTAGTTTATTCAATGCAAATAATGAATGGTGAAAGAATCTGATGAATAGAAATGTTAGATGTCAAGTTCCCACCGCTGCACAGGGTTCATTAATTATTATCGCCAGTTCATTCCCCACTTCTCAACTTTGGTAGCTCCCTTGGTTGCCCCCACCAACAAATGAGCAAATCCCAAATTGTGGTCGGAGGAGGTCTCCAAGGCCTTTCTCTCAATTAAGTCACACTTTGCTAGCTCTCTCATTTTACATCGCCCCGATGTTGATAAACCATTTATCATG
Organism: Ranitomeya variabilis; assembly: GCF_051348905.1. Taxonomy (NCBI): domain Eukaryota; kingdom Metazoa; phylum Chordata; class Amphibia; order Anura; family Dendrobatidae; genus Ranitomeya; species Ranitomeya variabilis. Next base: position 98,683,320 of record NC_135236.1, read on the forward strand.
GAGTTGGACGCCTCTTCTGTTGGTGCTGGAGCAGTCCTCTTCCACAAGGATGCTCAAGGTCGGAAGCATCCTTGCCTCTTCTTCTCCAAGACCTTCTCACCGGCAGAGAGGAATTATTCCATTGGGGACAGGGAGTTGCTAGCCATGAAGTTGGCCTTTTCAGAGTGGAGACACCTCCTGGAGGGGGCTCGCTATCCCTTCCAAGTATTCACCGACCACAAAAATTTGGTATATTTACAAACTGCCCAGCGGCTAAACTCTCGCCAGGCTAGATGGTCCCTGTTCTTCTCCCAGTTCCACTTCACCTTCCATTTTCTCTTCAGGGAGAAGAACACTCATGTCGACGCTCTCTCCCGCTCCTTAGTGTCATCAGAGAAGGAGGAAGAGCCTAGGCTAATTGTCCCTTCAGAGAGATTGAGGACCGTGGCCCCGATTTTGCTAGCATCTGTGCCCCCGGGCAGGACTTTCGTGCTATCCAATTTTGTGACCGGAGGTTCTTTCTTGGGCTCATGCCTCCAGGGAGGGTGGACATTTTGGGACCAAGAGGAGATCTGATCTTCCTGGCGAGGACGTACTGGTGGCCGCATATGGTCTGTGACGTCGGAGACTATATTCGGGCGTGTGTCTCCTACGCCAAGAATAAGTCTTCTCAACAACGGCCTGCTGGGTTACTTTACCCCCTGCCAGTGGCAGACAGGCCCTGGGAAATGGTCGGGATGGACTTCGTGGTGGGCTTACCCAGGTCCCGTAGCTGCACCATTATTTGGGTAGTGGCCGACCATTTTTCCAAAATGGTGCACTTGGTGCCTCTTCCACAGCTACCTTCTGCACGGGCGTTGGCGGCGTTGTTTTTTAAACACATTTTGCGCCTACACGGTATGCCAGACAAAATTGTAAGTGACTTCCGCCGGCTCCGGGGTGGCAGACTGGGCTGTGGAGGCATGTGACATTTGGGACCGCACACAGGATGCCATCCTGGCCTCCAAAGAGAGAATGAGGGTCTCCGCCGATGCACATCGGTGCCCTGCTCTGACCTTTGCTCCTGGTGACTTAGTGTGGCTCTCTGCCCATAATGTCAGGCTGCGATTTGAGTCCACTAAGTTTGCGCCTCGCTACTGAGGCCCCTTCAAGGTTCTGGAACAGGTTAACCCTGTGGTCTACCGTCTGGCCCTTCCTCTATGACTGGGTATCACCAACACCTTTCATGTCTCCCTCCTAAAGCCCGTTCACATGTCCTGGTTTTCTGAGTCATCTGCCGGGACATCGGGTTCGTCCACGGACGATAACGAGGTGAACGCTATTATGCGGTGTAAGGTGGTACATGGCAAAAAAATTCTATTTGGTGGATTGGAAGGGTCATGGCCCAGAGGACAGGTACTGGGAGCCTGTTGAGCACATTTGGTTCCTGCAGCTCATTGCTGCGTTCAAGCGTAGCGAGGCCCACAATGAGGGGGGCCTAGGAGGGGAGTAATGTTAGGTGTCGAGTTCCTGCCGCTGCACAGGGGGAATCTCGAACCATGTCCGCTGCGGTCTCCCATTCTCCTCCAGCCGCAGTGGAGCCTGCTCAGCAGAGACATCGGTTCCCGCATCTGGCTCAAGCTGATACTGTGCTGCTGGTTACTGCTGTCCTTCCAGGCCCAGCCGCCATTGTAACCAGTACTGATCAGTGGCGAGCAAGCGCTCCTGGGACTAAATCCTGCTTTTCTTCTTCTGAGCATGCCCAAGGGACGACCTCCCATTGGAGGTCGGAGGTCTCATGCTCAGGTCCTGCAGCAGCTCCTATTCGACCACTAGGGAGGTCCTGGAGAACATCCACTATAAAAGGTTTGCATGGCCGCACGGCCATGCGCTAGTATAAATCAGTTATTGTGTGTGTGGATGTGTGCCTGTTCTGGTGAAAGCTCCGAATCATACTCATCCCTAGTGTTGATGACTGCTTGCGAATGTTGGAGCTATCTAGTGCCAGTTAGTGCCATCCAGCACCAGGCACAATCTATAGCGTCCATCTGCAGCTTTAGCCAGTGCGGCACTGTGCGCAACCAGTGCGCTAACTTGTCCCTACTTGGGCGGTTAGTGGTGTCCGCCAGAGCGGCACCGCAGTTCTGGTGCCGAACACAATTGGTCTAGATGGACTCTAACCCCGCGTCTTGGGGCAGAGTTCTGTGACTCAATACTTGCGTTTCCTTCGCGGTATTGTGGTCCTGTGACGCGACAGGGTTCGCTTCATTCATACCGGGTGTAGCTAACCCATGTGTGTTTTCATTATACCGCCATTTACTGTCCGCCATTACCTAGCAGCAGGTATCACCCCTTCACGGTGGACCCCGAGCTGCGAACGCACCTTATTCCATCTTTATAATTATTTGGTGCGTTCCGCCAGCCCTAACAAGAAATTTCAGCAGATTCGCCCATCTTTAATAAATATCAATATTAATCTTGTCATCACCGCATATATTAGGTATATTAACCAATATAGTTCTCTAGCTCATCAAGAATCATTAATTACCAACTGTGTGTGGTCTTTGTAGAAAGTAGCAAAGGAAGTATAATCAGAGGGCATCATTGTAGGCACCAACACAATTGTATAAACTCTCTGTAAGTCTTTTAATAGTTAAATTTGCCATTGTGCAGAGCTTTTTAGGTAATAGGCAATTAGATATTCAAATGATGGTTATCCGGAAATTATCTAGAGCAATTAATATCACACCACTGGAGAAGATGTCTGTTTATCCACATTACCTATTCCGCATTAGCAATGGCATCAGTGACACATGTTCCATCAATAGCTGTCGGACGAAGGTTTGATGCAGGTGAGCTTGTTAGGATTCATCATGTGTATTCACACGGCGACATTATGTACTGGGAAACTTTCAGGTGGATATTACTCACATGTTGTTTTTTCATCATTTTCCTTTGATTTAATAGTTTGTCATTTACAGAAACAATGCAGAATAATTGCAATAACGTAACTTCTCAAGAGTTCTCTGATTTTTTTTCCTTCTCTCACTCCGCGTAACATCTTGGCCTCAATCTCCTTCACCCTCAGAATCTATTTTTTTTCTTTTCAGTTTTTGGTTCTGCAAAGTGAGTTATTGATTTCTACATCAAATAACCAACTAAATCTAATAGTTTTGTGTCTGTAACTCGCTGAGATACAAGGACCTCACTTGTGATGTTGATTCCCTAATTAATATCCTACAGATATACTTGTAATAAGCAGTAAAAGATAAAGTAGGACAGTTGTCCTGTTAGCACCTGCTGTGAAAGTGAGGAAAAGTAAGGTAAGGTGGGATAAATTGCTCAATTTCTCAAAGTGTGGGCATAAAAGGGACTTTACGGGATAAAGCCAAAAAAGTCACACTTGTAAACATCTTGTAGAAGTCTGGTAGCCCACCCACTTGATGAGGATGAGCTGCAATATCAGATGCAGCCCATGGAAAACATTGTGAAGGAAAGTTAATAACCTGGGTTTAATCTTGTACAACCGCTTTAATAGCATTTTAATACCATAATGCTCTGAAAAAATGAACTGCCTATTTCTTATCAATATTAATAAAAGTGACACGTTTGCCGAGATAGAGGTCTCTGACTGGGTGGATTCCCCCATTGGCGTCAGTTCATATCCACTCCAAAGTTGCCAGACAGTTTGTGTGGCATGGAATAACATGTACACAGTACTACAAAGTCCTCTCAAGAGAAAATGCAGTTAGTTCCAGGGGTTGTATAAACTGAATACTATAAAATAAAACATATTCACTTTACCAGTCCCCTTTGGCTCCTTTTATAATGCTGAATACTGCTAGTGTCCCTGCAAGTCACAGTCCGTCCTCCTCCAGCTGGAGAGATATGTGACTACTGCAGTGTACCACTGGCTACTGGATTGACCAAAGAAAGAAGCCAAGAAACCGCTTTTGCCACTGGTAACTAGTAAGTCTTTTATCTCACTTCAGAGCTGGATGCACAGCAACAGTGCTTAGCACAGCTACACTGTATAATGTTCCTCATGCTTCTTCTGACCAATATAGAGACTTGAGAGCAGGAATAACTCAAGTCACTGTGTACTAGTGTCTTGTCTTCATGCACTAGCTGAGAGACAACTGAAAATTACAGAGTGAAACTACAGAGAAGAAAAATGGATAAAATATAGGATACAATTATATAATTGCCAGACATAGTGTCATTGTACACAGAGAGGAAAGCTTTTCTGAAAAGTTACTTGAAAAAATAGTTCTGCTTTAAAGCTGGCACTGAATGCACCTACAGAAGTGCTATGGAGTAAAGTGTGTCAACTTTGTAAGAGGCACACACTTCCCAAAATGTGATACATCATGAGATGAGCTTAAAGGGAATACATATATGTGAAGGGCTCTACGCCACTCCAATATATGGGTGCAACAAGGAAAAAGACCCTGGCGCATATCTACAGATAGAAGAGTCCTTGAAAGCTGGACAGTGGGTTGTAGGCACAGGAGGCAATGGTACCAGGACTAGTGAGTGTTGAGGTAATACTTTTTTTTATTTAAACTTTTGCTGACTTATTACAGTTCAGCAACATGGCAGATAAATTCTCCTATCTCAAGTGAGGATGTATTGGAGAGATTTCAAGATGCGACCGTCCAGGCTGAGAACCACTGTGATCTGCGGTGAAGTGACTGAGCTTAAACTGCGGTGATCTCATGACTGACATTTTCACACGGTGCTGAGGTCACATTATTCCCCAGACACGGATTACGGCATTTGACAGAACAAGGAGAGGTGAGGGATATTGCTGTTTTTTAATTTTTGTTTAATTTTAGAAGTTGAGGGATTCAGTGGAATTGGGTGTTAGGTGAGTATAACTGTGCTTGTTGTGTTTAAATAAAAATGAAAAAGTGTGTTTTGTTTCATTTTTAATAAAGGACTTTATTCTGGCTGTGTCTTTATTTACCAAATAACTATAGGGTTAGTAATGGAGAGGTGTCTTATAGACACCTCTCCATTACTAAGTCATGGGCTTGATGTCACCAAACAATACAAAGGTAACATCAACCCCCACAAATATGTACCTCACTTGCAACTGCTACAGGGCAAGTGAGAAGAGCCAAGCAAATCGCCAGAATTGGCTCATCTAATAGATGTGCCTTTTCTGGGCAGCCGTGGGCTGCTAATTCTAAGCTGTGAGGGGTCAATATCAATGGCCCCTTACCAGCCTGAGAATACCAGGTGTCAGTTTTAGCTAGGCTGGTTGTCAAAAATGGAGGGCCCCACACTATTTTTTAAAATTATTTAAATAATTTAAAAAACAGCGTGGGGACCCCTCTATTCTTGATAACCAGCCTTGCTGAAGCTGACAGCTGAGGGTTGCAGCACCCAGCTGTGAGTTTTGCCTGGCTGGTTATAGAAAATGCAGGGGAACCCATTGCAGGTTTTTTATTTAGTTAATTATTTATAGCGCAGGCGGCGGATGATGAATACTCCCATCAGCCGCTCCTGCCCTTACTGTTATTAGAGACAGCAGGTGTAGGCTGATGGGAGCAATAGTCCCATAAGCTGCCACCTGCTGTCATTTATATCACTTGAATATACAGTGCCTTGCAAAAGTATTTGGCACCCTGGAACTTTTCAACCTTTTCCCACATATCATGCTTCAAACATAAAGATACCAAATGTAAACTTTTAGTGAAGAATCAACAACAAGTGGAACACAATTGTGAAGTTGAACGAAATTTATTGGTTATTTTAACTTTTTGTGGAAATTCAAAAACTGAAAAGTGGGGCATGCAATATTATTCGGCCCCTTTAACTTAATACTTTGTTGCGCCACCTTTTGCTGCGATTACAGCTGAAAGTCGCTTGGGGTATGTCTCTATCAGTTTTGTACATCAAGAGACCGAAATTCTTGCCCATTATTCCTTGGCAAACAGCTCGAGCTCAGCAAGGTTTGATGAAGATCGTTTGTGAACAGCAGTTTTCAGCTCTTTCCACAGATTCTCGATTGGATTGAGGTCTGGACTTTGACTTGGCCATTCTAACACATGGATACATTTATTTGTGAACCATTCCATTGTAGATTTTGATTTATATTTGGGATCATTGTCTTGTTGGAAGACAAATCTCCTTCCCAGTCTCAGGTCTTTTGCAGACTCCAACAGGTTTTCTTCCAGAATGGTCCTGTATTTGGCTCCATCCATCTTCCCATCAATTTTAACCATCTTCCCTGTCCCTGCTGAAGAAAAGCAGGTCCAAACCATGATGCTGCCACCACCATATTTGACAGTGGGGATGGTGTGCTCAGAGTGATGAGCTGTGTTGCCTTAACGCCAAACATATCGATTTTGGTTTCTTCTGACCAGAGCACCTTCTTCCACGTGTTTGTTGTGTCTCCCAGGTGGCTTGTTGCAAATTTTAAACTACACTTTTTATGGATATCTTTGAGAAATGGCTTTCTTATTGCCACTCTTTCATAAAGGCCAGATTTGTGCAGTGGACGACTGATTGTTGTCCTATGGACAGACTGTCCCACCTCAGCTGTAGATCTCTGCAGTTCATCCAGAGTGATCATAGGCCTCTTGGCTGTATCTCTGATCAGTCTTCTCCTTGTTTTAGATGAAAGTTTAGAGGGACGGCTGGATCTTGGAGATTTGCAGCGGTATGATACTCCTTCCATTTCAATATGATCACTTGCACAGTGCTCCTTGGGATGTTTTAAAGTTTTGGAAATAATTTTGTATCCAAATTCAGCTTTAAACTTCTCCACAACAGTATCATGGACCTGCCTGTTGTGTTCCTTGGTCTTCATGATGCTCTTTGTGCTTCAAACAAAACCCTGAGACTATCACAGAGTAGGTGCATTTATACGGAGACTTGATTACATACAAGTGGATTATAGTTATCATCATTAGGCGTTTAGGACAATTGGATCATTCAGAGATCCACAATGAACTTCTGGAGTGAGATTGCTGCACTGAAAGTAAAGGGGCCGAATAATATTGCACGCCCCACTTTTCAGTTTTTTAATTTCCACAAAAATTTAAAATAACCAATAAACTTCGTTCAACTTCACGATTGTGTTCCACTTGTTGTTGATTCTTCACCAAAAATTTACATTTGGTATCTTTATGTTTGAAGCATGATATGTGGGAAAAGGTTGAAAAGTTCCAAGGGGCCGAATACTTTCGAATACCTTCGCAAGGCACTGTAACTCTCATCACTCTACCCTGCTTGCACTTATCGCCAGCAGAGCAGGGGAGAATGATGAGAGCCTTCTTCAGCACCAGGCATCAGAGAACAGCACTTACTGAACTGCTGCTTTCCTGGCGCCTTTTAGTGTGGTACTGATGCTGCACACGGACGGTACCCAGTTGCCACATGTGTGCCGCAAGTATTACACACACGTACTCCAGTATTGTCTTTTTCCGGTACCGGGAAAAAAGAACTTGTGAAACCAGCCTCATGCATCACATTTTAGCCCAATGTTGTTGTAAATGCAAACCAATTACCTCTGTTCAAGTCAAAATGTTGTCTATCATAAGATTATTAAAACCACCAAGCTCATTGCATCTTGTAATATATCTTTAACCTGTAAGCTCATTGCTTCTTCGCGAGTAAGGGTATGTGCACACGTCCGGATTTCTTGCAGAAATTTCCTGAAGAAAACCGGAAATTTTCTGCAAGAAATCCGCATTTTTTTTTTTGCTGTTTTTTTCCGTTTTTTTCGCGTTTTTTTTTAGCATTCTGCAAGCGTAATTAGCTTGCAGAATGCTAAAGTTTTCCAAGCGATCTGTAGCATCGCTTGGAAAACTGACTGACAGGTTGGTCACACTTGTCAAACATAGCGTTTGACAAGTGTGACCAACTTTTTACTATAGATGCTGCTTTTGCAGCATCTATAGTAAAAGATAGAGTGTTTAAAAATAATAAAAAAAATAAAAAAAATGCTTATACTCACCCGCAGACAGCTGATCTCCTCACCGGCGTCCGTTCCGTATAGATGGTGTGTGCGCGCAGGACCTTCCATGACGTCGCGGTCACGTGAGCGGTCACATGACCGGTCTCGACCAATCACAAGACGGCGACGTCATCGGCAGGTCCTTCACCGCACACTAGCTACAGGAACCGAAGCGACAGCATGCAGTGGAGAGGCGGGAAGACATCGAAGGTGAGTATAGGACTATTTTTTATTTTAATTCTTTTTTTTTACCAATTATATGGTGCCCAGTGCGTGGAGGAGAGTCTCCTCTCCTCCACCCTGGGTACCAACCGCACATAATCTGCTTACTTCCCGCATGGTGTGCACAGCCCCGTGCGGGAAGTAAGCAGATCAATGGACTCCCAGGTGTGCGGAATCCCCTGCAATTCCGCATTTTAACGAACATGTTGCTTTTTTTTCCACGATGTGATTTTTTTTGCGGAAAAAAAGGCTACATTTGCACAAAAAATGCGGAATACACTGAAAATAATGGGAGGCATATGTAAGCGTTTTTTTCGCGTTTTTATCACGTTTTTATAGCGAAAAAACGCGAAACAAACGCGAAAAATCCTGAACGTGTGTGGAGCGCCCCCACACCGCCGCAGGGCCGAGGGGTACCCGAAGCCGGGCCTCTAGGTCTCAGTCCTGGGGTTGTCACGGTGGCTAGACCCGGTCCGTGGCCCTGTCTGTCAGTGGGGGACGTCCGGTACAATAAGTGGTGTAGTAACGGTGTAGCGGTGCAGTTGTGGGGTGCAGGTCGCGGTAAATAACGAGGACACCAGGTTGCAGTCTCTTTACCTCTTTACTGAAGCTCTCTGGGTCCTCAGTCCAGAATACGGCTCACCAGGCTGCGCAAGTCCGGCCGGTCCAATGGCACTTCCAGAGCTCTCCTTGCAGGTGGAAATCGGTGCCTTCCTTCTAGCGCTATGTGTTGCAGTCCTTCCCTGCTGTGCTTACGGAAAGTACCCCACAACTGTTGTGTCTGTTTCTCGTGTTCCCTCACAACAACTTAATTCGCAATGATCTTTCTCGTCCCTCCAGATACTATGGTAGGAACGCACCCGTATGACGGGGAGGCTCGGAGATCTTCCGGGACTCTATCTGCGCCCCTCTCCTGTTGGTACCCCCCTTTGCCTTCCTGGGTGATGCGTGAGACAGTCCGCCTAAAGCTAACTGCCCTGCCGTAGGTCTGAGGTATGGCTTGAAACTCTTTACCTCCTCGGCGTTCCGGCCACCGGTAGTGCGCCTCAGTAAGGTGCTGCCTCTTTCAGCACAACCCTCACTGGTATCTCCTTTCGCTTGACTTCGTTTCTCACTCAGCACAATCTATCTCGCTTCTAGTCCTTTCTTGAGTCCCGCCGCTTCCAGGAGCCTGCGCGGACCCGTTACATTCTTTCAATGCCAAGCCTCTGCCAGGATCCCACCCCTGGCAGAGACCCTACAGTCTCTCCCTTCACAACACCCTCTGCCACCAGGTGTTGCTCCGTTCAATCCCGTCAGCGTTCTCTCTAACTTCCTGCCTGACCCCCAGTTTACCCACTATGGTGGGGAGTGGCCTAATGAATAGCACCCTTAGCTCCCCCCGGAGGCCCAGCTGTGAAATGTCTTGGTGACTGTGATACCTGCTCAGAGAACTCCTTCCGTGCCATCGAACGCAGCATGGCCCCCCTTAGTGGCTGAACCATGCTACTGCAACGACCAGGACTCTGGGGCGCTGCACTCCCCCCTGGTTAAACACAGTACTCCGGGACTGGGAAGAAAAACAACAATACAGGTTAGCAAAAAGACATACAATTTTGTTGAGTGCAAATAACAATAAGTATACTTAAGTAGGCTTCCCTTTATGGGAGGTGAGGACACTTGTAACGTTACAAACATAATTAACCTTATAATTTACAGAGTATAAATAACTTCTGTTACCCAACCGGGTATTCTATTTAGTGCAATTTTTGAAATAATAACTTAACATTGCCTTTAAGAAACTCACACTCTTAGTCTATCAAAGGCCTTCCTATAATCACATTATAAGGCATTTCAACTTTACATTCTCCTTCTTGTGAACCTGCAGGACCGTCTGTCCCTACGGCACCAGGCCTACTGCCTCTCCTTTCTTCTACAGGACCGCCCTGTTCAGCCAGGGCCTACTGCCTTTCGCTACTATACACAGTATAGACATAACATTCCTTTCGGTTGAAGAACTCTGAGCCAGCTCTACTCGGCCCCTTTAAGGACTCACTCTCTAACCCCTACGGGTTCACTCTCTGTCCTTAGCAATAAAGTAACTTTTCAATGGGGACGCAGGGTTTACCTTCTATCCTCACCCTCATTATTACTTCTCTTACTTTCAACTGTGCAGACCTCTACTTCTACCCCTACGGGCTCTCTGCATCCTTCCTGTCTTCAAAACATTATTCAAATTTCACATTTTAACAAATTCAACACATATAACTTAGCATGTAAAACAGTTACATTTCTTTTCAAGGCATCATTATGGCATTACTGTTCTGCAACAGTATCTCTCTCAAGTTCAGTTTCTCACATCCCCTTTAAGAGGAGACCAAGTCTTTCTAAGGTAGCTCGTCTCCTCAGCCTACCGGCCCATGCAAAGGTTCCGGCATGGTATCTTCGCAAAGTGTCTTTAACTAGAACCGGTAGGAAAGGTATCTTCGCAAAGTGTCTTTAACTCAAACAAATAGGGCAAATATCTTCGCAAAGTGTCTTTGGCTAAAACCAGTAGGGAGCACCTTTAAGAAGGTGCAAACTATTTACAAGGGAAGTTCGAATCATGCACAGTCCATGATTTCTGCAGTTCTTTAAACTTGTGCAAAAATTTTAGGAAAGGAAAACAAACAAAGAGGATCCCGGGTGAACAGAGGGATCCATTAACCCTGGGCGGGTTTAGCAGCAACTTAAAGGAATAAAAGACAAACAGTAACTATTTACATTTTCATAAAGTGACTCTTCTTTCAGAAGTTTCCATGAGGCGCCTCCTGGCGGGCGGACCCCTGCAATCCAGGTTTCAGGTCCACTCCCGCTGCCAGATACACCCCATGGGTTCGGGTCTGTTGCACGACCAGGTCGTGCGCGGCGATCAAGGTCTGTGTTCCCATTTCTCTCTGTGCTGGCACATCAGGGACATTGATCGCCCGCAGAGGAACTTCTTTAGCCACTACGGTGGTTGCGGCGATCGGGCGGCAGATCGCTAGTTCTGTGGTTGGGCAGGTGGAGGCGACCAGGGTGGTTACAGGTCGGTCACACGGCGGCACTTTGGCTACAGGGGCTGGTTTCTCTTTCTTGTAGACGTTCAGGGCGAACCACCCCTTTTCCCCAAAATGCCGGGTGTAAGTAACACTGTCTCCCGGATAGAGGTCTCGATCGGGGTGTCCCTCTCTAAGGTGTGACTCAACATCCCGTCGGTTAACAAAGACCTCCGCGTATAGCCCCGGTTCTTTAATGAAGCCCCAGCCTCCTTGTAGTTTAAAGACAGTGACGATACCCTGCCTACGCGGGGCCTGGTGAGTGGTGGGGTCCTTACGGGCCCGGTCCTTGACCGCCAAATCTTTTTGATGGTAGGCCTCCCGTTTAGCCTGATGTGCTTTCTCTTCCTCTCGCCACCGCTGTTCTAGCTGGATCTGGTATTCCTCCCAGCTTAGGGCCTGTACCATTTCTCCCTTCTGGGTCTCCACCCCGGGGAACCCCATGAGATTGGATCCAGGGTTCACCCAGCGGCACACCGTGCGCTCCGCGCTGACCTCACACGGCAAGGGAGTAGGGGTGATTGGGGCTCGCATACGGTGTTCCATGCCCGTGGCTTCCTCCCATGGTAACAGGCGCTGAAGTCTATGGGTCCCCGGGAGAGGTGGTGCTGCTACGGGACCCACTAACACACCCTCTGCTAGTGGGGTAGGATCGGCGGACTCACCCACTGGTACGATTCCACCTTCTGCGACAGGTCCCGTTGGTTCTTCCGATGTCCGGGAATCCACTGCTGGCCCTACCTGATGCGGGGCCTGGACTCTCACATGCAGTTGGAGGAGCTGGTTATATAAATCCTCCATCTCGGCTCTCAGGAATTTGGTGTTATCCACGGAGGACAAGCTGCTGGGCTCAGCTGGGTAGTCAGGGGAGACTTCCACTTCAACCCCGCTGTCGGGTTCGGAGCTGCTAGCCATAGCGTCCTCCACGTGGGTCGCTTCCTGGTCTTTTTCCCGCTCTCTCCTGCGTGAGCAGTTTCGTTTTCTCTGCCTCCGCCCCCCATTAAGGATTAGGAGGCGGATCTCTGCTGCTGACGGACACGTCCTCACTGCACAGAAATATTTAGACTGGGCGGCCATTACTGTTCGCGCTCTCCAGCTCGGCTACGCCCACTCCACGCCCCTCTTCTCTTCCTGCGCTCTCCTCAGCGCTGCAATGGCGGCGGATTTTGGCGGCAAATGGCACAGCACACAGTCTTGCAATAAAGTACAGTCCAAGCACAGTAAATCACAGTCTCTAGGCACACATGACCTGATTCTTCAGGCTTAAGTAGATCCTGTTCGTGACGCCAAGTTGGAGCGCCCCCACACCGCCGCAGGGCCGAGGGGTACCCGAAGCCGGGCCTCTAGGTCTCAGTCCTGGGGTTGTCACGGTGGCTAGACCCGGTCCGTGGCCCTGTCTGTCAGTGGGGGACGTCCGGTACAATAAGTGGTGTAGTAACGGTGTAGCGGTGCAGTTGTGGGGTGCAGGTCGCGGTAAATAACGAGGACACCAGGTTGCAGTCTCTTTACCTCTTTACTGAAGCTCTCTGGGTCCTCAGTCCAGAATACGGCTCACCAGGCTGCGCAAGTCCGGCCGGTCCAATGGCACTTCCAGAGCTCTCCTTGCAGGTGGAAATCGGTGCCTTCCTTCTAGCGCTATGTGTTGCAGTCCTTCCCTGCTGTGCTTACGGAAAGTACCCCACAACTGTTGTGTCTGTTTCTCGTGTTCCCTCACAACAACTTAATTCGCAATGATCTTTCTCGTCCCTCCAGATACTATGGTAGGAACGCACCCGTATGACGGGGAGGCTCGGAGATCTTCCGGGACTCTATCTGCGCCCCTCTCCTGTTGGTACCCCCCTTTGCCTTCCTGGGTGATGCGTGAGACAGTCCGCCTAAAGCTAACTGCCCTGCCGTAGGTCTGAGGTATGGCTTGAAACTCTTTACCTCCTCGGCGTTCCGGCCACCGGTAGTGCGCCTCAGTAAGGTGCTGCCTCTTTCAGCACAACCCTCACTGGTATCTCCTTTCGCTTGACTTCGTTTCTCACTCAGCACAATCTATCTCGCTTCTAGTCCTTTCTTGAGTCCCGCCGCTTCCAGGAGCCTGCGCGGACCCGTTACATTCTTTCAATGCCAAGCCTCTGCCAGGATCCCACCCCTGGCAGAGACCCTACAGTCTCTCCCTTCACAACACCCTCTGCCACCAGGTGTTGCTCCGTTCAATCCCGTCAGCGTTCTCTCTAACTTCCTGCCTGACCCCCAGTTTACCCACTATGGTGGGGAGTGGCCTAATGAATAGCACCCTTAGCTCCCCCCGGAGGCCCAGCTGTGAAATGTCTTGGTGACTGTGATACCTGCTCAGAGAACTCCTTCCGTGCCATCGAACGCAGCATGGCCCCCCTTAGTGGCTGAACCATGCTACTGCAACGACCAGGACTCTGGGGCGCTGCATGTGCACATGGCCTAAAGTTTTTGAACTCTCTGCTCTGTATCTCTGCAATCAATCTGACATTCTGAGTGGGGAATCGGTCTGCTGCTACATCATATGTATAAAAAGCTAATCAAAGTTGGTTTTGATACATTCCAATTTTGACTTCCAAGTTAACCTCATTTGCAAGTCAAACCCTTCCTCAACACATTTTTCCCCACTCCGCACTATAACTTTGCTTAACAAGAATTTTCTTTGGGAACTCCTAACAAATTGTGAGACTGTGAATCTGAAATAAAGGAATATAATACATTTCATAGGAAAATACAGAAAGGCTGAGTTTTACAGCCAGAAAATCCAAGAAGTATTGTTTCTCCTTGTGGAGAGTGACATGTTAAGCATGTCGAGGTGAGGAGACTTAAAGCCGCAATGCTCCTCTGGGAAATATGCAAATTGTCTCTTCAGAGAGGAAGAGGACTAGAACTCTAGTGCCACCTATTGGAAGTAGAGAGAATTTGCATATTTCTGAAAAGAGCATTGCGGCTTTAAGTCTCTTCACCTCGACATGCTTAACATGTCACTCTCCGCAAGGAGCAACAATACTTCTTGGATCCTGGTCAGACACCTCTCAATCAGCCAAACCAGATCTCCACATTGCACTGACAAGGGGCAGTACCCCGAAACACAGTGTCTGCAAATTGAGACTCTGGTTTGGCTTTTATCCTAAGTCATATGACAAGGCTCGTTAAAGGGTCAACATTGTTAGGATTGCTACTTCCAATAGGTGGCACTAGAGTTCTAGTCCTCTTCCTCTCTGAAGAGACAATTTGCATATTTTCCAGAGGAGCATTGCTGCTTTGTTTCCTCACTTCAACATGCTTAACATGTCACTCTCCGCAAGGAGTAATGATACTTCTTGGATCTCGGTCAGACGTCTCTCAATCAGCCAAACCAGATCTCCACTTTGCACTGACGAGGGGCAGTACCCCGAAACACAGTGTCTGCAAATTGAGATTCTGGTTTGGCTTTTATCATAAGTCATGTGACAAGGCTTATGAAAGGGTCGACATTGACTGTTAGGATTGCTACCTCCAATAGGAGGCACTAGAGTTCTAGTTCTCTTCCTCTCTGAAGAGACAATTTGCACAGCCACAAAATGAAAGGCAGACAGGGGGCAGGAAACTAGGTTTTATATCTTGACAAGTTCTGAGTTTGGGCTTTCTTCCTAGGTAACATAATGTGTTTTATGACCTCAGACAGCACTGTGTCTTGTCTCTTTTCTTTTACAAGATATAATGTACAATCAGTATGCAAAGTCAAATGGCCCCCAGAGTGTCTAGCTCAACTCTTATTTCTTCCTTGGTTGGGGGAAATGCCCACTGGACACGTTTACAACCTCTTCAATATCACTGTACATTCTATACAATTTAAATCTTCCTTGCCTTAATTGCTCCATTAAAGCCCCTGGTATTGCAGGATGTTACCTTCTTGCTGTATCATGTGGTTAATTAGAGGGGATATAAATGGAACCCCGTGAAGGACTTGACAATCCAGCTCTCTCCTAATTAAACTATTTGATGCCCCTCTCTTTGAGAATTTGTCAGGGTAATTTAGAAAGTAATAGGTGACTTTTGTTAGCACAGAACAGCGGCTGACATGAGTGGATAGTACTAATAAGTCTCCTTAATGCTCTCTAAGTATCAGTAGCAAAACTTTCTAAAGTAAAAGGCACAAACGTGACATGGCGTTACACCTGGACTGTGAGGAATTTAAAGGTTTATTAAAGGGTTGTCTGGTATTTCCACTGTAAAATCTATTTTTGGAAAATTGATATTTCTAATTTTTATCTTGTTTCATCCATTCCTACTGTAAGAAAGACATAACCATAGAAAGATTAACCCCTTCACGACATCTGAAATACATTTACAACATATGTCATGTCCCTGACTTTTATGCAATCTCGCACACCGAGCCCACATCTTTCCCGCTATGTATAGTACAAGCGATCAGATGATCTCAGCTTCAAGTCCCCTGAGGGGACTACTAAATAAAGTAAAAAGTAAAAACAAAATGTATTTAAAAATAACAAACACAAAAGTTAAAATCAGCTTTCTTTTGCCGCATTAAAGAAAAAAATTAAAAATAAAATAAAAATGCACATACTTGGTATCCCTGCATTCGTAAAAGTCTGATCTATCAAAGTATAAAATAAATGTATCCAATCAGTAAACTAGAAAATAATCAAAACACCAAAATTAAGGTTTTTTGGCAGGCGCAACATTGTATCTACCCCAAAATGATATACGTAAAAATGGCTACTTAGGGCACAAAAAAATAATTCTTCACATAGCCCTAGATCCGGAAAATGTTAAACGTTACTGGTCTTGAAAAATGGCAACTCAGGCTTAAATAAAAAAAAAAAAAACTATTTGCGTAATCGTGCTGACCTGTAAAATATTGGCAGCTCAATTTTACCTTTTAGTAAACATGGTAAATTAAAACCCCATAAAAACAATTGTCGAATTGCAATTTTTTTGCAATTTTAAGGCACTTGGAATTTTTCTTCCGCTTTCCAGTGGATCACATGATAAAATGAATGGTGTCATTCAAAAGTATAAGTCATCCCGCACAAAACAAGTCCTCATACGACTATGTGGACAGAAAATTTAAAAAAGTTATGACTGAGGAGTTGAGGAAAAAAGTAAAACAAAATCGCCCAGTCGTAAAGGGATAAAGGGGCTGTATAAGAGTTTACAAAATGAAAAGTGACTACAGTAAATGGTAAAAGAAAAAACTTTTAACGCATCTGGCAAAGCACTAGTTTCTCCAGCTCTGATGTTTTGAAGGTTACTTTTGGTCTTTTTTTTACTTTTCTGCAATGATGACATATCGTACAAGCAGGCAGCATCACATACAGGGGCAGGCTCGGACTGGCCTAGTGGAGAATCGGTGGATTCCCGGTGGATTTTTGGTGGGCCTTGCCTCCCAACCTGTATAGGAGCTGTGCACCTTAGTTTTACCAGTGATCGGGGTTGTGGACTTTCCCTGGTCACTGCATCTTGCTGTTTCCCAGATAACTAAGGGCCCTAGCAACAGCCAATCCTGGCTCCCTTCTCCCATGATGGACAGCAGGGCACGACCAGCTGTGGATGATGCTAGGAGACCTGCCAATCAGTAGAGTGGGCTGAGCCTCTTCAGCCCAGGGGTGGGAGAAAGAAAACATAATGTCATGGTTAAAACACGATTAATGTCCTGTTCTCTCATGGCTAATGTTGTTAGCCTCTCTTTCAAGATGGGAGGGCTATTTATACTCGCTCCTTACCTGGTATCCTTGTCAGTTATAGGTTTTTCTGCAGTCTGTATGCTTGACCTCTGAAGTGTGTGCTGGCTTGCTTTGTGTCTTGCTGTCATGTGCTTTATTCGTTTTCTTGGATTACTGACCCCTGGCTTCGCTTATGACTATTTCCTGGCTCTCCCTGTTGGTATCTTGTAATCTCCTGGCTACGACCTCTGCTTGTTTCACTATTCTTTTATGCTTGTTCCTTCTCTGTTTCCTGACATCTGGCTCTGCCCCCTGACTGCCTCCCACTCTGTCACATGATCTAAGGTCCTGTTGCTTTACCTGATCACTCTGTCTCATGTGGAAGGTCCCGTTGCTGATCAGGTTAGTTACCCGGTGTCTGGTCCAGCTCCGTTGCTGCTGGATGCAGTTTCCCCTGCAGCATTAATACTGGGTATCGTGACACATAACCAGAAAGAATACAAAGCAGCGAGCAGGTGAGGAAGTGGAGAGGCATTTGACATCACTGTGTATACTACCCCTGTACTGTGACATCATTGTATATACAACCCCGAACTATGACATCACTGTGTATATACTACCACTGTATTGCGACATCACTGTGTATAATACCCCTGCACTGTGACATAACAGTGTATACTGCCCCTGCACTATGACAGTACAGTGTATATTACCCCTGTACTGTGACATTGCTGTCTATACTGCCCCTGTACTGTGAGATGTTTTATTATAGTACATAAGGCCATAATTTAGGTAATAAACATAACCAATAAATAGAGGAGACAGAGGTGGATGTTGTTACTGATGGCCAGTCCTTGGGCATCATGGGTTGTTACTGATGGCCAGTCCTTAGTGCATGGATACATATCTAACATTAAACAGGAGCTGTCACTAGGGTTGAGCGACTTTTATTTTTATAGGATCGGGTCGGGTTTCACGAAACCCGACTTTCTCAAAAGTCGGGTCGAGTGAAATCGGCCGATCCTATAAAAAAGTCGGGGTCGGCCGAAACACGAAACCCAATGCAGTGCAATGGGATACTATGGTTCCCAGGGTCTGAAGGAGAGGAAACTCTCCTTCGGGCCCTGGGATCCATATTAATGTGTAAAATAAAGAATTAAAATAAAAAATATTGATATACTCACCTCTCCGACGCAGCCTGGACCTTACCGCTGGTAACCGGCAGCCTTCTTTGCTTAAAATGAGCACGTTCAGGGCCTTCCATAACGTCACGGCTTCTGATTGGTCGCGTGCCGCTCATGTGACTGCCACGCGACCAATCACAAGCCGTGACGTAATTCTCAGGTCCTAAATTCCTAATTCTTGAAATTTAGGACCTGAGAATTACGTCACGGCTTGTGATTGGTCGCGTGGCGGTCACATGGGCAGCCGCAACCAATCACAAGCCTTGACGTCATCTAAGGCCCTGAACGCGCTCATTCTTAGGAAGGAAGGCTGCCGGAAAGAAGCCGAGGGTGAGTATATTCCTATTAGGTATATACTCACCCTCGGACGCGCCCTGCTTCTTTCCGGCAGCCTTCCTTCTTAAGAATGAGCGCGTTCAGGGCCTTAGATGACGTCACGGCTTGTGATTGGTTGCGGCTGCCCATGTGACCGCCATGCGACTTATCACAAGCCGTGACGTAATTCTCAGGTCCTAAATTCCTAGAATGAGGAATTTAGGACCTGAGAATTACGTCACGGCTTGTGATTGGTCGCGTGGCGGTCACATGAGCGGCACGCAACCAATCAGAAGCTGTGACGTCATGGAAGGCCGTAAACGCGCTCATTTTAAGCAAAGAAGGCTGCCGGTTACCAGCGGCGATGTCCAGGGGCCTCCGGAGAGGTGAGTATATCAATATTTTTTATTTTCATTCTTTATTTTACACTTAAATGTGGATTCCGATACCGATTTCCGATATCGCAAACATATCGGAACTCTGTATCAGAATTCCGATACCAGATTCAGAAGATCGCCGACCTCATGGCCGACCCCACACAGGGGTCGGGTTTCATGAAACCCGACTTTGCCAAAAGTCGGCGACTTCTGAAAATGGCCGACCCGTTTCGCTCAACCCTAGCTGTCACTTCTCCTAACAGGTCTTTTTTCGTAAGAACTTGTATTTCCCATTAAATAACAATCCTGGAGCATCTTTTCTTAGATTTCTGTGTTGTGCAGTTCCTTTGTTATTCTTCCTGGAAATGTATACTTAAATGGACAATGGTGTAACCTTATACAATGTGGCCCTGTCAGTCCTGATTGGACTGTGTCAGTCTATGTAGCCCTCAACTAGTAACATCGATCTATCAGTGTATTCATACATTTCGTGAAGGAATAGTAGAATGACATTCAGCTCTAAGGGTACCGTCTCACATAACGATTTACCAACGATCACGACCAGCGATACGACCTGGCCGTGATCGTTGGTAAGTGGTTGTGTGGTCGCTGGGGAGCTGTCACACAGACAGCTCTCCAGCGACCAACGATGCCGAAGTCCCCGGGTAACCAGGGTAAACATCGGGTTACTAAGCGCAGGGCCGCGCTTAGTAACCCGATGTTTACCGTGGTTACCAGCGTAAAAGTTAAAAAAAACAAACAGTACATACTCACATTCCGGTGTCTGTCCCCCGGCGTTCTGCTTCTCTGCACTGTGTCTGCGCCAGCCGGAAAGCACAGTGGTGACGGCCCTGCGCTTAGTAACCCAATGTTTACCCTGGTTACAAGCGAACGCATCGCTGGATCGCTGTCACACACACCGATCCAGCGATGACAGCGGGAGATCCAGCGACGAAAGAAAGTTCCAAACGATCTGCTACGACGTACGATTCTCAGCAGGATCCCTGATCGCTGCTGCGTGTCAGACACTGCGATATCGTATGGATATCGCTAGAACGTCACGGATCGTACCGTCGTAGCGACAAAAGTGCCACTGTGAGACGGTACCCTACGAACAGATGGATTAACTAAATTAAACATATTAGTTGAGCCAACAAGACATTATTAACTAATTAGGGCCATAATCAGTGTTAGGGCTCATTCAGACGTCTGATGTTCTCATATGAGAGCTATGCATGCTTTTCAGGGATAGCACTCATACCTGTGATTGTCTTTGGAGCCGTTTACATGTCGCTGATCTTTTGTGGACCAAGTGTCCTTTTTTAATACAAAAAAAAAAAGGTGCAAAGAAAGCGATTAATCGGGGCCTTGCTGTAAAGTACATTCAAGTAGATGTCCAGTCACAACATATTGAAGGCCTTTCCACAGTGATGTCATCAATATCAGATCAATGGATGTCTGCAATCTGTGCGCCCACCGATCAGCTGGTTTTTGCTCTATAGGCGGTCAGATGCAAACACTGCATGGAGCTGCAATGGGCAGCACCTTTCAAAGAGTAGCGGCTGCTGCTGGGTACTGCAGAACAGCTGGAGAAGGACATCATGGTCAGAACAATGGAACAAAGAAAGGAACAAAGCAAATAAGAATATCAGCAACCCGATGGCTTGATACTACCAAAATAACAGCGTAAGATAACAGCAGGAGGACAAAAAGAGCAAACTGATTATATCTAAAAGATATCATATCATTTTATTATATCATAGAAAAGGTAAAATGTCACAACAATATATAGAACACCAAAAAACAATGCAGACTGGTATGAACCCCACCCACACCTATCCCCACCCCACATATATGCAGCGCCCCAGAGTCCTGGTCGTTGCAGTCCTGACGCTCCGCCGCTAAGGGGAGTGATGGTACGTCTGATGGCACTTAAGGAGTTCACCCGACCAGGTATCACAGTCACACTTTACACTTCACATTCTGGCCACCAGGGGGAGCAAAGGGTTCTATGTATTAGGCCACTCCTCACAATCTGGACTGGGGGCTGGATAGGAAGTTAGTCAGAAGCTGACTGGGTTGGAACCAGGCAACATCCTGTGGCAGATGGTGTTGCAGGGGAAGATTCAGGGGGGTCTCTGTCAGGGGTGGGATCCTGACAGTGGCCTAGCGAACAGAACAGAACGTTACGGAGCCGCACCTGCACTCGAATGCGGTGGCATCCTAAGAAAGGAAAAGAAGCGAGGTTTACTGTGGAGAAGTGAGAAACGAGATCGCAGCAAGAAGGAGATAAAGCCAGTAGGAGTCGTGCCGTAAGATCGAGGCAACATCCTACTGAGGCGCGTAGCTGGTGGCCGGAACGCCGAGGAAGTATTAGGCTCCAAGCAATACTTCAAACAGCGGCAGGACAGTTAATTTTAGGTTGGCTGTCTCACCTAAATCACCTAAGCAGACATAGGGGGCAATTGTGGGAGAGGGGCGACGCTAGGGTCCCGGAAGAACTCCAGGCCTACCCGTCATACGGGTGCGTCCTATCCATATCATCTGGGGGACAGAGAAGAACATCAGAATAGATATGAGTTGTAAGAAAGAAGAACATCAGAAACAGACACAACAGTTGTGAGGACTATCCCGTGGTGCTCATCAGGGAGGTACTACAACACACAGGCGCTAGAAGGTAGGCACTGATTTCCACCTGCAAAGGGAACTCTGGATGTGCCTTCGGACCGGCCGGTCTCAGCCAGCCCTGTTAGCAGTACTCTGGATTGAGGATCCTGAAGCCTTCAGTAAAGAGGTAAAGAGACTGCAACCCTGTGTCCTCGTTATTCATCGCGACCTGCACCATCTTTCCTTGGACGCCCCTTAGCAGGGTCACAGACCGGGTCTAGCCACCGTGACAACCCCAGAACTGAGACAGAGAAGCCCGGTACCGAGTACCCCGCGGCCCTACGTCTGGGGGCGCTCCATATACACTTCAGTCCCTGGAAAAGTAAATAAATAAAGGTCCAAAGACCGTAACTCAGGGAAAAGATAGTGCGTCCAAACATGGACGTCAGGGAAGCAGCATGAATGAACCAGATGATCGGGAATAAAGTTACAACCATCTATCTAACATCTAAGGTGCAATAGTGCATGGCAAGAAATGCAGCACTTACCAACAGATGAGTGGAAACAAAGAGGGGATGGATGGAGGGACCCTTTTTAATTACATCTAATCACACTTGGTTCCGGCCAACCCATATGTAGGCTTTGCTGACAGAGGTGTCCACATTCACCCAGGCATACAGACATTGGCCTTCGGTAAGTGTTCACATTTGGACAGGGAGGTTAGGGACCCATCAGTTTAATGAGACCACCTTGACGATGGTTGATGGGCTCACACTATTTGATCAAATTCTGTGCAAAGCGTCTCTCAAATATGTTACTAATGTTCAAAAGCCATTTTGCTATTCATATTTCATGTATTTCATATTAGACATACTTTGACACGATAGAGTGCAACCTTTTTTGTATATTAAAAGGGTATGGTTATACATGGCAGATGCTATGTAAATTTTCTATTCAGACCTTCTGAGAAGAACATCCTCCTCCAAGTGCTGCAGAAGAAATCCAAGCAGAATTTGTGTGAAAATTGACATATGGAGCAGATTTTAACTCTACAGCATGCAAGGTCAGACTGGCTCACCGGAGAACCAGAGGATTCTCCTGTGGGCTCATGCACTGACACCTGCTGGCATACTGGCCAGCAGCTGCCTAGGGCCCCACACTGCTCCAGGGGCCCCAGCCAGTGTGCAGCTGCTATGGGGGCTCCCGGTGCCAGCAGAGCAGCAGCCCATGACAGGAAGCAGAAGCACCTGTCCCCGCTGCTAAAGGGAAATGAATATTGACTGCTCCCCACGCCCCCATGGGTGTGGAGAGAGGTGACTATTAATTTCACTTTAGCAGCTGGCAGTATATGCAGCTGTCTGCACAGTGAGCATAAGTCACGTGTGCCAGCACTGTACATTCTGACCGCTCTCCATTAACAGTGACATAAAAAGCCATTAGGACACATGAGCGCTGTGTTACTTACAAATCCTGAGCCGTGGCCTGCAGCAGCTGAACTTGTCAGCTGTTATCAGTGACGCCTGCACTGCTCTCTGACTGACTGTGGGAGGAGCCGTGAGCAGGATATCCTCCCAGCGTGACGTCACCACTACTCCTGACTCCAGCGCTCAGAGCTACTCAGAGAGCAGTGTGGGCATCACTGATAACAGCTGACATGTTCAGCATGAGCAGACTGCGGAGCACTATTTGTAAGTAACACAGCACTCGTATCCTGATGACTGTCACCGCTCTTCCCTGCGATAAACAAGCAGGGAGAGTGGAGCAGCTCTTGATAAGGCTAACATTGATTGGCCGCAGTGCAGCCAATTAGTGTTAGCTTTGTTTGTGTCCTCTTCTCCCCAGTCGTACAGCACAGCTCAGGTTAATGAGCTATGCTGTCATCTATAACATGCCCTCCCCTCCCCCACAGTGTAAGCAGCAGAGGTTGATAGAGGACTCCCTGCTACAGCTGCAATGGTTGAACAAGGGCCCCTCTGCCAGCCTAAAAGTAAATGTAAATGGGGTCCTTTAGTCTGGGGTGATAGAGGCGGAGGAGCTAAGTCACTTTGGGATAAATGAGGGCCCCATTACCTCATCTCTCCTTTCACCCCTGACTGACTGCACCCTCTCCCTCTATATCACCCCTGACTGAGCCTCCTCCCTCTATATCATCCCTGACTGAGCCTCCTCCATTTATATCACCCCTGACTGCACCCCCTCACCCCTGAATCACCCTAACTGCACCCCCTCCCATATCACCCCTGACTGAGCCCACTCCCACTATATGACCCTGACTGCACCTTCTCCCCTGTATCACCCCTGCTGAATCCCCTCACCCCAGAATCACCCTGACTGACCCCATGTATTACCCTTGACTGTGCCACATCCCTCTATATGACTTCTGACATCACCCCTTCTGAATCCCCTCACCCCAGAATCACCCTGACTAAGTCCCTCTACCCCTGTATTACCCCTGACTGCACCCCCTCCTCCTGTATCACCCCTGACTGTGCCACTGTGCTGGAAATATATATATAATGTATGTAGATCTCACTTGCATGTATACCCCTTTATAATCATATATACTAATATAAACGCAAATATATCTATATACTCAGCTAGTTTATAATCAATTGTTCAACTTGACCACATGAGCTAGGCCAGATGGTTCCTTGGTACTTTCCAGACACCAAAAACAGGAACTTAGGCCAGATGTCTTGAACTAATGTCTAGAATCCTGCTGAATAGCAGGATAAATTAGACCGCTACACTTTAGTTGCTTAATCAGCATTCATATGTGCATTAATCACAATATTCCATATATATTTAGATAACCAATAACAGGAGCTAGACAATATGGTAATTAACTAACCACCCCTAACCACCTCCTTTCTATATGCAATTATAAATCCATGTATGTACAATAAATCATCAGTATTGGTGGAATGTTATTGTCACAATGGTGGGTGTACAGTCCATTCTTGATGAGCGCTCAAAATACTCAGTCTTATTGGGAACGGCCGCAGCACACACACGGATAGATTTATTCAAACCAAATTTCCATAACATCACCTCCCCCTGTATCATCCTGATTGAGCCTCTTTACCTCTGTATTACTTCCAACTGCACCACCTCCTCCAATATCACCCCTGACTCACTGTGTCCCCTGTATCACCCCTAATTGCACCACCTCCTCCTGTATCATCTTGATTGAGCTTTTTCCCCCTCTGTTACCTCCGACTTCACTACCTCCCGTAGTATCACCTCTGACTGACTGTGTCCCCTCACCCTGTATCACCCTGACTGCGCCACCACCCTTCTGTATCACCCTGACTGCGCCACCTCCCCTGTATCATCCCTGATTGACTGTCCCCTCCCCCTGTACCACCCTGATTGAGCCCCTCTCCCCCTTTATCATCCCTGATTGAGCCCCTCTCCCCCTGTATCACCCCTGACTGACTGATCCCCCTTCCCCTGTATCACCCTGCGCCACCTCCCCCTGTATCACCCTGATTGAGCCCCTCTCCCCCTTTATCACCCCTGACTAAAACTTTTCTTTCCCTGCTACTAACAAAATGAGGCCCTTCATAAAACGTTATGGCCTTATAGGTGGTAGAGAGATTTCTGTAAAAAGTGTATGGAGGGATATGAGGGAAAGCTCTTTTGATATTACTCCAATGTCATGCATAAGTGATTTAGGACCCGCACCACTAGAAGAGGGGGCATTCACATAATGTATTTGCTGCAGAAATAAAACAGCAAATTAATAGCGGAAATATCCACACAGACATTGTGCAAATATTGTGCAGATATTGCTGCGTTACCACTATGTAATGGTGCATCTTTACCACTGACCTGATCCTTTGTATTGCAAAGGATGAAATCGATGGTGAATATGTTAAATCTGCATCGGACAATGGATTTTCTCACGAGTATGGATGAGATGTCATAAAATCCCATCCACTATACTGGTGCTATAACACATTGGCCAAGTGGTTACCAGGGGACATTTATCATTGAGTTGGAACCAAAACGTGGGCGCCAACCCCTGCTATATCATTAAGACGTATACTACCTTATGTAATGCCCTGATATTAGCGTGTTATATCGCACAATCGGTGGTATTGTATGTATTTCTATGTAGCTACATAGTTAGCCCCAAGAATAATTTTCTCTGGTGGGCCCAAGGTGCTCCAGTCCAACGCTGACCACATGATAATTTATGTTGCATATTTTATCTCCAGATATCTCTCTTTTGCAATAAGTAGGCTGCAGTTTGTGGTAATTCCCGAAAAATTGCAGCATTTGCATAAAATACATGTGGATTTTGATGACGATTTTAATGCATATCAATAATGACATTCATTTCAAATTTTGTCCCATATGGACATGACTATAACTATTACATTACAATCTTGTTGTCACTGCAGTTGGGGGTTTAGAGTTTTTACTACTGTAAAGAAATTATCATTATTTCTGTTTTGAAAAAAATTAAAACATTTTCGGAAGGAGTCATTAAGGCTTTTACACCTGATTTTTGGTGTCTGTAAGTCATAAATGTTTGCACAACTTTTTTTTCTTAATGATAACCCTGACCTAGTGAAAGGGAATGTTGCCAACCTGGTCAGGTTAGGTTCTGTGTGAAAATTGTAGTGAATCTAAGATAAAAACAAAATGAGTAAATGCCCTGCAGTAAATAAATAGATAGTAATAGTATAAGAAAATAACATAGGATACTTAGCGAGGAGAACTACAGGACTTAGGTACCATCCCGATTGGGGACACCTTGTCACGGTGGGATGACTTTTATGTTTTTTTTCATTAAAACAGTGTTAACTAAGTATCCTATGCCATTTTCATGTACTATTATTTTTTATTTACTTCCTACAGGGAATTTTCACATTCTGTTTTTATCTTAGATCCTTTTTCTTACATGGCCACAGTGTGAATGCACACCTATGTAATGCACATATGCCAAAAAATACTCTGGCTCAATTTTCTGGTTTTCGTTTAGTTTTTTTTCACTAAAGTTTATGTCAGAAAGTGGCATTAATTTTAGCAGAATTCTGCTCCTGCTGATGTCTGGCACAGATTTCTTATTTTGGCAAAACAACCAAACAAATTCATTAAGAGTTATGCCATTTTTAATAAATTTGGAAACATCTTACAAAATTTTATTTTTCTGCAAGACATTTGAACATCGATCTCGATTAATCAGTCCAATCTAAGGCTGTTTTTGGCTATCTTGGAAGCTCTTAGGGTATGTGCACACGTCAGGATTTCTTGCAGAAATTTCCAGAAGAAAACCGGAAATTTTCTGCAAGAAATCCGCATTTTTTTTTTTACGTTTTTTTCCCATTTTTTTCGCGTTTTTTTTAGCATTTTGCAAGCGAAATTAGCTTGCAGAATGCTAAAGTTTTCCAAGCAATCTGTAGCATTGCTTGGAAAACTGACTGACAGGTTGGTCACACTTGTCAAACATAGTGTTTGACAAGTGTGACCAACTTTTTGCTATAGATGCTGCCTATGCAGCATCAATAGTAAAAGATAGAATGTTTAAAAATAATAAAAAAAAATGGTTATACTCACCTGCAGACAGCCGATCTCCTCAGCGGCGTCCGTTCCTATAGATGGTGTGTGTGTGCAGGACCTTCGATGACGTCGCGGTCACATGAGCGGTCACGCGACCAAACACAAGACAGCGACGTCATCGCAGGTCCTTCACACACACCATCTATAGGAACGGAAGCGGCAGCGTGCACCGATGAGAGGCGGGAAGACTCCGGGGCCATCAGAGGGTGAGTATATCACTATTTTTTATTTTAATTCTTTTTTTTTTTACCAATTATATGGTGCCCAGTCCGTGGAGGAGAGTCTCCTCTCCTCCACCCTGGGTACCAACCGCATATAATCTGCTTACTTCCCGCATGGTGTGCACAGCCCCATGTGGAAAGTAAGCAGATCAATGCATTCCTAGGTGTGCGGAAACCCCGCAATTCCGCAAATTTAATGAACATGTTGCTTTTTTTTCCGCGATGCGATTTTTTCGCGGAAAAAAATGCAACATTTGCACAAGAAATGCGGAATACACTGTAAATAATAGGAGGCATATGTAAGCGTTTTTTTCGCATTTTTTTCGCGTTTTTATCATGTTTTTATAGCGAAAAAATGCAAAAAAAACGCAAAAAATACTGAACGTGTGCACATGGCATTAGAATTTCATAATACTATGTTTGAAAGTGAGTTTCTTAAATCAGACAACACCTTTTAGAAATTTCAGAGGAATCCACAAACTATCTACACTAAAGATTGATAAGATTTACAGGGGCTTACTTTACGATTCAATTCGTTATGCTATCTTTTATGATGTGGTATATTTGAACCATGATAAGTAGGTGTCAATACCTCTCCATAGTAAACTTCCAAATCCAACCTACTAAAAGGAAAAACCTCGCCATGAACATAACAGATAAGAATGTTCCTAACTAAATAGAGAAACAGAAAGAAAGGCTGTAACCGAAAAGGTTATTTTTTTGAAGCAGGAAATGTTCAACTTGGTGAAATTCGCTGTTAACAACTGATTATTAACATGAAAGCATAATTTTGTTGGATTGCCGGTCTAACGTCAGACTGACTGCTCACAGATTGTTCCTTGCAGCAGGCGTGAACTTTGGTCTTTGCAGAATAGTCTTTTAAGTTTACGGAAAAGTTTTTTTTTTTTACCTTGTGCCAAAGATAACAATCTTCTCCACCTATTAAATATGCCAGGGAGTATTTACTTCCACAGTAAACAATTCAAAGCCTAATCAAAGCGACTGAGAAGCAAATTAATGTGTCCGTAGCGTGCAATACTCTGATGCTCAGCAGTAATTAAACCTGAGAACAAGATGGGTGGATGAAAGAAAGGAACAGTGACCTCCTATTAACCCTGTAGTGACAAAATATGTATAAAATAGGTTGATTTTAAATGCATAAAAACAGCTATTACAAAAAAAAAAATAATAAATAATGTTCACCCTACATAAACCCATGTTTACCCATCATGGCTTCCATTATAAAAAGAAACCACAATGCTGATGTGAGCTGAGCCTTTTATAGTGATGTTGCAGGTTTACTTCTTTTGGTGTCTCATTCTTAGGTTTGTTGAGCTTCCCAGGGGTTGGATAGGGATAGCTTTAATTTGTGGGAGAATTCCTTTTAAACTAAAATCATCACAAACATGCATACAATGTAAAAAGCGGCACACAGTAAATAATTAAATAATAAAACCAAACATTGCACACAATTGCACAGTTTACACACATTGCACTCAATGTTTCCGTACCCTACATACCCCATACTATGCTAACAATTCTGCAAACATCAACAAGTAAAGAATAAAGCATTTTTCGACATGACAACACTAGGGATGCATGTTGATTAGTGTTGAGCATTCCGATACCGCAAGTATCGGGTATCGGCCGATATTTGCTGTATCGGAATTCCGATACCGAGATCCGATACTTTTGTGGTATCGGGTATCGGTATCGAAACAACATTAATGTGTAAAATAAAGAATTAAAATAAAAAATATTGCTATACTCACCTCTCCGACGCAGCCTGGACTTCAGCGAGGGAACCGGCAGCGTTGTTTGCTTAAAATTCGCGCTTTAACTTCCTTACGTGAAGTCCCGGCTTGTGATTGGTCGCGCGCCGCCCATGTGACCGCGACGCGACCAATCACAGCAAGCCGTGACGTAATTTTAGGTCCTTCAGGATTTTAAAATTACGTTCCGGCGTTGTGATTGGTTGCGTCGCGGTCACATGGGCGACGCGACCAATCACAAGCCGTGACGTCACGGGAGGCAGGACACGCGCGCATTTTAAAATGCGCGCGTCTCCTGCCTCCCGTGACGTCACGGCTTGTGATTGGTCGCGTCGCCCATGTGACCGCGACGCAACCAATCACAACGCCGGAACGTAATTTTAAAATCCTGAAGGACCTAAAATTACGTCACGGCTTGCTGTGATTGGTCGCGTCGCGGTCACATGGGCGGCGCGCGACCAATCACAAGCCGGGACTTCAAGTAAAGGAAGTTAAAGCGCGAATTTTAAGCAAACAACGCTGCCGGTTCCCTCGCTGAAGTCCAGGCTGCGTCGGAGAGGTGAGTATAGCAATATTTTTTATTTTAATTCTTTATTTTACACATTAATATGGTTCCCAGGGCCTGAAGGAGAGTTTCCTCTCCTTCAGACCCTGGGAACCATCAGGAATACCGTCCGATACATGAGTCCCATTGACTTGTATTGGTATCGGGTATCGGTATCGGATTAGATCCGATACTTTGCCGGTATCGGCCGATACTTTCCGATACCGATACTTTCAAGTATCGGACGGTATCGCTCAACACTAATGTTGATTGTGTTTCTGTGAGCAGCCAGCATGTCCTAAATGTGCTACTCGAACGCCGATCAACACACATCCTCATTGTACCGTCATTCTTTCTAACGAGGACTAATGGAGTGCCCAGGGGCTACAACTGCCTCTGATTACCCCAGCCTCCTTCATCTCTCCTAACATACTCTTGGCACATTGGTAGTGAGCTGGAGGTACAGGCCGGTACCTCTCTTTAATGCGGCAGATGACCTCCAGTGGGGATATGATGTTGAACCCCTTTAACCTGCCCAAAATCTAGTGAGTGCTTGCTGAATACCCGCTAATACTCATGGACCACCCGGTAAGCCCCCTGTTTTTGGTGTGAAGGGGTAGAGTCAGTGCCCACGTGTAACTGCTGATACCAATCCTCCAACTGTCCTGCAGAGCCATTGTCCTCCACCTGGTTGGACGGGACCAAGGGTTCTGTTGTTTGTATTGCATTATCATTAACAGTGAACAGTTTAGCAAGTGTGGCATATCTGGGTAAGTGGACCTCTTTCTTCCCACAATTATGGACACGTACTGGTACCCTCCCCTTGCAGACATCTACCACCCCGCTGGCTGTCAGGATGGTGGACCTACTATCTGAATACACAGGTTCCACCAGGGCCTAGTAGTCTTTACCTCTGAGGCCTATTGCTGCCCGACACCAGATTAACATTTCACTCCTGGGGGGTATTGCAATGGGGATCGGATCACTCACTGTGACACGGCCAACTTCTCCACCAGACAATTCTACCTGTTGTCTCTGCATTAGGGCTCTGGTTTCTTTTTGCAGGACACGCTGCTCACTGGAACAAGCAGTTTCGGCCACCTGTTGTAACAGGACAATAACCTCAGCAAGACAGTTTTCTATGACATTAGTACCTAAGGTCATCATGGGGTTACATTCTCGCCAGTTAATATCAACAATCACCAGTCCTTGGGCCTTCAATTCTACCCGCCCCACCTTAATGGTTACCTCCTTGTACCCCACCTGTGGCAAAGGCTGACCATTACTGGCTACTATTGTCAAATCACTATCTGGGCCATGGGTAATATCAGAGTCAGCCCAGTACCGTTTGTAGAGAATGTAAGGCATAGTTGTCACCTGAGAGCCGGTGTCCAGTAAAGCGTTCATCGGGATACCATCGATCACAATGGGGAGAACCGGTCGTCCTCCGACATACTTGGTTCGCCAGTTTTGTGGGCCTCCTGGTCGTCTTACTCTTGGGGGTCGCTCATTTAAGTGGCAGAACCTTGCAATGTGTCCCGCCTGGTTGCAGCGGCGACAGATGGGTCATCCGTCCTGATGATAGCGGTCGTTGTCTCTTCCTCTGATCAGTGGGATCCTCTTCTGTCGTCGCCAGGGGACATCATCTGGATTGGAAGCCAGCTGAATTTTCTCCTTTGGGGATTCCTGCAGGGACTGCACGGTTCTGGCTAGTGCAGCTACGCTTTTAGTCAGTTCCTGGACCTGGAGGCGCAGTTCTGTTGAGGGATCATCATCCAGGATCTGTGCGTCGGCCTCAAAGGGGGCCTGATGAAAGGATTCCGCCTCCTGGTGGTACGTGATTGCTGGATGCCTAGGGGGCACTGTGCAGCTGTGCAGTGGTTCATGCAGCATCCGGATGGCCCTGTCTTTAAAATGTGCAAAGTCCAGGTCAGGGTTTTGCAACGCCTCCTGGAGATTAAGAGCATAGTCCCGTATGCTATCCTGTGCTCTTTGTTTGCACCTGAAAAACCTCATTTTGATTTCTGCAGCAGTGCGGGTGTCAAAAGTGTTTTTAATTTTGGCAACTATCTGCTTAACAGTTCCTTTTTCAATATCCGGCCAGGATTTTACTTCTTTGTGCTGCGCCAATTAGTTGACAAGTTAGAATGCTGACCTTTTGATGTTCCATCAGGGGGTATACATCAAATAGGCTGGAGAGCCTTTCTTTAAAGTCTCCCAGTGTGTGGCCCTCCTCTGAATATTGTGGCAGCCAGGCCGCTCCCGGCATATAGGGCATGGACAATGGCATTATAGGAGCTGTTGCTGCGGTGGGGTCTGGTGGTTCATAGGGGTGACGGGCACCGCTGGGTCTGGTGGCATCATGGGGCCTGCTGCTGCATCCGCCGCCAAATTTACTTCCTAGTCAGACATTTCCCCTTCCCCCATGCTAGCCTCAATCGGGCCTGACATCTCACCACGGGAGTCTGCAGTGGTTCCTCCTGCGCTCGGTAAGGAGCTCCTCCCGGTTCGCCTTCCCGGGCTTCCGGCGTCCTCACTTGCGGATCTCTCTGTACGGTACCCGCTTCCTCTTCCCGCTCTTTTTCCAGGCTCCACCCATGAAGGTACGCCCCCTTCTTCTCCTCACACGGCGCAACAATGGCGGCTCACATACAAATTCTACGCAGTCTATGGTGCACAGTACCCGGCGATGCCGGGGCACAAATCCTGTTCGTGATGCCAAGTTGGAACCCCAGGGCCATGGGGTACTAGTTATCGGGTCCGGTACTTAAATGGGATGTGTCACAGCAGCGGCAACCTGGTCCGTGGCCCTGAGCGCCCAAGTAAAAGGGACGGTCTTTAAAGGGATTTGAATAAAGTTTGTAGAAATGGGAAATGTTCGTGATGCCACATTTGGTACCCAGTCAGGTGTGACCGATGCTGCTTAAAGGGATCCGCTGGGGGTGATAGTACTGCAGCAAAGATGGTATCGCTTCCCACAAGTGAAGCTGGGTCCCCAGTGCTCCCATTGTGTTTGGGCAAAGATGGTGCGGTGCCGGAAATAAACAGTGGACACAGGGCTGCAGTCTCTTTACGTTATTTACTGTTGGTAGACAGTCTCAGTCCAGGGTACCGGCAACAGGTGATGGTGGAGTCCAGGCAGCCTGGAAATGAATTGAACCCCCTTGGTCAGGCCAGATTGGGAGCCTTCCACTATGCGCTGAATATTAGTCCCTTCCTGCCTGCGGCTTCCTAACAATGTCCTGGGACAGTACCTGCATGGTAGGCAACTTGAGCTGTTTCCTTGGGGTCTCTATCCACGGTGACTCTGGGCTCTAGATGTTGCTGTACCTCAGGTGTAATGTGGGCAAGTCACTTCCAATTTCCTACCCTCCGGTTCTGCCGTGGGACTTGTAATTCTACACAGCCTCGGGCTCCCGGTGCCCGGTTTCTGTGCTCTAGCTTAGAGGGAGCTTACTCGCAGCTCTCCTCTAGCTCCTGACTACTCCTGTGCTACTTCTCTGTTCTTTGTCTGCACCAGACTAACTAACTAACTCCTCCTCCAGACCAGAATGTATATTATCCAGGGAAGCTCCCATGAAAACCGGGTTCAGAGCTCCCCCTTCTGGCCTGGAGTCAGAAAGTGCTACATGTAAGATTACCTGTCAAAGGGATCCTCATCGTTTCCAGGCATGGCATCACCCTCCCCGAGAGGAAGGCAATACCACTGTGATACCTGAACACTTGGGGTACCACACTACCATTGGCTGCAGCGTCTCCAGACTTGTCTCCCATTGAGCACATTTGAGACATCATTAGTCAGCAATTGTAAAGCAAGCTGCCAGCAGTTGATCTTGATGATTTTAATGCCTAAGTTCAATCATCATGGCAGAACACTCATCAGATAACCTGTCAGGACTGGAACCCGGCAGCTTTTTGCACCAGGCAGCAGCTCTTCCCTATAAGCTATTCAGCTCGCTGGACAGTTCCTTGCTAAATCATACTAGTACCTGTGCTGTTCTTGATTGTCGCCACCCTTAATTCATGATTGTCTCCACCTCGAATTCCTGATTGGCTCAACCCTGTGATCTCCTGATTGAACACCCTACTTAAACCTGGCACCTCTCTTTCTTCCTTGCAAGATTATTGAGCTCCCAGCCTTTAGTATAGATTCTTTCCACCTGCTGCTTATCCTCAAGATTCTACTGCTGCTACCATGTACCGACCTCTGGCTATTTCCTGACTACAATACCTGCTTATCCTCCCAACTATACCGCTGCTCCGTGTACAGACCTCTGGTTATTTCATGACAAAGCTAGCTGCTGGTCCTGCCTCTAGTGGTTGCAATATCACTACTTCAACTCAGGTCAGTCCGTAACATAACCATTAATATCCTCAATGATAACAGGCAAGGAAAAGATGCGTGTGGGACTCTTACTTTTACTTACATTAAAAAATGTTCCTTATATTTTTTCATATGATTAACTTGCCTATCCTTCCTGTAATTTTTATAATTGCACATATTTTCCTTTCTGGTATATGCAATTTCAACATTGAGAGTGTAGTTTATATGGTGTCAGGAATCCTGGATTGCTCAATAGTGTGAACTCCATGTATGTCTATTACATCATGATCATATCCTCCATTCATATACATCCATAGAATACGCATCTGACCTAAAATCGTAAATTATGTAATTTAATAAAATATACTGTTTAATTGTTATTGTCTTTAGACTCCGAACCTCCACGCTGATTGCTTTTGGAATATTTGGAACTTCTGAGGTGTTT
Organism: Ranitomeya variabilis; assembly: GCF_051348905.1. NCBI lineage: Eukaryota > Metazoa > Chordata > Amphibia > Anura > Dendrobatidae > Ranitomeya > Ranitomeya variabilis. Next base: position 98,717,554 of record NC_135236.1, read on the forward strand.
GGTTTTGCCTTAACAGTCCAAATAATTAACCCTAATTGGGATGTTAGCCAAATACATTTAGCGTATAATTGCCTTTACCTTGCACAGTGTTTCAGCAAAATGACACTTGAAGAAGGAAAAGCTCACTTGAACGTGATCCTTAGATTACAACAGGACTGAAAAGAGCTTTAGAGCCAATGGAAACTGCAGCATTTTTGTGACACCATTAGTAATAATAAGATTATACTGTGGATATAAAAAAAATCTACACACTACTGATAAAATACTAGGTTTTTGTCTTGTAAATAAATCATATGGAAAAAAAAATTCAGAACCTTTTCCACCATTAATGTCAACCATATTCTGTGCAATTCCATTGAAAATAAACTGAACACTTTTCAAGTAGAAAAACTAAAATAATGTGGTTGCAAAAATATGCACACCCTTAAACTAATACTTTGTTGAAGTACTCTTTGAATGTATTACAGTTTACAGTATTTTTGGGTAAGGGTCTATCAGCATGGCAAATCAAGAATTAGATTCAGATATGAGCTATGGCTGGGCCATTCCAAAATTTTAGTTTTCTGGCACCGTCATTATTTTGTTGATTTGTAGTTATGTTTAGGGTCATGCTAAAAAGTCAAATTAGTTTTTCATCTTCAGCTTTTTTGCAGGGGACCTGAAGGTTTGTTGCAAAATTAACTGATATATGGAACTTTTCAGAATTCTCTCCACTTTTACTAAAGCCTCAGTTTCAGCTGCCAAAAAACAGCTCTAAAGCATAAAGCTGGCTCCATCATGCTTCATTGTTGGTATGGTGTTGTTTTGGTGATGTGCTCTGTTAACTTTATGGCAAATATGCCTTTTGAAAATATTAATATAAGGCTCAACCTTGGCCTAATCAGACAATAACATGATTTTTGAAGACTTGGTGTAGGTTTTGGCAAAACATAACCAGGCTTGCTTGTTTTTCTTTATAGGAAAAAGCTTTTGTGTTGCCACCCTACCCCACAGCCATGAAGAATATGGTAAATTGCTGTTACATGCAGTACACAACCAGTACATGCCAAAAATTCCTGCAGCTTTTATAGTATTGCTCTAGTCCTCTTGGCAGCCTCCTGGAACAATGTTATTCTTGTCTTTTATTGTTGACGTGCAGGTGCCGGACAGCATAATAGCGCTATTGACCTGCAGATTAAGTCTATATCTCCAGGTTAATAGCACTTTTGCTGGTGACAGGTTCCCTTTAAAGGTAGACAAAGTTAAGAAAAAATTCTTCGTCGTGTGTATTTTTTGCATTCTAAAAACTTGGCATTTTAATGGGAATGTGTAGACTTTTTATATCCATTATATATCAGCAAGTTAAATGGACACAAAGTAAACAATTATTGCTCACTAGAAAATTTGTTGAAAGCAGTTGTATGAAATTGCCTATGTCCAAGCATCACAACACTGCTCTCCTAAACTTATTACCAAGATATTCTTGTGCATCAGACAGTGCGGAGATGTCAAGTCAATGCTATTTTCTGCCTTGTTATTTCGTCTTTAAATAATGTCATTGTATTGTATCTCTGGTTCTCTTAGTATTGGCTTGCAGCTAATAGCAGAAAAATCAACAGAAAACAATGGGGGCCTGATTCATGAAGACTGCCATTTTGTAAACCAGTTTTAAGAGATCGCTAAAGTTTTATGCATCAAATTTATAAAGAAGCAAGCATCTGTTTAATAAATTTGGCACATCTTTTAACCGCTGTGTGCCACATACTGAAATGTATGCTAGTCAGAGGCTGGTCTTATGTAAATTATGATAAATTGGTTGGACGTTCTTGGACACGTCCTGTCCCATCTGAGTTCTGCCCACTTATCAAAACTTGGTAGAGCTGGCTAAGGCTACTTTCACACATCCATGTTTTGCCGTCAGGCACAATCCGGCGAATTTTTCCCATAGACTTGTATTAGCGCTGGATTGCGCCTGATGGCCTTCCATTTTGTCTGTTTTTCACTGGATCCAGCAAAAATTTTGGATCCGGCAGCTGGACAAAATGGACAGATGAACGGTTTTTTTTTGTGTTCGGCGAAAAACTGGACAGTGCCTGATCCGGCGCTGTCGGGCTTTTCCTATAATGGAAGCCTATAGCGCCGGAATCCATCAGTGAAGGATTCCAGCAACGGATTCCATTTTTTTCAACTGCACATGCCCAGAAATGGTATTTTACCATTCTGGTCTCTCTCTCTCTCTCTCTCTCTCTCTCTCTCCGTCACTCTTTCTCTCTCTCTCTCGCTCTCTCTTCCCAGAACAGGAAGTTCAAACTCTATCCCCGGGTTTAAAAAAAAACCGGATCCATTGCATCAGTTTTTTGCAATTTGCAATGGATCCGTTTTTTCAAAAATTTGCTGGATCCTGCCTGACAGCAAAAACGGGTGTGTGAAAGTAGCCTAAGATTGGCATAAAACTGACAAAAGCCAAAACATTTTTGGACATCTTTGAGGTGCACAAAATTTTTTCAACATTTCAAGCAGTTTTATGCAAGAATTGTGGAGAAAAAATGATTAAAGGGAATCTGTCACCTAATTTTGGCCCTTTAAACTGCATCCACCGGCATCGGGCTTATCTACAGTATTCTGTAATGCTGTAGATAAGCCATCGATGTAACCTGAAAGATAAGAAAAACACTTTAAGCACTTTATCTGCGCACGCGTACTGATTTGCCTTGTTGAGGACAGCAAAGTACAGCAGTGTGCAGGTGCCGGGAAAGGTCAGAGAGGCATTACAGAATGCATTACAGAATGCTGTAGATAAGCCCCTGATGGCGGTGGCCGCAGTTTATAGGGCCAAAATGAGGTGACAGATTCCCGTTACTGAATTGGATTTTAGGTATTCCCTTTTGTGTATAGCACATTTTAGCTTAGTCATGCTTTTAGTCCTAACATGAAAAATTTACCCTTTTAAACATCAGAATAAAACCCTCCTCTTCTTGCTCTGTTTTTTTTTGTAGCATGATCTAGAAATAATGGTAAATTAGTCTCAGGTAGTAGCAGAACTAAGGTGCTGGAAAGTTCTGTTTACAATTATAACCATAAGATGAAGTGTTGGACAGCTCCCTTCCAACTAGAAACTTGAGATGACGTTCTGGACAATTATCTACCAACTAGAAACTTGAACTAAAGTTCTGGACAGGTCTCTTCCAGCTATAAGCTTGACCCAAAGTGCTGGACAGCTCCATTCAAATATTAAACTTGTCCTGAAGTGCTGGACAGCTCCCTTCAATCTTTAAGCTTGAGCTGAAGGTTTGGACAGCTCTCGGATTATAACCGCAATCTGAAGTGCTGGACAGCTCTCTTCCAACTACACACTTCAACAATGGCTGAAGATCATTGATTTTCTTAAGTGTCTCCTCCCAGTGATTAAACTTGAAAGTTTGATGTGTACAAATTCTAAAACTCCTTGCTTCTACAACAAAATGTCCTCAAAAAACACCCACAAACCTTGCACCATGCACACCTTAATGTTTTAAATGAGAATCCCATATTGTTGTTTTTATGGCAGGAGATTTTTCAGATGCAATTTGGAAAACTCATGTCACATACTGAGGGGAACTGGCCTTTGCCTAGAAACTGCAATAGGTAGCAATGTCCAGAGCCAAATGAAAACCACACAGAAAGCTGAGGGTCAATTTAGGATTCCTGCTGCAGATTCTACTACAAATGTATAGTGGATTGTTCATTGTGGAAAACCACAATATAAATGTGCCCTAAAAACACTTCTCCTATCTATGTATATAACACAAACCACAATATGTGACTTTGCCACACTATTGTGTAGGAAAACTTTTACTTATGCAACAATTTTTCAAATTCTGAGTATGGCTAATTAGGTGTAATAGAACAATGAGAAGCTTTAGTCCTGAACCATAAATTACGGCACACAAAGCCCTTGTTCTTCCCTCTCCTGCACTAACAAACATCATAGATGATTTTGGCTGCCCTTCTTCACAAATTTTCAGGTAAAAGGTTATTTAAGTGCTTTATAAGAATGAATACCTCATTAACTGACCTGGCAATGACAATCATTATATCTGTAAAAGTGCTGGCGTTGTAGCTAATTCTCTGACAGGTGATGCCCTCTACCAGGGAGAAGATCTAGGGCTATTTAATACCGGAGGGAAGAATTAAAGAGACTGTTCTAAAAGCTGGACATAGGTTTAGTAATTTTGTGTGACCTCAACATTTCTTTTTTCTGTCTTTACCAATGTATTGTTATTTCTTATTCCTCATGCAAATACGTAACAAAAAATCTTCATTGGATACAATGGTGATTGCTCATCTATCCTTTTTTACATGGTTGTAAATTGCCATGAAATACTCCTAAAAAAGTACAGTTGTGGCCAAAAGTATTGACACCCCTGCAATTCTGTCAGATAATACTCAGTTTCTTCCTGAAAATGATTGCAAACACAAATTCTTTGGTATTATTATCTTCATTTAATTTGTCTTAAAAGAAAAAACACAAAAAGAATTGTCCTAAAGCCAAATTGGATATAATTCCACACCAAACATAAAAAAGGGGGTGGACAAAAGTATTGGCACTGTTCGAAAAATCATGTGATACTTCTCTAATTAGTGTAATTAACAGCACCTGTAACTTACCTGTGGCACCTAACAGGTGTTGGTAATAACTAAATCACACTTGCAGCCAGTTGACATGGATTAAAGTTGACTCAACCTCTGTCCTGTGTCCTTGTGTGTACCACATTGAGCATGGAGAAAAGAAAGAAGACCAAAGAACTGTCTGAGGACTTGAGCAACCAAATTGTGAGGAAGCATGAGCAATCTCAGGGCTACAAGTCCATCTCCAAAGACCTGAATGTTCCTGTGTCTACCGTGCGCAGTGTCATCAAGAAGTTTAAAGCCCATGGCACTGTGGATAACCTCCCTAGATGTGGACAGAAAATAAAAATTGACAAGAGATTTCAACGCAAGATTGTGCGAATGTTGGATAAAGAACCTCGACTAACATCCAAACAAGTTCAAGCTGCCCTGCAGTCCAAGGGTACAACAGTGTCAACCCTTACTATCCATCGGCATCTGAATGAAAAGAGACTGTATGGTAGGAGACCCAGGAAGACCCCACTTCTTACCCCGAGACATAAAAAAGCCAGGCTGGATTTTGCCAAAACTTACCGGAAAAAGCCTAAAACATTTTGGAAGAATGTTCTCTGGTCAGATGAGACAAAAGTAGAGCTTTTTGGGCAAAGACATCAACATAGAGTTTACAGGAGAAAAAAAGAGGCATTCAAAGAAAAGAACACGGTCCCTACAGTCAAACATGGTGGAGGTTCCCTGATGTTTTGGGGTTGCTTTGCTGCCTCTGGCACTGGACTGCTTGACCGTGTGCATGGAACTATGAAGTCTGAAGACTACCAAAAAATTTTGCAGCATAATGTAGGGCCCAGTGTGAGAAAGCTGGGTCTCCCTCAGAGGTCATGGGTCTTCCAGCAGGACAATGACCCAAAACACACTTCAAAAAGCACTAGAAAATGGTTTGAGAGAAAGCACTGGAGACTTCTAATGTGGCCAGCAATGAGTCCAGACCTGAATCCCATAGAACACCTGTGGAGAGATGTAAAAATGACAGTTTGGAGAAGGCACCCTTCAAATATCAGGGAACTGGAGCAGTTTGGCAAAGAAGAATGGTCTAAAATTCCAGCAGAGCATTGTAAGAAACTCATTGATGGTTACCGGAAGCGGTTGGTTGCAGTTATTTTGGCTAAAGGTTGTGCAACCAAGTATTAGGCTGAGGGTGCCAATACTTTTGTCTGGTCCGTTTTTGGAGTTTTGTGTGAAATGATCAATGTTTTGCTTTTTGCTTCATTCTCTTTTGTGTTTTTTCATTTAAGACAAATTAAATGAAGATAATAATACCAAAGAATTTGTGATTGCAATCATTTTCAGGAAAAACTGAGTATTATCTGATAGAATTGCAGGGGTGTCAATACTTTTGGCCACAACTGTATGTATAGGAGTTTTAAAAAAAATAGCAACACAGCAATTATGTAGGCTAAATTGTAGACAGACATTCTGCTGGAACGCGTAGAATAATGACCATCTGGTATAAGATATCTGTACTTTTCTTACAGGGTTTGATGTGGAAATGAGTGATTTGTAAATAATCTCTTAGAATTCACAAGATTAAGATGCAAAATCAAAGCAGGCAGGCTGAACTCATATTTGTGTTTGACCCTCTCAAATATTAATTATTTCTGTATCTCTAAAATTAACTCAATATTAATACTTTGGCAGGGCAATATGGTAGAAAATATATCTTCTTTTTTTCAAATTAATAGCTAATTTTTAATGTTAATGATGATTATTTTTCTTTTCGCTAAACAGGGGATTGCTAAATTCTATCTAGTCCCACATAACTATTTAGCAACCTAATGACATCATATGGTCATCGGAAAAGCAGGTAAAATATGTATGTATTTTTTCCTTTGTTTTCATATGAATATGTGCCTAATAATTATCTTTTGTGCTCCTGCATTCCATCCTTTATATCTCCGACTCTCAATATAAGTTTCTTGGGATGATTTGTTTTTAGTAAACATAGAACATTTTTATGGTATTATTGATTTATTCTATTTACTTTTTTAGATTATGCACCTTGTGGGACAAACTATTTGTTAATTTATAGTATTGGTCATTACGGATGTGATGATACTACATTTGTTTAGTTTTTTTCTAATTTTTGTCCTAAAGTTTTTTTTTTTACTTTTGACTGTATAACTATATAGATGCTGTGGTCAACAGTGACTGCAGCATCACTTTGGCAGTGATCCCCAACCTGTGGCTTATGTCTGTCTGCCAGTTTGCTGTATTAGCACCAGGTCTAGCAAACCGCTATGTAGAGCAGGTCTCCAAATGATGATTATTTTGAGTAGTCCCATATAGAAGAGTAGATTTGGATGCGCATATATTGGCCATGAGGTTGGAGAGATAAGTAAGTGCTAAGCTGTACATAGGATGATACTGCCAAATAGAGGGATTGCTTAAAGTTGGATGCTATAACGAGGTGGGAGTACTTGAAGCAAGAATACCGAATCAGGGTAAGGTGGAAACACCTAGTTTGAACCATATTGCTTTCATGTCATTTCGGTGGGAAAGCTTTGGCAGTCATTATACCTTTAACCCCTTCCCAACATGCACCGTACATGTACTTCTGCGAGGTAGCTGTGCTTCCGCAAATAGCAGTATATGTACCGCAGCACGATCGCTCGGCCTCACGCTATGCGCCATGGTGATCGGGTGCGGAAGACAGCTCTGTGTGACAGCTGACACCAAGCAGCAACGCCCACCATTGGTGCTAGCACTGATCGTAGGCATTTAACCCCTTTGATGCCGCAGTCTGTAGTGACAGCAACATAGAGGTGAATCGCGCAGGGACCTCATTCTCTGCTCCCTTCCATCAGAACAACACAATTGTCCTGATGGTCTCCATTTAGATGGCCCCCGTGGCCCGTCCTTCAGGGAAGGTGGCATGTCAGTGCCTGCTCAGAGTAGGACCTGAGATGCCTCCTTCCCTGGCTGTCAGACCCTGATGTAATGTTCTGCAGTGCAGATGCATTGCAGAACATCAGATCAGCGATCTGGTGATACACAATAATGTCCCATACTAGGACAATGTAAAAAAGTTAAAAAAAATAAAATAAAACATGTACAAATATTTTTTTTTAAATCCCCAAAGAAAGAAAAAAAAAGAAACAAATACTTTTCCAATAAATACAGTCATTTATGTAAATAAAAAATACAATTACACATATTTGATATCGCCGTGTCCGCAACGACCTGCACTATAAAACTGTCCCACTTGTTAACCTCTTCAGTAAACACCATAAAAAAATAAAAAACAAGGCAAAAACAATACCTTATCATCATACCACTAAACAAAATGTGTAATAAAGCGCAATAAAAAAGACTAAAAAAGACTAATCTAAATAAAAATGATACCTCTGAAAACGTCATCTTGTCCCGCAAAAAAACAAGCTGCCATACAGCTCCATTAACAGAAAAATACAAAAGTTATAGCTCTCAGAATAAAGTGATGTAAAAATGATAATTTATTTTCTATCAAATCGTTTGTATTGTGTAAAAACGACAAAACATATAAAAATACATAAATTGGGTATTGCTGTAATCGTACTGACCTGAAGAATAAAGCGATTTTGCCAATTTTACCACACGCAGAATGTATTAAAAAAAAAAAAAAAAAAAGCAATTCCTGAATTGCTGTTTTTTGTTCATTCTGGTTCCTAAAAATCAGAATAAAAAGCGATCAAAAAATGTACTGAAAATGAGAAAAAGCCTGAAGTGCGGTAAAATTGCAAAAAAAGTGAAATGCCTCAATTTTTTTTTTTGTTGTATTTTTTAACCATGTTCACTAAATGCTAAAATTGACTTACCATTATGATTCTCCAGGTCAATACGAGTTTGCCGATACCAAACATGTCTAAGTTCTCTTTTGTTTAAGTGGTAAGAAAAAAATCCAAAGTTTGTAAGGAAAAAAAAAATCAATAAAATGGCGCCATTTTCCAAGACCAGTAAGTGTCTCAATTTTTTGGGATCTGGGGCCAGGTGATGGCTTATTTTTTGTGTGCTGGCATTTTTATTGATACTATTGTGGGATAGATACAATGTTTTGATTGCCCGTTATTGCATTTTACACTGTTGACCAATCAGATTAATTATTTTATATTTTGATAGACCAGGCATTTCTGAACGCAGCGAAACCAAATATGTTGTATTTTTTTATTTTTTTTTAATTGATTTATTTTGAATGGAGCAAAAAAAGAGTAATTTGAATGTTTATATTTAAAAATTATTTTTTTACATGTTTCAATAGTATCTTTTGGAAACTTGAAGCTGCATTCACCTGATTGCTTGTGCTACACATAGCAGGATTGCAACCCTTCTACGTACAGCAAAAATGCTCATCGGATACGAGCGTCAGCCACAGGGCAGTGCTCACAGCAGTTCAGCAGTGATAAGCATAAGGGTCTCCTGGAAACCCATTGGCACCACGTGGTCATGTGACAAGGGAGCCAATGGGCGAAACTATTGTCGCGCATCCGGATTGACAGAGGAATTTAACATGTTAACCTGCGGATGTTATTAGTTACGACTTCACTCGTGGCTGTTCGGGGCACATGACAACTGATCAGATCAGCTGTCATGTGCCAAAAAAGGTGAGGGCTCAGAGCCAAAGCCTGCACCAAAGAGCGTGAGGTGACCTATGACGTACCTATACGTGATGGGTCTTAAAGTGGTTAAAAATGTGGTTTTATTGAAGAAATTTTCCATTGATATTTACTGCAAATTTGCAATTTTTGCATTGAAATACCAGTGGGTCCTTGGTGAAACCAGAACCAAAAAAAAAAGAACCCTGAAAAGTAAAAATAATATATATGATACCTACGCCAACTTCTAAACTTTTAGCACTGTTTCCAGATGGAGCATGAAGTGATGATATCGCATTGTTCAGTCACCTAAGCAATAAGATCAGTGATTAGCTGCAGCGGTCAGCTGACTGAAAAGGAACATCCTCAGATTCAACTCCGATGACATCCCATTGCAGTCACCAAACTGCCACAGCTAATTACGGCTAATTACAGCCCTCCTTGTATAGGTAATTGAAGAACGGACTGTCATTACTTCTTGCCTAGTGGAGGACAATGGATCGGCCTGCGCTGGAGCAGAGGCGTTAGTCAAATGAACACAGTTTAAAAAAAAAAAAAAAAATTATTTTACATGCACTGCTTTTCTAATTCAGACAACAATTCAGACAACCCTTTTAAATGTATAAGTGCTATGAGATATCATTTTGACAAATTACAAGTTGTCCTACAAAAAATGTCCTCGTAAAGCAATAAAAAAAAAATTATAATAATGAAAAAATAAGCTAAAATGGGAAAAGGAAGAAAAAAATCTTGTTCAAGTACAAAATTGTCATTCTTCAAGTGGAAGTACAAGCTCCTCATACTTCTTAGAGGCATTTTGTACATTTACATAAGTGCGGGTCTGGTAAAAAATCCCCAGACGGATGTGTAGAAGGGCGTACCTAATGGCATTGTTGGTGTCTCCTCCGAGAGCAGTCAATGAGTTCTTTTAAATACTTAATATTATTCATTGGCTATGCACATTAGGGCCAAAAAATCCTAATGGAAATCCAAATATTAAAATAGGAAAATAGAATCCATACCTTGTAAATGCGAAAAGGTTATCTGTTCTGAACGAAAAAAATCTAGGCAGCGATCACTAAAGTTTTCAAGTATTTTCACAGCACAGAAGTGTGTGGATCAGCATTATGGAAGGAAGACATTTTGACTCTGAGGCCACAGATCTGTGCAAGTCTCCAGCTCCCATATCACAGTATCTTTTCAAAAATAGATTCCAAGTATAAGACATTGTAAAGTTTTATAAACCTGAGCTTCAGTGGATAACATTCAGTTCATAAATTTCACCACCTGTTCTCGCCTATAATTCTGTAATCACTTACAAGTGTCATTATGTAACAGCTCCCCGCAGCCTTCCAGCAGGAAAGATACAGTTATAAATGCAAATAGGAAGAATAATCTATATCACTAAGGGCCTCCTTCATTAAGTAGTCAGATTTGGGAACTATAACATTCATCCAGAAATAAGTCTGTGTAGAAAAATATGGACGCATTCTTGTGTGGGAGCCGTATCAGGGATTCTGAAGGACTCCACTGTCTCACTATTCATTCTTTGGTGGCATAAAATGTCCCAGAGCGTAAAATAATGTAGGAATCCAATTTACAAATTCATATCAACAATGGGACATTATACCGAGGAAATCAATTCATGAAAACCCTTTGGGATGTTCTATACAAAGTTGTCAAATAAAGAAGGAAGATGCATGAAGGTATAGCCGGTCTTTACACGCCATGTTTACACATAATATAGACATATCTAAAGAAAAAAACACTATTCGCATCCACCTTGTGTATTATTACATTTCACAATACTCAAGGGAGGATACCTTCTTCAGACTCAGTAATGGCCAATAGATCTGACATAATGTGACATAATATTCATTTAGAGAGTAGAGAAAAGTGGGTCTGCCGCAGCCTTAAGCCTTTTTAGCAGTTGCGACCAGGTGAGCACCATTGCCCACATGCTCCCCTTTTTATCCATGTAAGACCACCTTGTGCTTATTGTCCTTCCAGCTTCCTACCCTAAGATATACATTTGACCAGTTTGAACCTTTCCCCTCAGTTTACATTTTTCCGCTTTTGTTTTTTCCTCTTTTTTTTCTTCTACTGTCATAGCTTTTTCTTTACTTCTCCATAAGCATCGGCATCAGCCACTTGAGGTCTTCTTATTTGTGGGATGAGTTGTCATTTTGATTGACTCCATTCATTTTTAGTGACGAGCGAGTGTACTCGTTGCTTGGGTTTTCCCCAGCACGCTCGGGTGGTCTCTGAGTATTTATGACTGCTCGGAGATTAAGTTTTCATCATCTCAGCAGCATGATTTACAGCTATTAGCCAGCTTGATTACATTTGGGGACTCCCTAGCAACCAGGCAACCCCCACATGTACTCAGCCTGGCTAATAGCTGTAAATCATTCAGCTGCTGTGATGAAAACTAAATCTCCAAACACTAACAAATACTCGGAGACCACCCAAGCGGTTTTCCCGAGCAACGAGTACACTCGCTCATCACTATTCATTTTACCATGCAATGTACTGGAAAATGGGGAAAAAAATCCATGTGAGGTGAAACAATTAAAATAAATCATGGTTTGCTGGTTTGGTTTTACAGTGAGTAACAAGGAAAACCCCCAAAATTTTTAACCAAAGATAAAATGTAACTTTTAATATATCTAGTTAAAAGAACAAAGACAACAACAAACACCGTACACATATAACCATGCTCTCTGAGTACACTTAGTACCTGCCTATCGGTGGAGGTTGGCATCCTAAATACATATACAAGGAATGGCGCCCCAGCTCCTCGACGTCTGACCCTGAGTGTCCTGGATGCCCCTATGCTGGTGTCATGCAAACATAAGCCCACCAGGTGTGAGGGACAAGGATACCAGGGTGCTTAACAATAGGAAGACATAGACAGACAAGTATAAGAGGAATACACAAGGAAAAGTGAACTAATCATCAACAAATAGAATGGAATTTAGATAACATAATATCGTGATCAGTACCTCACTAACCTGTTCCCTGCTAAATCAAATCCTACCTACCTGCGGAGGATGGTACCCTACTTTTCAGCGGATATGGCGCCCCCGCTCCTTTCATCAAGGACCTTAATGATAACACCATAGGACTTAGATTCACCTCGGAACTCAAGAGAACCACCTTGCTGTTTCTAGATGTCCAAATTCATAGGAACACTGATGGGTCATTGAGTATCAAAATCTATCGCAAACCTATCTTGCTATCTTCCCTAGCACTAGGAATTCTTGTCTAAAACTAGCAGTGCACCTGGATTGCAATAAATGTAGTCTGAGCCCATCTTTCCCTGTAGCTTCCCAAGCTGACTGCGTCCAAGTCCCCAACGTCCATCGTGAGGTTCCCCCAGGCCGGTAGACGGAATCACATGGAAGGGTATTTTTGGAAATCCACTGCCCCAAGTATTAGGCCCACATTGTCGCTAGCAGCTCAATGCATGAGACTGCTACTGTCACTTCACCCTACTGTCCTTCACTGAACTGCCACTTCCAGAACTTGGCACTAACTCTCAGTTCCCCGTCCCAAAACTGGGCCTGTCATTACAGTTAACCCTGCTTAGGCTAACCTGCAGTCCCAATGGTTGTTACCCTTGATAGCATGTATCGATACAGAATACATTTTACCATTTTAGACATCAAGGAATTGAACATCACCTCCATTACTCCTGCATATGATCTCAGCCAGGTATACTTCACTCTGAATTGTTGCAGCCTTTCAGAGAAGAACATATTTTAAAACGTTGTGGGGTCCCCGGCGGCTTCTCCCTGCCAGCTGTCTAGATGAATCTCTGCTTATGCATTTACAGTGGGGCAAAAAAGTATTTAGTCAGTCAGCAATAGTGCAAGTTCCACCACTTAAAAAGATAAGAGGCGTCTGTAATTTACATCATAGTTAGACCTCAACTATGGGAGACAAACTGAGCAAAAAAAATCCAGAAAATCACATTGTCTGTTTTTTTTATCATTTTATTTGCATATTATGGTGGAAAATAAGTATTTGGTCAGAAACAAACAATCAAGATTTCTGGCTCTCATAGACCTGTAACTTCTTCTTTAAGAGTCTCCTCTTTCCTCCACTCATTACCTGTAGTAATGGCACCTGTTTAAACTTGTTATCAGTATAAAAAGACACCTGTGCACACCCTCAAACAGTCTGACTCCAAACTCCACTATGGTGAAGACCAAAGAGCTGTCAAAGGACACCAGAAACAAAATTGTAGCCCTGCACCAGGCTGGGAAGACTGAATCTGCAATAGCCAACCAGCTTGGAGTGAAGAAATCAACAGTGGGAGCAATAATTAGAAAATGGAAGACATTCAAGACCACTGATAATCTCCCTCGATCTGGGGCTCCACGCAAAATCCCACCCCGTGGGGTCAGAATGATCACAAGAACGGTGAGCAAAAATCCCAGAACCACGCGGGGGGACCTAGTGAATGAACTGCAGAGAGCTGGGACCAATGTAACATGGCCTACCATAAGTAACACACTACACCACCATGGACTCAGATCCTGCAGTGCCAGACGTGTCCCACTGCTTAAGCCAGTACATGTCCGGGCCCGTCTGAAGTTTGCTAGAGAGCATTTGGATGATCCAGAGGAGTTTTGGGAGAATGTCCTATGGTCTGATGAAACCAAACTGGAACTGTTTGGTAGAAACACAACTTGTCGTGTTTGGAGGAAAAAGAATACCGAGTTGCATCCATCAAACACCATACCTACTGTAAAGCATGGTGGTGGAAACATCATGCTTTGGGGCTGTTTCTCTGCAAAGGGGCCAGGACGACTGATCCGGGTACATGAAAGAATGAATGGGGCCATGTATCGTGAGATTTTGAGTGCAAACCTCCTTCCATCAGCAAGGGCATTGAAGATGAAACGTGGCTGGGTCTTTCAACATGACAATGATCCAAAGCACACCGCCAGGGCAACAAAGGAGTGGCTTCGTAAGAAGCATTTCAAGGTCCTGGAGTGGCCTAGCCAGTCTCCAGATCTCAACCCTATAGAAAACCTTTGGAGGGAGTTGAAAGTCCGTGTTGCCAAGCGAAAAGCCAAAAACATCACTGCTCTAGAGGAGATCTGCATGGAGGAATGGGCCAACATACCAACAACAGTGAGTGGCAACCTTGTGAAGACTTACAGAAAACGTTTGACCTCTGTCATTGCCAACAAAGGATATATTACAAAGTATTGAGATGAAATTTTGTTTCTGACCAAATACTTATTTTCCACCATAATATGCAAATAAAATGATAAAAAAACAGACAATGTGATTTTCTGGATTTTTTCTTTCTCAGTTTGTCTCCCATAGTTGAGGTCTACCTATGATGTAAATTACAGACGCCTCTCATCTTTTTAAGTGGTGGAACTTGCACTATTGCTGAATGACTAAATACTTTTTTGCCCCACTGTATGTGTAGGCAGAGCAGTGGTTGGGAGAAGGTGCCAGGGATCCGCCTGTCCGATTAGTCTACAGTGGGATCTCCGTCCCCGGCAGCTTTTCAAGTATTTTTTCTATGAAATGTTGCATCATCTCAGAGTCAAATATACCTAGGTAGGATCATACAACCAGTGCCTGACACATGCTACCCACAGATGTATGAGCTTACAAATAAATGTGTTTCTCTCATGGCTATTAACTTTCGCCTTGTGAAAAGGGTTTGTCACTGCACAAAGGACAGCTGCATATTTCCAAGAATTGTTATAAAAAAATTCTGACAGTCCTGGCAAATTTGGAACTTTTGGAAGTTGTCCATGTGCGAGTATGTCCAACTTTTGCAAACTGAGATTCAGGTTTGGCTATTATCCTAAGTCATGTGACAAGGCTCGTTAAAGGGTCAACATTGACTTGTAGGATTGCTACCTTCCAATAGGTGGCACTAGAGTTCTGGCTCTCTTCCTCTCTGAAGAGACACTTTGCATAATTAGCATATTACCCAGAAGTGCATTGCGGCTTTAAGTCTCCTCATCTCGGCATGCTTAGCATGTCGATCTCCGCAAGGAGAAAACGATACTTCTTGGATATGTCCAACTTGTCGTATACAAGATTATCAAAGAAGTAGAGACCTGTATACACACACAGAGATCTGGTTTGTTCTATTGTCTATTTAGGGATAATCTTGTTAGAGCAGAGGAAAGTGAAAAAAATACCTCAGCAAAACAGCTTGTCAGCAGGAACTTATATTGCTTCATCTGAAGCCATACCAAGTGCTAGCAATTAAAGGGAATCTATCAGTAGAATTTTGCAATGTAACCTGAAGACATGATGAGGTAGGGGCTGAGATGCTGATTTCAGCGAGGTGTCACTTATTAGGTTGTGTGCTGTTGGGTTTTTTTTTCTATGCAAGGAGTGTTTTTATCAGCAGGAGATTATCCCTTCCTGGACTAGGCCTCACTTGCCTGCTAGACCAACTCCGCCCCCTCACTGATTAGCAGCTCACTGTCACTATACAATGTAGGGTATGTGCACACGTTGCGGATTTGCTGCGGATCCGCAGCGTTTTTTTGCAGTGCAGAAACGCTGCTGATCCGCAATTGATTTACAGTACAATGTAAATCAATGAGAAAAAAAAATGCTGTGCACACTTTGCGGAAAATCCGCTGCGGAAACGCTGCGGTTTAAAATAAGTAGCATGTCACTTCTTTTTGTGAATCTGCAGCGTTTTTGTACCCATTCCATTATAGAAAACCGCAGGGGTAAAAACCACAGCAAATCCACAAGAAAACCGCAGCAAAAACGCACAAAAAACGCTGCGGAACCGCACAAAAAACCGCAGGTGCGTTTTCTGCCAGGAGAGACAGAATCCACACTTATACAGGAAGCTGTGCTGTGTCGGGGGCAGCAGTCTGAGCTTTGCTACATACTGATTGTATCACAACTGCTTCACCCAATAAACTAAGTGACACATCGCTAGAATCAGGGTCTCAGCTCTAATATTATGCTGCTTTCAGATGAGGTTGCAAAAACCTGGTGACAGATTCCCTTTAAAAGGAACGCGCATTTTGTAGTTGGTCCTTGGACAGATTTGTTATTCTTCCAATTATCTAGTATCCTGTATAAACCAAACCATGTTCTTTCTTTCATGCCCACCCTGAATAATCAAGCCCGATTCTCTCAGTACATCTATTTACCTCCCCTTGTAATGTATTAATATTTGTAACCTGTTAACGTGCAGTGTATGCTACAATATGTTTATCATTACAGCTAATGGGTCATAATCAGCTTTAAAAAATTGTGAGTCTGAAATCTTCTCAAGCATGAAAAACACTACAGACACCATCCAGGCCATAAGAATACGTTCCCCCAGGCACGCTATTTGTAGGCCTGCGACCTACGGAAACGAGGTGGGCATTTTCCAACTAAATTCACTTTATTTCAGATTCTTTGTGCAAGGCAAGGATGGTTTTTGCGTAAATAAAACTGTGTCCGCCTACCAAGCAGCAAAGGAAAAAAAGAGAAGGACATATTAATAGATAAATAAAAGCTTCTCAACAAAAGCGCCGTCCTCCCTTGCTGAATAATTTTCTACCATGTGTGGCTGACTTATTAAATAATATGGGAAGAAAAAACCACCAAGGCTGTTTGTGACGTTATCAGCACAAATTTGTTGACTTGTTTCGATCAGCATGTTGTTCATATGCACATTGTATTGTTTAAACCCTTATTACCTTTACATTTAAATACTTTAGCAAAGTGCTGTAAGAATTTTAAAGGGAACCTGACACCAGGTTTTTGCTATGTAATCTGAGAGCAGCATGATGTAGTGGCCGAGACCCTGATTCTAGCAATGTCACTTACTGGGCTGCTTGCTGCAGTTTTGATAAAATCACTGTTTGATGCAGAATTAGCTGTTGTCTGAAACCTCAATAGAACTCCACCCACATGACTGGTAGATTTATGTGTACACTGTGTATAGGCAGAAAGCTGGTGGGGTTATACAGAGCCGAAGGATTACATGGCACAAGAATAGTCCTCTAGTGATAATCTTCTGCTGATAAAACACTGATTTTATTGAAACAACAACACACAGCCTAATAAGTGACATATCACTGGAATCAGGGTCTTAACCCTACATCATGCTGCTCTCAGATTAAATAGTATAAGCTGCTGAAATATTCGAGTGCAGTCTGATGTTTTTCACGCACCCATAGACTTGTATGGGTACATGCCGTCCGATACGTGCTGTGAATCACAGCATTCAGCAATTTTTTTTTCTCATACCAACTATTATAACATTGGAGCTAGTGCAATCGAATAAAACATATTATATCTCTCATCCAAGTTACACACTGGCTACTCGCATGTGAGCGAACCCTTAGATAGATACTGAGTCAATATCCTAAATAAACATTTGCATTCAGATATCATACAGATGACATCTTTTCTGATAGGCGTCATTATCTTTCTTTTCTTCTCCATCTTATCCAGATGACATGTTGACTTTTCACAACCATGCCTCATGTCTGCAGACTTCCATCTTCTATCTTCTTTTGCAGAATGTCCTGACAACGAGACCTTAAGGCCGGCCTCACACTAGCGAGTTTTACGGACGTATGAGAGGCGCAGAAAATACGGATTACATACGGTACAATGATTCTCTATGGCTCAGCTCCTATCTGCCGTATTTTACTGATCCGTATTATACGGTCTTGTACGGCCGTAGAAAATCGCAGCATGCTGCGTTTGTCACCGTATTGCGCAAAAAAATCGCCAATGAAAGTCTATGGGGGCGAGAAAAATACGGATTACACATGGACCAGCAGTGTGACTTGCGAGAAATACGCAGCGGTGTTATAGAGAAAAGCCGGCAATTCAGTGCGGTGTACAGTAAAATCACACTGACAGAATAGAATAGAATAGGTAGAATAAATGTCTACACATAGAATAGGTGTATATATATATATATGTGTGTGTGTATATATATATATATATATATATATATATATATATGTGTGTATATATGTCAGTGAGACACACACATATATATATATATATATATATATATATATATATATTTATATTTCATACAGCGCTAGATAGCAGAAAAGCCGGTAATTCAATTGTCGGCTTTTTCTTTCTCCTTCCCAAACCCGACATGATATGAGACACGATTTACATACAGTAAACCATCTCATATCCCTTTTTTTTGCATATTCCACACTACTAATGTTAGTAGTGTGTATGTGCAAAATCTGGGCCCTCTAGCTATTAAATTAAAGGGTTAAATTGCGGAAAAAATTGGCGTGGGCTCCCGCGCAATTTTCTCCGCCAGAGTGGGAAACCCAGTGACTGAGGGCAGATATTAATTGCCTAGAGAGGGTCCATGGTTATTGGCCCCCCCCGGCTAAAAACATCTGCCCCCAGCCACCCCAAAAAAGGCACATCTGGAAGATGCGCCTATTCTGGCACTTGGCCACTCTCTTCCCACTCCCGTGTAGCAGTGGGATATGGGGTAATGAAGGGTTAATGTCACCTTGCTATTGTAAGGTGACATTAAGCCAGATTAATAATGGATGTGCCTTTTCTGGGGTGGCTGGGGGCAGATGTTTTTAGCCAGGGGGGGCCAAAAACCATGGACCCTCTCTAGGCTATTAATATCTGCCCTCAGTCACTGGCTTTACCAGTCTGGCTGAGAAAATTGCGCGGGAGCCCACGCCAATTTTTTCCGCGATTTAACCCTTTAATTTAATAGCTAGAGGGCCCAAATTTTGCACATACACACTACTAACATTAGTAGTGTGGAATATGCAAAAAAAAGGGATATGAGATGGTTTACTGTATGTAAACCATGTCTCATATCATGTCGGGTTTGGGAAGGAGATAGCAAAAGCCGGCAATTGAATTACCGGCTTTTATGCTATCTAGCGCTGAATTAAATATAAATATATATATATGTGTGTCTCAATGACATATATATATATATATATATATATATATATACTGTATATATGTTTTAACGAACATTTGAGCACATAAATCCATCAGATGTCGGTTTTGCAAGCCTGCGAGAAAATCTCGCAGTACGGATGCCGTAGAGATTACATACGGAGGATGCCATGCGCAAAATACGCTGCCACACCTTGCCTACGGATGACATACGGATCACTATTTTGGGAACATTTCTGCATATTACGGCCGTAAAAAACAGACCATATTCTCATACGCTGAGTGTGACGCCGGCCTTAGAATAAAAGTGTCTTTATAATGATCCTGAGTAAAAAAAATGTCTGCCCATGCTGTCTCCCTGAATAAATAACTGATCTTCTCTGTCCTCCCTGCATATATCCCCAACACTGTGCCTCTTATAGTACATGGACTCCATACTGTCCTTTCCTATAAAATATTGCCTTCACTGTCCCCTTTCTGAACTATAACTACCACACTGTCTGCCCTTATTAGCTATAACCATCACTGTCCCTATATTGTGTGACCCCCTCTAACCACAATGCCCACTTTCCTGACACTGCTGCCCAAGAAAATCCCACAATGTTGGACAGTATAGAAATACTAACATAGAAAACACCTTTGATGACAATGCCCTATTCAACATTCCTCAGATCGCTCTATTTTCTCCATTTCTGTTGGCAGATATGGAACAGATACAGACTTATTTGTATGCAGGAGGAGTTTACACTTTTCTGACAGTAGATGGCGATGTTGTTACTGTTATATGCTTAGTTGAATGTAATGCATATACTTGTTGCACTTTGGTTTCACTTTCTTTCTGGTAAAAGGTCCTTCAGACTTCCTGTTATGCTGTATTAAGAAGCTGATGCATGTACCTCATGTTTTGTGAAAATAAAAGTTGAATTACCCCATATAATCTTCTCTCACAAGTTTCTTCTGCGACCAAACTATG
The DNA here is from genome assembly GCF_051348905.1 of Ranitomeya variabilis. Classification (NCBI taxonomy): domain Eukaryota; kingdom Metazoa; phylum Chordata; class Amphibia; order Anura; family Dendrobatidae; genus Ranitomeya; species Ranitomeya variabilis. Next base: position 98,737,654 of record NC_135236.1, read on the forward strand.
CAACAATTCCAATGTGGATTAACCACTGATCCACTAAAACTGCGTCACTTAATTTTACGCTGATTCAAGGTCATGTCTCTAACGTCCATGAAAAGCTCCAATCATAGAAGAGCAGATATCTCTAATAATGTGGCTACATAGTCTACATCATATTGGCTTGCATCAGCCCACAACTCAAAGAGGCACTTGCTCACACCATACATATTCGCCTCCATTTCCCAGCCCTGAACATGTGTGAATCAGCCTTGTTTAGTGCTAAGAAGTTACGGAATCATAGATTATTGCAGGCTCATTTTATACACCAAAAGTAATGGGCCATGCCAAGCCTCGTATTGTGGAGCATCTTCTTTTCATGGCTTGCTCTGAGCATCTAGAATCGCGGCTCACTGACTACTAAATGACTTGTGTCATTGCATATTTCTCACCAGCACTTTGTATGTGATAATGTGGCATTAAAACAGAATAAAAAAATGGAACATATATTTTAAAAAGCAAAAATCCCAAATAAATACATTGTAGTAGTATTCAGTCTAATACCATGTTGGTAGAATAAAACATCTTTGACTTCTACTTCCGAGCAGAAGTTCCTCTTGTTCTATTCCTGGCAATGTAGGAGTCAATGAAAATTCCTCTTATTTGTACGCGCTCGTTCTTGCTTCTTGACTTATCCTATAAAATGCGCTTCATTTTGCTTAAGGGTGTCCTCCACACAGTTTAGACATCAGAAGGAATTTTAATCCACTTTTGGAACACATTTATGTGAATTCTTGCCTGGACATGGTCTTATCAATGAATTATAGTCTTCAGGGCTAGAAATGAACCACAGATTCAGCTGCCTCATGTAATACGTGATCGGAACAGAGATCGGCATAAAGGGACATCTAAACATAAATATGAAGCTGCCCCTTGTTCCGGCATAAGGCTTTGAGAGAGATATATATATATATATATATATATATATATATATATATATATATATATATATATATATATATATACAAAATCCATTGATTGAATTAGATTTCAGAATTAAAAAGTATTGCCTGAAGCTGCAACTAAAGAAGGATTTTTGTGTTAAGGTCTATTACAAAAACAAATTACGAGCTTGAGAGTTGACTTATTGTGAACAAAATTGGTGTTTTTTTCATGTGATAGATTTGTTCAGAGTTTTACAGCAGTGCTAACTAAAGGTCCCTATCTACATTAAGTTACAGCACCACCGCTGGAGTGGTGCTACTAATCTAAGTTCCCTGCCTCTAATCTTATACTTACCAGTCGCCGTCTTCCTTTGTTATCAGCGCCATTCCAGTCTCTAGAAATTTGTGACCTGCTGTATCAATCTAGTGTTTCCTGGGTGTTCTGGACGTATAGGAGCCTGAATGAGGCCAGAACGGGGCTCCCATAGATGTGCACTGAGAGCTTGTGACCGTTACCTCTGATTTCGGGTAAGTTAGAACTTGTGGTTGCAAGATGGTGGCACAGGAATGGATCGGCACCGGGAACACCTGACACAGCAACTGGTAAGTATAATACTAGGGGCAGTTAACTAATATTAGAAGCACCACTGCAGTGCTGAAATAAAAAAAAAACCTGGAGTGGTGCTTTAATGGTGGCCAAGCTCGCCATATAGGGCTAATTATCAAAAGATGATCTTGGCATAGATGTGGATAAGGCAAGGTGAATTGCCATTTTGTCTGGTCCTCTTCCTCCTGGATTTCACATGGAGTTGCAGTTCAGGTTCAATAAAATGAATGGAACTTAGCTGCTTTATCAGTCATAGTCTATATACATCAATTGGGGAGTTTCTAAAAGTAATCGGCTGTTTTTCAGCCTGTTTATCATCCCTTTTGACAATGAAACTCAACCATACACATCTTTTTTTAATCCCTTAGTTTAATCACTCTTTTTGTCCAGTAAACGATCTTCCAGTTCATATTCTCAGATTATTCCAACTACCCCTCCCAGTTACCATCGCATATTCCATCTCAAGCTATCCATTAACCCCTTTCTGACCTCGGACGGTATAGTACGTCCGAGGTCAGAACCCCCACTTGGATGCAGGGCTCCGCGGTGAGCCCGCATCAAAGCCGGGACATGTCAGCTGTTTTGAACAGCTGACATGTGCCCGCAATAGCGGTGGGTGAAATCGCGATTCACCCGCCGCTATTAACTAGTTAAATGCCGCTGTCAAACGCAGACAGCGTCATATAACCGGCACTTCCGGCCGGGCGGACGGAAATGAGCGCATCGCCGACCCCGTCACATGATCGGGGGTTGGCGATACTTCTGTATAGTAACCATAGAGGTCCTTGAGACCTCTATGGTTACTGATCCCCGGTAGCTGTGAGCGCCACCCTGTGGTCGGCGCTCATAGCACACCTGCATTTCAGCTACATAGCAGCGATCTGATGATCGCTGCTATGTAGCAGAGCCAATCGCTTTGTGCCAGCTTCTAGCCTCCTATGGAGGCTATTGAAGCATGGCAAAAGTAAAAAAAAAAAAAGTAAAAAAAAATGTGAAAAAAATAAAAAAAATATAAAAGTTTAAATCACCCCCCTTTTGCCCCATTCAAAATAAATCAATAAAAAAAACCAACCTACACATATTTGGTATCGCCACTTTTAGAATCGCCCGATCTATCAATAAAAAAAAGCATTAACCTGATTGCTAAACAGCGTAGCGAGAAAAAAATTCGAAATGCCAGAATTACGGTTTTTGGTCGCCGCGACATTGCATTAAAATGCAATAACGGGCGATCAAAAGAATGTATCTGCACCAAAATGGTATCACTAAAAATGCCAGCTCGGCACGCAAAAAATAAGCCCTCAACTGACCCCAGATCATGAACAATGGAGACGCTACGGGTATCTGAAAATGGCGCAATTTTTTTTTATTTTTTATTTTTTTTTTTAGCAAAGTTTGGAATTTTTTTCACCACTTAGATAAAAAATAACCTAGTCATGTTAGGTGTCTATGAACTCATACTGACCTGGAGAATCATAATGGCTGGTCTGTTTTAGCATTTAGTGAACCTAGCAAAAAAGCCAAAAAAAAAAAAAGTGTGGGACAGCACTTTTTTTGCAATTTTACCGCACTTGGAATTTTTTTCCCGTTTTCTAGTACATGACATGCTAAAACCAATGACGTCGTTCAAAAGTACAACTCGTCCTGCAAAAAATAAGCCCTCACATGGCCATATTGACGGAAAAATAAAAAAGTCATGGCTCTGGGAAGGAGGGGAGCGAAAAACGAGCACGGAAAAACGGAAAATCCTAAGGTCATGAAGGGGTTAATCTTGGCAATGTGAACAGTCCCTCAGGTATTGTCTACATGATGATATGAACCACACACAACCATAACAATTCTCATTGTTTTCTTATGCAACAGTTATTGAGTCTACTCTTAGAGAAAACTATGTAAGGCTAGGTTCACATTTGCATAGGGCAGAGCTGCGGAGGGCTGCGTAGTTTCTCCGTTAAGCCCCGCCCACTGTCACACCTCTTCCATTTAGCTCCGCCTACGTTGGCATGCATCCTGTGTACCTATCTTTAACAATGGATATGCAGGCCATGCGAATGTATGCGGATGCCTTTCCGGCTGGCAGACACAGTGCAGAGAAGCACAGCGCCGGGGGACAGACACCGGAATGTAAGTATGTACTGTTTGCTTTTTTTTACTTTTACGCTGGTAACCACGGTAAACATCGGGTTACTAAGCGCGGCCCTGCGCTTAGTAACCCGATGTTTACCCTGGTTACCCGGGGACTTCGGCATCGTTGGTCGCTGGAGAGCTGACTGTGTGACAGCTCCCCAGCGACCACACAACCACTTACCAACGATCACGGCCAGGTCGTATCGCTGGTCGTGATCGTTGGTAAATCGTTTAGTGTGACAGTACCCTAAGTGTTGTATAATTATCATGGAAATCTCACTTTCACTGACTCTGGACTTGTCATGCAGATGTTCAAAGCACCGTATAGCTGTTACACCTTTCACATTGCAGAAAGAAGCTGGAAACACTATACAAAATACAAAGTGAGAGAACAAAAGAGGAACCAAAGTTAAATCAATATTTAGTGTGACCACCATTTCTTTCAGAGCAGCAACTATTCTTCAGTTCACATAGTTTTTTGAAGGCACTTGGCTGGGAATTTGTTCCAAACATCTTGGTGAACTAACAACAGATCTTCTGTGGATGTAAATTTGCAGAATCCTTCTATATCTATATGATATCCCACACAGACTCGCTGATGTTTAGATCAGGGTGCAGGACTCTATTTTCTTCTTTACACAGATGATACTTCTTTATGACATTGGCTGAATGTGGTGGTTGTCTTGCGGCAGAAGAAAATTACAAATTTGGAGCCAGTCAAATGCCTCCCTGATAGTAGTGCATGAAATACTGTATAAATATCTGCCTGACTAAGCGCAGCCTACTGTTGGAATCAGACCTTGCGTCTAACCATGGAGGCTTCACCACCAGTCTTGAATGACTAAGTGGACCTCAAAGGTTCTTTAATATCACTGTCCATAATGTTTGTTCTACATGTAGATGGCGCAGCGCACTTTTGAGCTCAATGAAAAATCCAATAAGCAGCCCACAAATTCCGGCACATGGGAGCACAGAGGAAAACACCCTATTCTGAAACATAATGGTGGATGAGTATCTTCAATCAAGGCTGAGCACACATCGTCATTTATTGAAAGGCAGTGGACTCTACGAAGTGGTATGCCAGTGATTGTACCACTGTATACTTTCAGGCATGGATATCTGATAGTACAAAATACTAATATAAATATTGCAAAGGAAAAGCAGCAACAGTACTGGGGTGGCATGTGCATAAGTGATGAGTAAGTGTGCTCGGATATAGCCGAGCATACTCAGATGCTATCCGAGCATCGAAGGGGATTGAGTAATATGTTTGAGTCCCCACAGCTGCATGATTCATCGTTGTTAGACAGCGGCAACACATACAGGGATTGCCTGTTTGTTAGGTATTGTAGCCGTATAACAGCCATCGGGACACGAACATACTACTCGAGTCCCCGCGATACTTGGAAAACACCCGAGCATGCTGCATGCTCGGATAACGCTATGTCCGAGCACACTCACTTAACACTAATGTGCGTTTGTCAAATTTGACTATTATTATAGATGTATAACAAAAAAATCATCAGTTAGTGACAGGCACACCTGGTGATGTCAGAGTTAAATGTCTGTATTTTTTTTTTTTATTTCTCTTTTTGTACTTTTTAACACAATTTCCGCCCTTCCAAAAAAAGCACAACCCAAAATTCCAGGTAAATTGCTTGACCAAAAAAGCAATGGAGGCAAAAAAAATCACCGTGTTGGTGTGTTGTGTATTTATGTCAAATTAGATTAATATCACAGGGGTGCAAAAAATAATTAGTTGGAGACACGCACGCTTTCTGCGACAGTAACCTAAGTATGACCAATAGGTAATTACATGGGTGTTCTTAGGACCTTGTTGAGGACTCCTATACGATAGCCCATTAATTTTAAATTACCCATTTAGCCCTCACACAAGTAAACAATAAAGGGACATGGAACTCATCAGAGTTAGCTAATCATTGGTTTGTAGTTTGCAAGACTCCTGCTGATCCTATATGTATGACCGATCCATTCCTAAGCTATTGAAAACCCTTTGAGCTTCTGTTTATCTGAACACATCGTCTGGTTTGACATTTTCATCTTAGGAGACAGATGAAAGAAGAGCTTGGTCAATTAAAATACCGTAAATATTAAACAGTTTATTAATTGCAAGATCATTTTCAACAAGTAATCATAGTCCATGAGAGGTGTGCAATATATGAGATGAGACCACCATTCATTGCACTAGTTTCATACTGAACTTGATATATGTCCTGCCTGCCGTAACTCAGCTCTCCACTGACTTCTTCTAGATGAAATTCAGAGCAAGGTCAGTCCAGGATAGAGACTGTTCTGAGGATGAGGCGTACATTTCCTTACCTCCGGTTTTATTACCCTTGACAATCAATAGATAAATTTGTGGCTGCTACCAAGGGAGCCTTCTCCATCGTAACTCACATCAGGTGGGAAACCCAAAGGATAAATCTGTCTCGGTGTCACCGGATTTCACAAGTTTTTGAAAAGAAAGCAGTAAAAGGCAAATCAATGGAGGAAACATTGTGAGATTTGCAGTGTTTTATACTGTTGTGTACTGTGTCTGCAATACTTTACAGGCTGGCTTTTGTAAGCCAGTAACATACAACCCTTCATACTGTTTTCATTCTACGAGTGGTGGACTTACGGTCTCAATACTTAATATTGTATAAAATTCTGTATGTCTATATACTAATTTGATAGGTATGAATCCAGCCGCAAAATTGTATCACCTTTTCATTAAAGAACCACTCCAGTGTTATTTTTCTTGCACAACTGGAGTGGTGCTTTAAATGTAAGTGTAATGGATAATAGTGGTGGAACTACTGCGCCATGGTCCAAGGAGAGCCTGGTGGGGTGTAACTAGGAGAACACCTGACTCTTCACTAGAGCCCCTGATAGTGGGGTTAGATTTGGCTCCAGATGTCCACCAGGTGCTACTCCAGGACGAATCTTGGATGCACGACAGCTGACCCCCAAGATCACAGAGCTGAAATGGCTGAGAAAGGGAAAGCTCAGCTGGTACAGACAGGTACGGCAGGAATACAGGAACCGCAGGTGCTGTTGGGAATGGCTGGTACACAGACAGGCACTGGCAGGTTCAGGAAGGTACGGCTGATATACAGGTGACTATGGCAGGTGCAGACTGGTATACAGGTGGGAATTGTGAGTGTAGGCAGGTACTGCAAGTATGGCTGGTATACACATGTCTACTTTACATTAGCACAATTGTTGAAACATAATTTTTTCTCTCTTACGAAGTTATCAGGGTGAAAAGTTAACCATCGATTTGTAATTTTGCCAACAAAATTTACAAAACCATTTTTTTAGAGACCACATTACATTTAAAATGACTTTGAGTGGTCTATATGACAGAAAATACCCAAAAGTGACATCATTCTAAAAACTGACATATTGGGTACACCAGTAGAAATCCCAGAGGGCACAAACTGACGCATTTCGACTAGGTTGTCTTATTCATGAATAAGACTACCTAGTCGAAATGTGTCAGTTTGTGACCTCTGAAATTTCTACTGGTGTACCCAATATGTCCTTTTGAAGAACATTGAATAAATATGAAGTTTTACCTTTTCAATCAACACTGGAGATCTTTCTTCATTTGTCTCTGCTAAAAGAAGCGCCCAGAAGCGGGGCTACTCCTTGTGTGTGGTGCTTCACAGGAACTGAAGCATTGTGGAAGAAAAAAACTTCTCTTTGTTCAAACATTTTACTTTAGACCCAATTTTTTCATTTCTGCAAGGGTAACCGGAAAAAATGGACTGCAAAAATTGTTATGCAATTTCTCCTGAGCATGCCAATACCAAAAATGTGGAGGAAAACTACTGTTTGGGCGCTCAGCAAGGCTCGGAAGGGAAGCAGCACCATTTGACTTTTGAATGCAAAATTTGCTGCAATCATTAGTGGATGCCATGTCGCTTTTTTTGAGAGCCTCTGATGTGCCTAAACCATGAAAACCCTCCATGAAGTGGCTCTATTTAGGAAACTAGACCCCTCAAGAAACTTATCTAGATGTGTAGTGAGCACCTTGAACCCCCAGGTGATTCATAGAAGTTTCTAACGTTGAGCCATAAAAATAAAATATTACATTTTTGGTTTTTTTAGCCCCAATGTTTTTACTTTCATGAGGGTATCAGGAGAAAATTGTTGTGCAATTTTTCCTGAGCATGCAGATACCCCATATGTGGTGGAAAACTACTATTTGGGCACATGGCAGTACTTAGAAAGGATGGAGTTTAGGAATGCAGATTTTTATGGAATGTTCTGCAGCCGTCATGTCGTGTTTAGAGATCCCTCCTGATGTGCCCTAACAGTGGAAAACCCACAAATGACCCCATTTTGAAAACTAGACCCCTCAAGGACTTTATATAGGTGTGTGGTGAGCACTTTGAACCCACAGGTGCTTCGTGGAATTTTACAATGTTGATCTGTGAAAATTAAGAAAAAAAAAAATTTCCCACAAAAACATAGTTTTAGCCCCAAATCTTTTCATTTTCACAAGAATAGCAGGAGAAAATGGACCTCAAAATGTGTAGTGCAATTTCTCCTGAGTACACTGATACCCCATATATGTTTGAAAACTACTTTTGAGGCACAGTGCAAAGCTCAGAAGGAAAAAGTACCATTTTGGAGTTCAGATTTTGCTGGACTGGTTTGAGAATGCCATGTTACGTTGGTGGAGCCCTTAAGGTGCCAGAACAGCAGAACCCCCAAAAGTGACCCCATTTTACAAACTACACCCTTTATCTACAGGTGTAAAGATGATTTTGACTCCATAGTTGTTTTACAGAAACAAGCAGTAGTGGATGTTGCTGAGTGAAAATTGCAAATTGCCATTGTAGTACCCAGTAAGTTGTAGTGCCTAGCTCATGCTTCTGGAGACATGCACCTGTAAGTTAGGTGGGCTGTCATGATTCGCTACAGAGTTGCCAAACGTGCTAAATGTGGTTTACGCATACTGTGGGGCTCAAAAAGGAGGGGGCATTTGGAGTTGGGCTCCAGAATTTGTTGAATGTGTTTTGGGGACAAGAAGCCATAGCACTTTTCTAGAACCTTTGAACTACCAGTAACTTGGAAGCCTCCTATATTTCCATGAACAGATTAGGGACCTGAGTGGATTCAGTTGGAGCTTTAATTGAGAACATTTTACATAATGTTTGGGATGACAATTACCCAGCACTCTATGCTAAGCACTTATATTGGGGTTTCCATCTAAATCTCTAAGTGACGTGATTCAGATGAAACCTCCGAGGGATCCATTCACTATAATGAAGCCGCAAAGTTACCCTGGACTCTGTCTGGCATCTGTTCAGCATTGTCCTTTTCAGAAGTGCAGAAAACTATGCGGATTGCCCTTATATTCACGCCTAAAAAGACAGATACTACCGGATCACAGGCCAGAGTCTACACTGCCTTTATCTGCCTCATTATAAGGAATCTTCCACCAGGGTCCCATCTGAATCATGCATTTCAGAGATTTACACAGAAACCCTGGTGTAAGAGCTCAGCATAAAGCGCAAGATAAATGTAAGTGGAGCTTTACTGCGATCTTTGGGAGGCACAATTAACAAATCAACAGCAGGTGAAAAATTGGTTTTATTTTTTACACTGTGATTAGATGACTTTATTCTTTGGATCGGTGTAATTACAGTGATACCAGATTTATTTTTTTTTGTTTGGCTGCTGCACACACTAAAAGTTGTTTTTACTGTAAAAACAAGTTTTTGCATCCCCATATTTTGCAAGCTATAATTTTTCCATATTTCTGCCAACAGAGTTGTGTGAGGGCTTGTTGACCTTTTTATTGGTACCATTTTCAGGCACAAGACATTTTTTGATCGCTTTCTATTACATAAACCAGCAATTTAAGAATTGTTTATTTTGATGCCATTATGCGTGTGGTAGAATTGATAAAGCAGCTTTATTTGTCGGGTTAGTACGATTACAGCGATACCACATTTGCATAGTTTTTTTGTTTTTTACATAATAAAAACTAATTTATAGAAAAAATAATTATTTTTGCATCGCTTTATTCTGAGAGCTATAACTTTTTTATTTTTCCGCCCACTGAGCTGTAGGGTAGCTTGTTTTTTTGCAGGACAGAATTACTTTTACACTTGTGTTTTTAATAGTTTTATTCAACTTTTTGTTCGGTGGTATGATGAGAAAGCATAGTTTTTTTGCTTCATTTTTTTAACGGCGTTCACTGAAGGGGTTAAATAGTGTGACAGTTTTATAGTTCAGGTCGTTTCCGTCATGGTGGTACCCAATATGTATCCTTTTTTTTTAATTTATTATTGTCTTTACATAAAAGAATGAATTTATTGGATTTATATTTTTTTCATTTTCTTGTTCTTTATTTTGTGATTTTTAAAAAAAATATTTTTCAATTTTTAATAACTTTTTTTAAATTCTCCCAGGATCTGCCATCAACTTCCCCTGCCCTGATCGCTGATGTAATACTCTGCTATGCTTTTTGGGGGAAAGAGCAATGATCCAAGAGTACCAATTTATAAAAAAAATGCCCCTGAAGAAGCCTGGTCCGAAACGTGTACCGGTCCCTCTGTGTACCTGTGCTACCATTAGGTAATACACTATTTGTGGTAATACCATATATACACCATTTGCCAACTGATCCTTTTATTTGGCACAGAGATTTGGTGCCAGATTATTCTGACAACTCGCGTGAGATTCTCGCATTGCAGTTGCAAGTGTGACCTCAGCCTTAGTGTGATCTACAGCCTTAATATGCCATGGAACTAGAATGGATTTGAACAATACGAAATCTGATACCTACCAAAAAAGAAAGAAAAATAGACTATTCATATCCATATTTCTGTCCTTTCAATTATTTTTTAGCACTTTCCCACAAAAATACATTGTGTTCATGTCCTGGGAGGGAGTCTTTAGGTGTGGTGACGGCTCAGGAGCTGAACTCACCTCTACAAGTGGATGATGCCAGCTGTATTTTGTCCCTCACAGCACTTGAGTTCTGGCCACCGCTGTTAACCATTTAAATGCTGGTGTCAATTTCTGGCAGGTGCATTTAAATGGAACACTCGCCAGTGCTCGCGTGTGTCATCATATTCGCCCCCTGTGATGAGGTTTAGGAGGCCTCATGGGTTATAATGACAGCTGGGTTGTCATCTTTGTCCTCCTGTGAAGCACAACCACCGGCTGACCTTCATAGCAGACTGAGATTTTTCACTATATATTGCAATACTGTGGAACTGCAGTATCGCAGGTGCTAGTGTCTTGAAGGAACAAAAAAATGACTTAAAAAATAAATAAAAAAATCAAAACATTTTAATACATATAACAGTTCAAATCACTACCTTTTCCGTTATGAAAGAAATAAAATAAATAAATAAACATATTTGATATTAACCTACAGTATTCACAAAAGTCCAAATTATTAAAATATGGAATTAATTATGCCAATCCATAAACATCGTAAAGAAAAAAAAATCAGAAAGCCAGAACTGCATTTCCTTTCTAAGAAACTGCAATCAATGCATATTCTGTACACAAAATTAGTCTCAATACAAATGTTAGTTCACCACGCAAAAAAAAGCCTTTACAGAGCCCCATCAACAGAAAAATAAAGAAGTTAGGGGTCATGGAAAATGTCAACACAAAGCAAAAAAAAAATGTTCTACAATACTCCCCCAAAACAATTTTTAGCACATGAATGGAAAAACATTACAGCATGTTTGGAATCTCCTTTATGCTACTAGTATGGGAAATCATGTTTCCAGGTCATTTTTTATCACACATTTAATGCCATAAAAACAAAACCCAAAACACATTTTTTTCATTCTTAAATCACACTGGGATTTTGTTTCTCATATTTCAGTACATTATATTGTAAAATGAATGGTGGTATTCAAAACTACAAATGGTCAAGCAGAGAAACAAGCACTAGAATGTCAATGTTGACGGAAGAATAAAAAGGTTATGGCTTTTAGAAGAAGGTGAACAAGAAAAGTAAAGTGCAAAAATGAAAAAATCCTTATTCCTTGAGGAGCTAATCAGCTTTCAGCTGTATAAGGGGTGGTTGTTACAATTCCTTTATTGGGCAGCTGTAGGTGAGTATTAGGTACCAGTAAAATATCTAACCTGTATTTTGTATATTTTGTTCCCTTTTTTCTTGTCTCCATTAGAGATGAGTAGTGTTGAGCATTCCGATACCGCAAGTATCGGGTATCGGCCGATACTTGCGGTATCGGAATTCCGATACCGAGTTCCGATATTTTTGTGGTATCGGAAATCGGAATCGGAAGTTCCCAGTGTATGGTTCCCAGGGTCTGGAGGAGAGGAGACTCAGGCCCTGGGAACCATATTCATGTAAAAAATAAAGAATTAAAATAAAAAATATGGATATACTCACCCGTCCGGCGGCCCTGGACCTTACCGATTGTAACCGGCAGCCTCCGTTCCTAAGAATGAGGAGTTTAGGACCCTCGATGACGTCGCAGCTTGTGATGGGTCGCGTGAGCGGTCACATGATTGGCACGCGACCAATCACAAGCTGCGACGTCATCGAGGGTCCTAAACTCCTCATTCTTAGGAACAGAGGCTGCCGGTTACAATCGGTAAGGTCCAGGGGCCGCCGGACGGGTGAGTATATCCATATTTTTTATTTTAATTCTTTATTTTTTACATGAATATGGATCCCAGGGCCTGAAGGAGAGTTTCCTCTCCTTCAGACCTTGGGAACCATCCAGGATAGCTTCCGATACTTGTGTCCCATTGAATTGTATTGGTATCGGGTATCGGTATCGGCGATATCCGATATTTTTTGGGTATCGGCCGATACTATCCGATACCGATACTTTCAAGTATCGGAAGGTATCGCTCAACACTAGAGATGAGCAAATATGCTTGGGTTCATTCTTATTTGGCAAGCTACGGAGGGAAGCTGGCTTCCTGGATCGCGCCCGCCTCTTTCTCTCACAGCAGTTATACACTAGAGATTCTGCTTCTGCCTCCCTCCTCTCTCAGTATGAATATGTTAGCCCCTTAATCCCATATGACGTACTATCCCGTCAAGGTGACCTGGGACTTAATTCCCAGTGACGGGATAGTACGTCATATGTGATCGGCCGCGCTCACAGGGGGAGCGCGGCCGGGTGTCAGCTGACTATCACAGCTGACATCCGGCACTATGCCAGGAGCGGTCACGGACCGCCCCCGGCACATTAACCCCCGGCACACTGCGATCAAACATGATCGCAGTGTTCCGGCGGTATACGGAAGCATCGCGCAGGGAGGGGGCTCCCTGCGGGCTTCCCTGAGACCCCCGGAGCAATGCGATGTGATCGCGTTGCTCAGAGGGTCTCTTACCTCCTCCTCCCTGCAGCAGGCCCGGATCCAAAATGGCCGCGGCATCCGGGTCCTGCAGGGAGGTGGCTTCACCGCGCCTACTCAGAGCAGGCGCCGGGAAGCCTGGAGCTGTGCACGTCAGATCGCCGATCTGACACAGTGCACAGCAAAGTGTCAGATCAGCGATCTTACACTACAACTAGTGTTGAGCATTCCGATACCGCAAGTATCGGGTATCGGCCGATACTTGCGGGTAACGGAATTCCGATACCGAGATCCGATACTTTTGTGGTATCGGGTATCGGTATCGAAACAACATTAATGTAAAAATGTGTAAAAGAGAGAATTAAAATAAAAAAATATTGCTATACTCACCTCTCCGACGCAGCCTGGACCTCAGCGAGGGAACCGGCAGCGTTGTTTGCTTAAAATTCGCGCTTTTCCTTCCTTACGTGAAGTCCCGGCTTGTGATTGGTCGCGTGCCGCCCATGTGGCCGCGACGCGACCAATCACAGCAAGCCGTGACGTAATTTTAGGTCCTTCAGGATTTTAAAATTACGTTCTGGCTTGTGATTGGTCGCGTCGCGGTCACATGGGCGACGCGACCAATCACAAGCCGTGACGTCACGGGAGGCTGGACACGCGCGCATTTTAAAATGTGCGCTTGTCCTGCCTCCCGTGACGTCACGGCTTGTGATTGGTCGCGTCGCCCATGTGGCCGCGACGCGACCAATCACAGCAAGCCGTGACGTAATTTCAGGTCCTTCAGGATTTTAAAATTACGTTCCGGCCACATGGGCGGCACGCGACCAATCACAAGCCGGGACTTCACGTAAGGAAGGAAACGCGCGAATTTTAAGCAAACAACGCTGCCGGTTCCCTCGGTAAGCTCCAGTGTCATGATTCTCAATGGCGAGAGAACATAGCCCAGCATATATGAGAACTAGCTCTTGGAAGATGGAAACTATACTGACCATGAACTAAACCTGCCGCACAACTAGAAGTGGCCGGGTAGCATGCCTACGTTTTTTATCCCTAGATGCCCAGCGCCAGCCGGAGAACTACCTAATCCTAGCAGAGGAAAAGACAGTCCTGGCTCACCTCTAGAGAAATTTTCCCAAAAGGCAGACAGAGGCCCCCACATATATTGGCGGTGATTTTAGATGAAATGACAAACGTAGTATGAAAATAGGTTTAGCAAAATCGAGGTCCGCTTACTAGATAGCATGAAGACAGAAAGGGCACTTTCATGGTCAGCAGAAAACCCTATCAAAACACCATCCAGAAATTACTTTAAGACTCTAGCATTAACTCATAACACCAGAGTGGCAATTTCCGCTCACAAGAGCTTTCCAGACACAGTAACGAAACAGCAGCTGTGAACAGGAACAAAATGCAAAAACACACAAGGACAAAAGTCCAACTTAGCTGGGAGTTGTCTAGTAGCAGGAACAAGCACAGAAGGCTTCTGATTACATTGTTGACCGGCATGAAACTGACAGAGGAGCAAGGTTATATAGCGACTCCCACATCCTGATAGGAGCAGGTGAACAGAGGGGATGATGCACACAAGTACAATTCCACAAGTGGCCACCGGGGGAGCCCAGAATCCAATTTCACAACAGTACCCCCCCCTCAAGGAGGGGGCACCGAACCCTCACCAGAACCACCAGGGCGATCAGGATGAGCCCTATGAAAGGCACGGACAAGATCGGAGGCATGAACATCAGAGGCAGTGACCCAAGAATTATCCTCCTGACCGTATCCCTTCCATTTGACCAGATACTGGAGTTTCCGTCTGGAAACACGAGAGTCTAAGATCTTTTCCACAACGTACTCCAACTCACCCTCAACCAACACCGGAGCAGGAGGCTCAACGGAAGGCACAGCCGGTACCTCATACCTGCGCAACAATGACCGATGAAAAACATTATGAATCGAAAAGGATGCAGGGAGGTCCAAACGGAAGGACACAGGGTTAAGAATCTCCAATATCTTGTACGGGCCGATGAACCGAGGCTTAAACTTAGGAGAAGAAACCCTCATAGGGACAAAACGAGAAGACAACCACACCAAGTCCCCAACACAAAGCCGAGGACCAACACGACGACGGCGGTTGGCAAAAAGCTGAGTCTTCTCCTGGGACAACTTCAAATTGTCCACCACCTGCCCCCAAATCTGATGCAACCTCTCCACCACAGCATCCACTCCAGGACAATCCGAAGATTCCACTTGACCGGAGGAAAATCGAGGATGAAACCCCGAATTACAGAAAAATGGGGACACCAAGGTGGCAGAGCTGGCCCGATTATTGAGGGCGAACTCCGCCAAAGGCAAAAAAGCAACCCAATCATCCTGATCCGCAGACACAAAACACCTCAAATATGTCTCCAAGGTCTGATTAGTCCGCTCGGTCTGGCCATTAGTCTGAGGATGGAAAGCAGACGAAAAAGACAAATCTATGCCCATCCTAGCACAGAATGCCCGCCAAAATCTAGACACGAATTGGGTCCCTCTGTCAGAAACGATATTCTCCGGAATACCATGCAAACGAACAACATTTTGAAAAAACAGAGGAACCAACTCGGAAGAAGAAGGCAACTTAGGCAAGGGAACCAGATGGACCATCTTAGAGAAACGGTCACACACCACCCAGATGACAGACATCTTCTGAGAAACAGGCAGATCCGAAATAAAATCCATCGAGATGTGCGTCCAAGGCCTCTTCGGGATAGGCAAGGGTAACAACAATCCACTAGCCCGAGAACAACAAGGCTTGGCCCGAGCACAAACGTCACAAGACTGCACAAAGCCTCGCACATCTCGTGACAGGGAAGGCCACCAGAAGGACCTTGCTACCAAATCCCTGGTACCAAAGATTCCAGGATGACCTGCCAACGCAGAAGAATGAACCTCAGAGATGACTCTACTGGTCCAATCATCAGGAACAAACAGTCTACCAGGTGGGCAACGATCAGGTCTATCCGCCTGAAACTCCTGCAAGGCCCGCCGCAGGTCTGGAGAAACGGCAGACAATATCACTCCATCTTTAAGGATACCTGTGGGCTCAGAATTACCAGGGGAGTCAGGCTCAAAACTCCTAGAAAGGGCATCCGCCTTAACATTCTTAGAACCCGGTAGGTAAGACACCACAAAATTAAACCGAGAGAAAAACAACGACCAGCGCGCCTGTCTAGGATTCAGGCGCCTGGCAGACTCAAGGTAAATTAAATTTTTGTGGTCAGTCAATACCACCACCTGATGTCTGGCCCCCTCAAGCCAGTCACGCCACTCCTCAAAAGCCCACTTCATGGCCAAAAGCTCCTGATTCCCAATATCATAATTCCGCTCGGCGGGCGAAAATTTACGGGAAAAAAAGGCACAAGGTCTCATCACGGAGCAGTCGGAACTTCTCTGCGACAACACCGCCCCAGCTCCGATTTCAGAAGCGTCGACCTCAACCTGAAAAGGAAGAGCAACATCAGGCTGACGCAACACTGGGGCGGAAGAAAAGCGGCGCTTGAGCTCCCGAAAGGCCTCCACAGCATCAGGGGACCAATCAGCAACATCAGCACCCTTCTTAGTCAAATCAGTCAATGGTTTTACAACATCAGAAAAACCAGCAATAAATCGACGATAAAAGTTAGCAAAGCCCAAAAATTTCTGAAGACTCTTAAGAGAAGAGGGTTGCGTCCAATCACCAATAGCCTGAACCTTGACAGGATCCATCTCGATGGAAGAGGGGGAAAAAATGTATCCCAAGAAGGAAATCTTTTGAACCCCAAAAACACACTTAGAACCCTTCACACACAAGGAATTAGACCGCAAAACCTGAAAAACCCTCCTGACCTGCTGGACATGAGAGTCCCAGTCATCCGAAAAAATCAGAATATCATCCAGATACACAATCATAAATTTATCCAAATAATCGCGGAAAATGTCATGCATAAAGGACTGGAAGACTGAAGGGGCATTTGAAAGACCAAAAGGCATCACCAAATACTCAAAATGGCCCTCGGGCGTATTAAATGCGGTTTTCCACTCATCCCCCTGCTTGATTCGCACCAAATTATACGCCCCACGGAGATCAATCTTAGAGAACCACTTGGCCCCCTTTATACGAGCAAACAAATCAGTAAGCAGTGGTAACGGATATTGATATTTAACCGTGATTTTATTCAAAAGTCGATAATCAATACACGGCCTCAAAGAGCCGTCTTTCTTAGACACAAAGAAAAAACCGGCTCCTAAGGGAGATGACGAAGGACGAATATGTCCCTTTTCCAAGGACTCCTTTATATATTCTCGCATAGCCGCGTGTTCAGGCACAGACAGATTAAATAAACGACCCTTAGGGTATTTACTACCCGGGATCAAGTCTATGGCACAATCGCACTCCCGGTGCGGAGGTAGTGAACCAACCTTGGGTTCTTCAAAAACGTCACGAAAGTCAGACAAGAATTCAGGAATCTCAGAGGGAATAGATGATGAAATGGAAACCAAAGGTACGTCCCCATGAGTTCCTTTACATCCCCAGCTTAACACAGACATAGCTCTCCAGTCGAGGACTGGGTTATGAGATTGCAGCCATGGCAATCCCAGCACCAAAACATCATGTAGATTATACAGCACCAGAAAGCGAATAACCTCCTGGTGATCCGGATTAACACGCATAGTCACTTGTGTCCAGTATTGTGGTTTATTACTAGCCAATGGGGTGGAGTCAATCCCTTTCAGAGGTATCGGAGCCTCCAATGGCTCCAAATCATACCCACAGCGTTTGGCAAAGGACCAATCCATAAGACTCAAAGCAGCGCCAGAGTCGACATAGGCGTCCGCGGTAATAGATGACAAAGAACAAATCAGGGTGACAGATAGAATAAACTTAGACTGTAAAGTGCTAATTGAAACAGACTTGTCAGGCTTCTTAGTACGCTTAAAGCATGCTGATATAACATGAGTTGAATCACCACAATAGAAGCACAACCCATTTTTTCGTCTAAAATTCTGCCGCTCGCTTCTGGACAGAATTCTATCACATTGCATATTTTCTGGCGTTTTCTCAGTAGACACCGCCAAATGGTGCACAGGTTTGCGCTCCCGCAGACGCCTATCGATCTGAATAGCCATCGTCATGGACTCATTCAGACTCGCAGGCACAGGGAACCCCACCATAACATCCTTAATGGCATCAGAGAGACCTTCTCTGAAAATCGCCGCCAGGGCGCACTCATTCCACTGAGTAAGCACAGACCATTTGCGGAATTTTTGGCAGTATATTTCAGCTTCATCTTGCCCCTGAGACAAGGACATCAAGGCCTTTTCCGCCTGAAGCTCTAAATGAGGTTCCTCATAAAGCAACCCCAAGGCCAGAAAAAACGCATCCACATTGAGCAACGCAGGATCCCCTGGTGCCAATGCAAAAGCCCAGTCCTGAGGGTCGCCCCGGAGCAAGGAAATTACAATCCTGACCTGCTGTGCAGGGTCTCCGGCAGAGCGAGACTTCAGGGACAAAAACAATTTGCAATTATTTTTAAAATTTTGAAAGTGAGATCTATTCCCCGAGAAGAATTCAGGCAAAGGAATTCTAGGCTCAGACATAGGTGCATGAACAACAAAATCTTGCAAATTTTGTACCTTTGTGGCGAGATTATTCAAACCTGTAGCTACACTCTGAAGATCCATTTGAAACAGGTGAACACAGAGCCATTCAAGGATTAGAAGGAGAGAAAGAGAGGAAGGCTGCAGCATAGGCAAACTAGCAAGTGATTCAATTAAGAGCACACTCAGAACTAGAGGAAAAAAAAATAAAAATTGTAGCAGACTTCTTTTTTCTCTCCTTTCTCAGCCAGTAATTTAACCCTTTTTTGGGCCGGTCAAACTGTCATGATTCTCAATGGCGAGAGAACATAGCCCAGCATATATGAGAACTAGCTCTTGGAAGATGGAAACTATACTGACCATGAACTAAACCTGCCGCACAACTAGAAGTGACCGGGTAGCATGCCTACGTTTTTTATCCCTAGATGCCCAGCGCCAGCCGGAGAACTACCTAATCCTAGCAGAGGAAAAGACAGTCCTGGCTCACCTCTAGAGAAATTTTCCCAAAAGGCAGACAGAGGCCCCCACATATATTGGCGGTGATTTTAGATGAAATGACAAACGTAGTATGAAAATAGGTTTAGCAAAATCGAGGTCCGCTTACTAGATAGCATGAAGACAGAAAGGGCACTTTCATGGTCAGCAGAAAACCCTATCAAAACACCATCCAGAAATTACTTTAAGACTCTAGCATTAACTCATAACACCAGAGTGGCAATTTCCGCTCACAAGAGCTTTCCAGACACAGTAACGAAACAGCAGCTGTGAACAGGAACAAAATGCAAAAACACACAAGGACAAAAGTCCAACTTAGCTGGGAGTTGTCTAGTAGCAGGAACAAGCACAGAAGGCTTCTGATTACATTGTTGACCGGCATGAAACTGACAGAGGAGCAAGGTTATATAGCGACTCCCACATCCTGATAGGAGCAGGTGAACAGAGGGGATGATGCACACAAGTACAATTCCACAAGTGGCCACCGGGGGAGCCCAGAATCCAATTTCACAACACTCCAGGCTGCGTCGGAGAGGTGAGTATAGCAATATTTTTTATTTTAATTCTTTCTTTTACACATTAATATGGATCCCAGGGCCTGAAGGAGAGTTTCCTCTCCTTCAGACCCTGGGAACCATCAGGAATACCGTCCGATACTTGAGTCCCATTGACTTGTATTGGTATCGGGTATCGGTATCGGATTGGATCCGATACTTTGCCGGTATCGGCCGATACTTTCCGATACCGATACTTTCAAGTATCGGACGGTATCGCTCAACACTAACTATAACATGATGCCCCCCCCTGGGGCAATATTATAGTGTAAAAAAAAAAATATTCACATGTGTAAAAAAAATTATAAAAAATTCCAAAAAAAATCCCCCCCCAAAAAAATATTGTTCCTATAAATACATTTCTTTATCTAAATAAAAAAAACAATAAAAGTACACATATTTAGTATCGCCGCATCCGTGACGACCCGACCTATGAAACTGTCCCACTAGTTAACCCCTTCAGTGAACACCGTAAAAAAAAAGAGGCAAAAAACAACGCATTATTATCATACCACCAAACAAAAAGTGGAATAACACGCGATCTCAAAGACGGATCTAAATAACCATGGTACAGCTGAAAACGTCATCTTGTCCCGCAAAAATGAGCCGCCATACATTGTCATCAAAGAAAAAATAAAAAAGTTATAGTTCTCAGAATAAAGCGATGCAAAAATAATATTTTTTTCTATAAAATAGTTTTTATCGTATAAAAGCTCCAAAAAAAATGATATAAATGAGGTATCGCTGTAATCGTACTGACCTGAAGAATAAAACTGCTTCATCCATTTTACCAAACACGGAACGGTATAAATGCCTCCCCCAAAAGAAATTCATGAATAGCTGGTTTTTGGTCATTCTGCCTCACAAAAATCAGAATAAAAAGCGATCAAAAAAAAGCACGTGCCTGAAAATGTTACCAATAAAAACGTCCCGCAAAAAACAAGACTTCACATGACTCTGTGGACCAAAATATGGAAAAATTATAGCTCTCAAAATGTGGTAACGCAAAAAATATTTTTTGCAATAAAAAGCGTCTTTCAGTGTGTGACGGCTGCCAATCATAAAAATCCACTAAAAAACCCGCTATAAAAGTAAATCAAACCCCCCCTTCATCACCCCCTTAGTTAGCGAAAAATAAAAAATGTTTAAAAAAGTATTTATTTCCATTTTCCCATTAGGGTTAGGGTTAGGGCTAGAGCTAGGGTTAGGGCTAGGGTTAAGGCTAGGGTTAGGGCTAGGGTTAGGGTGGGGCTAGGGTTAAGGCTACAGTTAAGGTTGGGGCTAAAGTTAAGGTTAGGGTTGGGGCTAAAGTTAGGGTTAGGGTTTGGATTACATTTACGGTTGGGAATAAGATTGGGATTAGGGTTAGGGGTGTGTCAAGGTTAGGGGTGTGGTTAGGGTTACCGTTGGGATTAGGGTTAGAGATGTGTTCGTATTAGGGTTTCAGTTATAATTGAGGGGTTTCCACTTTTTAGGCACATGAGGGGCTCTCCAAATGCGACATGGCGTCCGATCTCAATTCCCGCCAATTCTGCATTGAAAAAGTAAAACAGTGCTCCTTCCCTTCCGAGCTCTCCCGTGCACCCAAACAGGGGTTTACCCCAACATATGGGGTATCAGCGTACTCGGGACAAATTGGACAACAACTTTTGGGGTCCAATTTCTCCTGTTAGCCTTGGGAAAATACAATACTGGGGGCTAAAAAATAATTTTTGTGGAAAAAAAGGATTTTTTATTTTCATGGCTCTGCGTTATAAACTGTAGTGAAACACTTGGGGGTTCAAAGTTCTCACAACACATCTAGATAAGTTCCTTGGGGGGTCTAGTTTCCAATATGCGGTCACTTTTGGGGGGTTTTTACTGTTTAGGTACATTAGGGGCTCTGCAAACGCAATGTGACGCCTGCAGACCAATCCATCTAAGTCTGCATTCCAAATGACGCTCCTTCCCTTCCGAGCTCTGCCATGCGCTCAAACGGTGGTTCCTCCCCACATTTGGGGCATCAGCATACTCAGGACAAATTGGAAAACAACTTTTGTGGTCTAATTTCAACTTTTACCCTTGGAAAAATACAAAACTGGGGGCTAAACAATAATTTTTGTGGAAAAAAAGATTTTTTATTTTCACGGCTCTGCGTTATAAACTGTAGTGAAACACTTGGGGGTTCAAAGCTCTCACAACACATCTAGATGAGTTCCCTAGGGGGTCTACTTTTCAAAATGGTGTCACTTGTGGGGGGTTTCAATGTTTAGGCACATCAGTGGCTCTCCAAACGCAACATGGCGTCCCATCTCAATTCCAGTCAATTTTGCATTGAAAAGTCAAACGGCGCTCCTTCCCTTCCGAGCTCTCCCTTGCGCCCAAACAGTGGTTTACCCCCACATATGGGGTATCAGCGTACTCAGGACAAATTGTCCAACAACTTTTGAGGTCCAATTTCTTCTCTTACCCTTGGGAAAATAAAAAACTGGGGGTGAAAAGATCATTTTTGTGAAAAAATATGATTTTTTATTTTTACGGTTCTGCATTATAAACTTCTGTGAATCACTTAATGAGTCAAAGTGCTCAGCACACATCTAGATAAGTTCCTTAGGGGGTCTATTTTCCAAAATGGTGTCACTTGTGAGGGGGTTTCAATGTTTAGGCACATCAGGGGCTCACCAAACGCAACATGGCGTCCCATGTCAATTCCAGTCAATTTTGCATTGAAAAGTCAAATAGCGCTCCTTCGCTTCCGAGCTCTGCCATGCACCCAAACAGTGGTTTACCCCCACATATGGGGTATCAGCGTACTCAGGACAAATTGTACAACAACTTTTGGGGTCCATTTTCTCCTGTTACCCTTGGTAAAATAAAATAAGTTGGAGCTGAATTAAATTTTTTGTGAAAAAAGTTAAATGTTCATTTTTATTTAAACATTCCAAAAATTCCTGTGAAACACCTGAAGGGTTAATAAACTTCTTGAATGTGGTTTTGAGCACCTTGCGGGGTGCAGTTTTTAGAATGGTGTCACACTTGGTTATTTTCTATCATATAGACCCCTCAAAATGACTTCAAATGAGATGTGGTCCCTAAAAAAAATGGTGTTGTAAAAATGAGAAATTGCTGGTCAACTTTTAACCCTTATAACTCTTTAACAAAAAAAAATGTTGGTTCCAAAATTGTGCTGATGTAAAGTGGACATGTGGGAAATGTTACTTATTAAGTATTTTGTGTGACATATCTCTGTGATTTAATTGCATAAAAATTCAAATTTGGAAAATTGCGAAATTTTCAAAATTTTTGCCAAATTTCCGTTTTTTTCACAAATAAACACAGGTAATATCAAAGAAATTTTACCACTGTCATGAAGTAAAATATGTCACGAGAAAACATTGTCAGAATCACCGGGATCCGTTGAAGCGTTCCAGAGTTATAACCTCATAAAGGGACAGTGGTCAGAATTGTAAAAATTGGCCCGGTCATTAACGTGCAAACCACCCTCAGGGCTTAAGGGGTTAAACACTGAGTGAGATACTGCTTCTGCCTCCCTCCTCCACTCACAGCATGAATATGTTATACACTGAGTAAGATACTGCTTCTGCCTCCCTCCTCCTCTCACAACATAAATATGTTACACACTTAGTGAAATACTGCTTCTGCCTCCCTCCTCCTCTCACAACATAAATATGTTATACACTGAGATACTGCTTCTGCCTCCCTCCTCCTCTCACTGCATGAATATGTTATACACTGAGTGAGAGATACTGCTTCTGCCTCCCTCCTCCTCTCACAACTTGAATATGTTATACACTGAGATACTGCTTCTGCCTCCCTCCTCCTCTCACTGCATGAATATGTTATACTATTAGTGAAATACTGTTTCTGCCTCCCTCCTCTCACAACATAAATATGTTATACACTGAGTGAGAGATACTGCTTCTGCCTCCCTCCTCCTCTCACAACATAAATATGTTATACTATTAGTGAAATACTGTTTCTGCCTCCCTCCTCTCACAACATAAATATGTTATACACTGAGTGAGAGATACTGCTTCTGCCTCCCTCCTCCTCTCACAACATAAATATGTTATACACTGAATGAGATACTGCTTCTGCCTCCCTCCTCCTCTCACAACATAAATATGTTATACTATTAGTGAAATACTTCTTCTGCCTCCCTCCTCTCACAACATAAATATGTTATACACTGAGTGAGAGATACTGCTTCTGCCTCCCTCCTCATCTCACAACATAAATATGTTATACACTGAGTGAGAGATACTGCTTCTGCCTCCCTCCTCCTCTCACAACATAAATATGTGATACACTGAGTGAGATACTGCTTCTGCCTCCCTCCTCCTCTCACAACATGAATATGCTATACTCTGAGTGGGATACTGCTTCTGCATCCCTCCTCCCCTCACAACATAAATATGTTATACACTGAGAGAGATACTGCTTCTGCCTCCCTCCTCTCACTGCATGAATATGTTATACACTGAGTGAGATACTGCTTCTGCCTCCCTCCTCCTCTCACAACATGAATATGCTATACTCTGAGTGGGATACTGCTTCTGCCTCCCTCCTCCCCTCACAACATAAATATGTTATACCCTGAGAGAGATACTGTTTCTGCCTCCCTCCTCTCACTGCATAAATATGTTATACACTGAGTGAGATACTGCTACTGCCTGCCTCCTCTCACAACATGAATATGCTATACTCTTAGTGAGATACTGCTTCTGCCTCCCTCTTCCTTTCACAGCATGAATGAACTCACACTGAGTGAGAGATACTGCTTCTGCCTTCCTCCTCTCACAACATGAATCTGTTATACACTCATAAAAAGATACTGCTTCAGGTGCCTCTCTCTAGAATTAATAAGAACTTTTGCTGACTAAATGCAATCTGAACTAGAGATGAGCAGATTTATTCAATGAAGATTGACTTTGAGTCAATTTTCTTGAAAGTGCCTCATCGCAACTAAAACAAAATCCTCTTTCCAAGGCTGTGTCTCAAAAGTGTGCTTCCTGCACTGTAAGATGGGCAAGCCATTTTTTTTCTTTACGGACTAAACAAAAATCTCCGTAATCTATAAATTTAAACACATTTTAACCCATTCAAGACATATGACATACAGTTACATAATATGTCACGTCCCTGCCTTTGATACAGGCTGACAAACTCCACATCTTTCCCGGCACATGATAGCTGATTTAAACAGCCATCATGTGCCTTTAACAGCTGTGGATGGAGCAGCACTATCTCTGCAGCTGTTAACCTGCTGCTGTCAATTTCTGACAGTGGCATTTAGCATGCATCGACAGGGAGGCACGTCATTCCACCAACTCATCGGCACATCTGTGATGAGATAGCGGGGCGAAGATGGGTTGCCATGACAGCCAGGAGTCTGCTGAAGACCCCCATGCATTTTATTACGATACTCCTGTGAAATACAAAGAAAATTCTTTAAAATCCATACATTTATCTGTGGGCAGCAGGGATCAACTCCACAGTCTTATCTTACTTGTAAGTTTACCTATTTACAAAACTATTGTATGTGCTTTTCATTGACTCAGTCTAGGAGTAGCTTACCTATGGAACTTTGTCATTACTTAGAAAGCACATTTCACAACAGCAATCTAGTATTGTGTATTGCTATTTGTTCTATTTGATTCCTGCAGCATTGCTTGGCAGCCCCAGTTTTCACAATATGTTTTTATTGATGGATTAAAATTTAGGTGTTATTTAAGGCTTATATACAGTTTGGGTTTACCCCTCTTTGTTGGTCCAATCCACACCAATACAGCATTGCATGTTGTTGCATTTGGCTTCTTGGACGTGGATCTGCTTAACATTTATTTTTCAATCTTTTTTGCAAGGGTTGAATTATAAGGGTACCGTCACACATTGAAATTTCCATCGCTACGACGTTACGATTTGTGACGTTCTAGCGATATCGTTACGATATCGCTGTGTCTGACACGCTACTGCGATCAGACACCCTGCTGAGAATCGTACATCGTAGCAGATCGTTTGGAACTTTCTTTCGTCGCTTGATCACCCGCTGACATCGCTGGATCGTTGTGTGTGACAGCAATCCAGCGATGTCTTCGCTTGTAACCAGGGTAAACATCGGGTAACTAAGCGCAGGGCCGCGCTTAGTAACCCGATGTTTACCCTGGTTACAAGCGTAAACGTAAAAAACAAACCGTATATACTCACCCGTCGGTGTCCTTCAGGTCCCTTGCCGTCTGCTTCTTGCTCTGAGTGCCGGCCGGAAAGTGAGAGCAGATCACAGCGGTGCTGCGCTCTGCTCTCACTGTACGGCTGCACTCAGAGCAGGAAGCAGACAGCAAGGGACCTGAAGGACACCGACGGGTGAGTATGTACTGTTTGTTTTTTTACGTTTACGCTGGTAACCAGGGTAAACATCGGGTTACTAAGCGCGGCCCTGCGCTTAGTTACCCGATGTTTACCCTGGTTACCCGGGGACTTCGGCATCGCTCCAGCGCCGTGATTGCAACGTGTGACCACAGTCTACGACGCTGGAGCGATGATTATACGACGCTGCGACGTCACGAATCGTGCCGTCGCAGCGATGAAAATTTCAATGTGTGACGGTACCCTATGGCTGCCGTCACACTAGCAGTATGTGGTCAGTATTTTACCCCAGTATTTGTAAGCCAAAACCAGGAGTGGGTGATAAATGCAGAAGTGGTGCATTTGTTTCTATTATACTTTTCCTCTACTTGTTCCACTCCTAGTTTTGGCTTACAAATACTGAGGCAAAATACTGACCAAATACTGAAGGTGTGACAGCAGCCTTAGGGTTGAAAAGATTATCAAAAGTCAATTATAGTGTTGTACAAAATGATCCTTAAAAGGAAAAGTAGCCATGGCAATGGATGAGGTAGTGTAAGAGAAAAAAAAACCATGCAGACGGGATATATCACACATTACTCATCTCCGTCATAGCAGGATGATGCTACCGCTGACAGCGACCCACGTAAGTTTCAGTCACTGTTCTGCACATTTCTCCTCCTCTGCTTAATCACAAATGACTGAGAGGGATAATTTTTGGACTGTTTTTAAATAATAAAGAACGTTAAAAGTCTGATAGTGCAGTGTGTTATTAAATGGGTTTTAGGTTGCTAATGGTTACCATCCGCCTCTATGGTGAAGTCACTTTGACATTACTAAGGCTGTGTTTGTGTTATAGAGCTTAAAATGGGTTGGATACTGCATTGAGCACACGGACACGGATAACTCCGGTAACGATTTTTTCGGTACCGGAATTATCTGGACGTGTGAGACTGGCCTTAAGGCACCTTCACACTAAGTGACTTTGCAGCGAGAATGACGACGATCCGTGACGTTGCAGCGTCCTGGATAGCGATCTCGTTGTGTTTGACACGCAGCAGCGATCAGGATCCCGCTGTGATGTCGCTTGTCGGAGCTAGAAGTCCCGAACTTTATTTCGTTGCTGATCACCCGCTGTCATCGCTGGATCTGCGTGTGTGACACCGATCCAGCGATGTGTTCACTTGTAACCAGGGTAAATATCGGGTTACTAAGCGCAGGGCCGCGCTTAGTAACCCGATATTTACCCTGGTTACCATTGTAAAAGTTAAAAAAAACCACTACATACTCACCTTCTGATGTCTGTCACCTCCCCCGCCGGCGGCTTCCCTGCACTGAATGTGTCAGCGCCGGCCGGCCATAAAGCAGAGCACAGAGGTGACGTCACCGCTGCTGCCGGCGCTGACACATTCAGTCAGCGCAGGAAGCTCTCGGCAGCAGCGCGTAACCCTGTGGACACCGGCGGGGGACGTGACAGACATCAGAAAGTATGTAGTGTTTTTTTTTTACTTTTACAATGGTAACCAGGGTAAATATCGAGTTACTAAGCGCGGCCCTGCGCTTAGTAACCCGATGTTTACCCTGGTTACCCAGGTGCTGCAGGGGGACTTCGGCATCGTTGAAGACAGTTTCAACAATGCCGAAGTCATTCCCCTGATCGTTGGTCGCTGGAGAGAGCTGTCTGTGTGACAGCTCCCCAGCGACCACACAACGACTTACCAAAGATCGCATCGCTGGTCGTGATCGTTGGTAAGTCGTTTAGTGTAACGGTACCTTTACATATGTTTTCTCAGGGCAATTAAAGGCTTTGAAGTATTGCAGATGGCTGCAAATTGAAGTTTTGGGAAAAACTTGTTAAATATAGCGAATTCATGTTTTAAAAGTTTCAATCATTTCTAATACTTACATATATACTGTACATTATTTTTTTACATGTGATGTTGTCCCTGAACATTATAACTTCCCAAACAATAAGGAATCTTCTTTTGTGACTCTTATTCTTCATTTTTAAAATGTTTGTGTGAATACAGAATTTACACAACTGTGCAAACATTTCCTTACAAAACTAAAAAAAAAAACATTTATGTCCTCTTCAAGGCCGCTCCACTGTCAAATCATCAACAAAAAGCAGATGGTATCATTTGCATGGTAATATATGGAAATATGCACTTTTTTATTTTACCAAACATGCCTTTGATGAATCAGACAGTGTAATAGTGTTTAGTATATAAATCTTGTGTGGGTAATGGGAAAAATGTACTCATGCAAATCCGCACACTATTCACCTCCATGGGAGGATTTGTATGCAGAATTGTAAGTGAACAGTTGCAAATTTGACAAATGTTATTTTGATGAATGGGTGGTATGATTTCTTCCAATTATGTAGGAAATAAATATGAATATATTACATTATATCCTGCATTGTGTAGTCAAGGCCAACATAAAAATGTTCATATCATATGTCATGGCAAGGCCACATATATTACACATGCCTTTAAATCTACATGAAACATATTTTATGTATGGAAAATCTTGCCTGCAGGGCATAAAATTAATTTCAATCTGAAAGATTAAAGGGATTGTCTCATTAATGCTTATAGGGCATATGTATGTCCATGTACAAGATTATAAACTCATATCCTTTGTGTTGTTAAAATTTTTATGTTTTTATCATGGAAATCACAGAATGGATAAAAATATTAAAGGGATTGTCTGGCCTTAGGGTACAAGTGCATGTGACTGCAGACTCATGAACCCTCACAGCATGCACGCTGCGCACTGTCAGGATTCTCCCGTGATAGTACCAGGAGCGGCAAGCACCTGACCATAATTATGTGATTCTCATACATGTGGTCACATGCCAACTAGACGTGCAGCTTCGCTCAAGGTAAATGTATTGAGTAAGGCTGGACACGTCTAGTTGGAATATGGCCTGAAGTATGCATATTGCATACTTGTTGGTCACGTGACTGCCTGCTCCCAGCGCCACCATTGGAGAATCCTCACAGCGCAAAGAGGGCGCGATATGGGGATTCAAAAGTATGGAGTCAGTCTATGAGACTGCAGACTTGTTCCCTAATGCAGGACAACCCCTTTAATGATATGCAATCATGAAAAATGGAAACAAAATGTTTCAATACATCTCGATTTGTCAGTATCGACTATGAGCACCACACGCAGAAGCAGGCATACTTACATGCCTTGGCATGCTATCAATGAGGCTCTTAACCGCTTCACTTTACATACAATTTTAGTTTTTGCGCATTTACGTTTTCTTCCCCTTCTTCCAAGAACCTTAATTTTTTATCTGTCCTTTCCCAAAGCCATATGAGGGATTGTTCGTTGTGGGATGAGTTGTCATTTTGAACTATGCCATTTATTTTGTCAATCAGTTTACTGAAAAAAGGGGGAATATTCCAAATTTGGTGACATTATGAAAGCAAAATGCAATTCCGTCCTGCTATTTAGGCTTTGTTTTTAAGGCATACATTCTATGGTAAAAGTTACTCTTTTATATTTATTTCACATTTTTTTATACTTTTTTAGAAAAAATGTGTCATTTTATTTTTTAGTTCCCTTAGGGGAGTTTAACCTGTAGTCATCCAATCGCGTATACCATATACTGCAATACCACAGTATATACGCAGTATATAGTGTAAATTTTGATCTCCTCTGAAGCTCAGCAGGCCCATTCTGCAGGCCCCCGGCTGCCGTGGTAACCCATCGGCACCCAACAAAGAAAAAAAAAAAGACAAAGTGTATGCAGACAAAATTGGGATCACCACACTAAATCCAAGTTCAAACAAATAACATCTTTATTTAGGAAAACATCACACAAAGACATAAAAACATGCTTAAAAACACCCCCTAAAAAATGTGACCTGGGGTAATGGGTCCATACAAGTAGTAAATGAATGTTATAACATAACACATAGCCTTAAACAACCAATATTTAGATCATAAAAACCATATTGACCAGCATGTGGGCGTTATATGGTGCTATATAGTATAATACCACAAACCAAATGGTACACCCTCAATGTTCTGTGCCCCACAGCAAGAAATCCAAAAATAGGGTGGCACATAATGCACCCTGAACACAGCATGGATAACCAAACCCTAAAGTTCAGGTCCCCTGTATGCTCTATCAACTCACCCTGCCTAGCACCCGGGTGGTAAAAGGGCTCCTAGCAGCGCTGGTTATGTAGATTTATGACAGGCTATGTCATAGTTGTGACCCACGCGTATCGACGCCCGCAGCGTCTTCCTCACAACACAGAGCACCAATAGGAGCCATTAAGCATGAGCAACGTTGCTCGTTTCCCTTAAATGCCATACATTGACAGAAGCATTTAAATGGCTGACAGCTGAGGCTGGCGTTCAACTCCATCCACGTCTGTTAAATATAGATGCCAGCTATGTAATATAGCCAGTATGTGCCGAATGTGGAGGCAGCTCCTGAGTCCTCTCCACATGTGGTCACTTTCTCAATCACGTACATGTATGTGATACTGTGCTAAGAGATTAGTGGTTGTGTGAAGAATCTTCTCGCTGAATGGACTTGGACAGCAAATCATCAAGATCCGCTGCTGGCAGCTCCCTTTGGAATTGCTGATCAATGACCACCAAGATGTGCTCGATGGAAGACAAGTCCAGAGATACTTCGGACCATAGTAGCCCGTTTAGGCCACCCAGGTTGCTCACAGTAGCACAAGCAACATGTGGCCTAGCATTGTCATATTGAAAAACAGATCATGGAATAATTTGGAGAAATGTGCACCACTGACAGTTGTAGCAAAATAATACACTGTGGCCCCAACTTCTGAATACCACCTTAGAAGATTTGATTGTCCTGATTATTAATGGGAACCTGTCACCGGATTCATTCTTAATTCAGAGACTGGCTACAACCTTTAACAACCACGCTCACCTAAATGAGTCCCTATTGATATACCTGATATATAACTAAGTAAATCTTTTTTGTCTCTTTTTCCTTATTCTTTAATATTAATTTGTTAAGATTTTTAGTACCAAGTGTATTGAAATATGAAATTCACTTGGCAATTCAGATCAATTATCATGTATTGAAAGCCCTTTTTTAGTGTTCATTGTCGCCACAGCGCCTCTACAGGGTAAATGAATCGTTACACATTGCCGGTTCATATCAATCAGATGTCTGTGCGATGCATAATGCAGGACAGAGTAGGTCCTTCCGAGTGACTGGCGCTCTTTGTAACCTCTCTCTATGTATCCAAGATAAGAGAACCCTTAAAAGTCTATTTTAATTCTAAATTAGGGTATTTGTGAACTGATTTTCTAAACCACACAACCCTTTGAATTCTAATGAGATCTATAGTCGCTTTGCAGTATGAACTCCGAGATATGAGTTACACCAAGTGTCAATTCCCGCTCTGCTGCATCTATAAATTTATAAGCAAGCTCTTTGGTTGTCAAAGGATAAGCACAGCATGATTCTGACTGAGTCAAGATAGAAGCGCTCGTAGCCTCTTCCCGTGCAGTATAAGCTGTGATCAGAACAAACAGAGCAGCATTTTGCAGCTATGTTATCTTTTTTACTAATATTGAATGTTTCTCCGTCCCGAAACATCATGCACCTTTTATACTTGAGTAATGTTTTGAACAAGCTCAATGGGAGACTTGTACCGGCGGGGATGTGGTTTCTAAATGAGGAAATGAAGACAAGAGGCTGAAAAGATTTCAGACCTATCATTGTATCACAGCATGGCAGTACCTGGCAGCAGCCTGCATATAAACTATGTCTGCTATCTGGTCTGGTTAAAATCGAAAAATGGAAGATGCTCCGGAAAAAAGCTTTTACTGTAGAAGTAATTGTTTAATGCAAATCTGAGGGTAAGGAGATTTTGTCGTTCCCTGGCGCCGTCCCGTAATCTTTGCCGGAGTACGGAGTCAGAGCTGGGAGATCTTATCACTTATTTCGATGTTTTGTGATAACTAGGACCCATTCGTTCCAATTATTGGCTAGTCAAAACCTGCCGGTAATCCCCAGACAAACAAA
Source organism: Ranitomeya variabilis (assembly GCF_051348905.1). Taxonomy (NCBI): domain Eukaryota; kingdom Metazoa; phylum Chordata; class Amphibia; order Anura; family Dendrobatidae; genus Ranitomeya; species Ranitomeya variabilis. The sequence continues at coordinate 98,769,673 of NC_135236.1, forward strand.
CAAAATATACGGTCAGTCGGTGAGAAGATTTTAAAGCTAGCTTTCAAGTCATTGTTTCTGGCAGCCCATTATCCTGTGTAAACGGGTGACGTGCTGCCGAGAACATGATGTTCTATGAGCACAGAATGATCATATTAACAATTGTGATCAGCAAGGCTAATTAGGCAACTAAATGACCCCCAAATGGTCAACCACAGCCATTAAACGACCACTGACCAGCTTGCATCTAGCCGATTGGTGGGCGTTGAACAACCACGGTTATTGTGGCTAAATGGGTCCCTATCGAGGTACATTATATATAACCATATAAACCTTTTTTTCTTTTCTTTATTGCTCATTCTTTCTATTACTTCTGATTGTGTAATTCAAGTTTTCTCCAGGAATTTCTATTTAATGATGATCTTAAATTTTGTGTCTGAGATTTTTCGCAATTTACTTAGACAATTTCTTCTCCACGAATCCCCCAAATTCAGAAGTGGGTCACCTGAAACCAGTTTCTCTCTCATATTTTATGCCAAAACCACAGACCATACTGTACATCCAGCATGTGATATTGGCTACTTGGAATCCAATTTCCCAGTTCCCAATATGTCTTGTCTTCACAGTGTCCACATTTCAGGAGATCTGACCACTTCTTTCTCCAAATACCAATGGAAACTTTTATAGCACTACAGTAATTGTATGTACTGCTTCAGAAAGGCATTTCTATTTTCAATTCAAATATTCTGATATCTAGATATTAGCAGCGCAATAATTATTATAGGATTCCACAGACTATGTATTCTACAATGCATCGCGTAGAAAACCCTTCATCAGGCTGAGGACTTGTAATAGACTACTCCCAGCGAAAAGCCCAACATATGATCACTGAGTGATCCCTTCAACTTTAGCCATATCAACCAATAGAGGACAACAGAAGGTACACATATGTTTATCAATGTATCAATTTATTAAATACCCATCTTATATATACAACAAAACAAAAAAAGCTATAACATACAAACATATAAAAATGACAATACCCTATACCTAGGGGAGGAAATAGGATTGGCTATGTACTATGGAAAGACCGATGGGGCCACAAAACCGCCCAACACCTAACACCACATCCGTGGGTAGAGCAAAACTAGCAGAACGGTACTCTGAAAACTCCCAGGGGTAATATATTATTAAGCAGTGGATAGTTGTGGCACACCCAAAAGTGTTGGGGCCCACACATAATAAAGTGCATATAAGAATAACAATGTCCACAAGGGACGAATGTGGGTAAATACCACCAGCAGTTCTATGCCATCCACAAAGAGTACCACCAAAGAATACAAGACCAATTCCTAGGAGAGGCTCACCCTAAGGTATAAACAGAGCTATTGCCTAATGGTAAAGTAATAATAGTGCCCCCTAATGGTAATATAAATAGTAATATGGGATACCATAATACGCTCAGCCTATACCTGCAGCCATAGTGAAGTGTGGGCGGTAGTAATGGTCCCGTAGCGCACCTCGACGCGCGTTTCACTGCCCCCGCAGTTTCGTCAGGAGGTTAACGGGTAGCGTGTCTGTCCCATCCTTTATACATCACTAATGATAACCCACCTCAGTGTCAGCTGAGTGTGGCGCGCCACCGCCATGTTGCATCGAGGGGAGGAGGGCGGCGCTCAAGGAGCGCGTCACATGGTCACGTGATCCGGTCACATGACCGGACCCGTAACCATGCCGACGCTACACCATGCAGAGCTACCGCCCTCCACACCGAGAGGCAGCGCATGAGCGGCGCGCGCTCCAGCCTTAAATCCTGATGCGGCGGTATGTATCTAATATCCTAAACAGAGGAAATGGTCAAATAAATTTTGACCATAAAAGGTCTACTGGAATAAAAGAGTTGTAACACCTACAAAGCGGCCTGATTTAACATATCACCAAAACATGTGTTATTAACCCCTATATCCAACATCATATACATAACACATATAATGCATAATATACATAAATACGTGACTGGCCCAACATAGTCCACATAAAATGACAAGATAAACATAAGATGGCATAGTTTGTATTCCATATTGTATATACGGTTAACCCCGATATTGCACAACATAGTTAGCCACCGCTTGCAGTGATCCATGTGACAAGGGGTCCAGATTCACGTCCACCATAGATTGTTCATCTTGATGTGGAGTTATTCAATCTCTCTCCAATCTTGTCGTTGCATCATATGTTTTTTGCTTCATTCAGGTTATATTATATCAACATGTCGAAGTCATCGGATTTTCATAGCCATAATCGTAGGTGACAATTCTACTAAAATGAATATGATAGTTAGACTTCCAGAATATAATAAACACATCCATAGAAGTAGACATTAGTTTACCATTAAAGCACCACTCCACGGTTCTTTTCATTCCACCACTGGTGTTGTGCCACTAATGTAAGTTCTCTGACCCTAGTTTTATATTTATCAAACACCGTGTTCAGCTCTCCCGGCATGGCTCCGGTCCCTGGCTGCCATCTTGGGAACGCAAATCAGACATAACGGTAGCAAGTTCTCAATGTAAGTCTATGTGAGCTTTGCTCTGACCTCGTTCTGACTCTCACAGACATCTCAACCTGTTTGCTCTTTTATATTTTCAGCCAAGATGACATGCCATACATTGCATCCGTCTTGTGATATTGACAGCTTGGCACCCAATCTCTCAGTTCAGGCAGCTGAGTTCCCAATGTATGATGTTTTCAGAGGGTGTATGTTCTAGGAGAGCTGAGTAGGATGTTGTTTTTCCAGGATATGATCTTTCCTGCCTGAAATATACTACCCATGGATGTGACATTAGAGTTTATCTCACATACGTGGGCTATAACAGTATTATCACATCACCACCTGGACCTGCTCCTGCTTCCATCAACAGGAGCTGCCATATGTATTTTGTGAGGAGCACTGATAATGGAGGAGAAATGGGGACCAGGAGCTCTGGTGGCACAAGATTTGTCTCGCTACAGAGCGAAATTTTGCTGGATCTGAAGTGCCATCCAGTCTGGCTTGATAGGTGTGTGTTCTGTCCTGCAGAAGTAATAAACTCCTTGCTGTGGACAATAAGACAGCACCACACTCTATTAAAATTCCCAACTTACTGCTTGAAGTTGCCAGTTATAGTTTTACTAGCTCTGGTTCAGTCCTGTTTTTCAGCTTTTGCTTATTCTATTTAATTTTTTTTTTAACCTCAACCCATGTTTTGACTATCCTTCAGACTGACAATTATGCTCCTGTCTCTTCTCTCCAGATTCTGATCTAGCAACCAGATTATTTCTACCTCTGCTCAACTACCGCCACCAAGGACTCAACCCAGGGACCCCTATGTAAGTCCAAATGCCTGTACCAAGACCTGATAGTAGCTTATATAAATCCTCTCCATGGTAGCGCTATTTAAAACTGCAAAGCGACCTTGGACAGAGTGTTACAAGTATAACTCAATGCTAAGACGTGTAGAAATCAGAAAATTGTTTGAGCTGAGAGGTCTATTGGGAAGGGCCAAACGGCAGTGGTGAATGGCCACAGTGCATTACTGTAAATGTAATTTGGTGGTCACTGACACACCCACAGACCCGAAGCTCAATTTTACACACCCGTTAATTTTTTTTTTTTTTTAAACAGATAATGAATATTTTTAGCTGTGAGCGTTATCATTTATTACTTGTCCATGAGTGATAATTCATTGTCTCATATCATAGGATTTACTACTCTGCCTTCCTTGTCTTTGTTTTCTCTACGCCTTTTTTCCCATAGTGCCACCTATTTGCTTTTGCTGTATACCATCTTGAGCACTGGCACATTATGAAGCAGATTCAGCAGAATAAACCTCTTTGGATACACAGAGCTATGGCATAGGTGAAGCTCAGCTCCCAGCAGGAATTCAGACACACAGCAGTTTATATGAAATGAAATCCTCTTAGCAGGTGATAAATTCTCTGTACAATCCATTTCAAGACTGATCATCTCACTAATATCACTGAAGCTATGAAAAACATTTATTGGACAAACGGTGATGTGCACAGTTGTAAATAGCAATGCATCACAATGATAAGTAGCGTACATAACATTTACATTGGTGGGATAATGGAAAATAACAGAATTTTTTTCTTTCCTTGCAATAAGCATAATCTCTTTTCTGTGTAGCACAAACATATAAAGCCTCTGGTTGTTTTTATCACACTCCCAATTCTGTTGACTAGCAAAGAATTATAATTTAACTAAACAAAATTAGAGTAAATAAATGGATATCTAGGGCCTTGCAAAAATATTCAACCGTGATAATTCAACAAATTTCATTCTCTTTCAAGTATTTGTACTTTAAACCGATAGTAAAGATGGGCAAATCTTTTAAAATGCAAAGTCACCCACTGGGCCTAAACTTTGATTTGTGGCAAATTATTTCACACAAATCTCAAAACTGGAAAGCTTGTAATTATCCAGAAAATACAACTAGGAGAGAAGAGAGAGAACCTTGCTGACCATAAGAACTTATACTCTACAGACGAGAGAGAGAACCTTGCTAACCATAAGAACTTATACTCTACAGACGAGAGAGGACAATGCTGACCATAAGAACTTATACTCTACAGACGAGAGAGAGAACCTTGCTAACCATAAGAACTTATACTGTACAGACGAGAGAGAGAACCTTGCTAACCATAAGAACTTATACTCTACAGACGAGACAGGACAATGCTGACCATAAGAACTTATACTCTACAGACGAGAGAGAGAACCTTACTGACCATAAGAACTTATACTCTACAGACAAGAGAGAGTACAATGCTGACCATAAGACCTTACAATCTACAGGAGAGAGGATCCTTTCACATAAGAGCTTACCCTCTACTGGAGACAGCGAGAACTCTGCCGACCTTAAGATTTTAAACTATACAGGTGAAAGAAACATACCCAGTGACTCTGGAGATGGAAAACAAATACAATAAGTAAATTTGCCATACAAACTATGCTCCACTTGGAACGACTGAACTCTGATGGTCCAGACACTGACCAACACTGTTCGAGGTATGATAATCCATAAAAAGTCATATCTGCAGGGTATTATGGGGAGGGCAGTGCGAGTACTCAAAATTACACTAGGGCACTATCTGATGTTTCAGGAATGTGGCGAATGGTGTCAGGCAATTTTTGGTTTGTAAACTATGAGTCGAATATTAAAATGTTCGAATTCGCTTGAAACTGTGAATTTGAGGAACTTCGACTCGAACCTGGTCATCCGCAGTTAAATCCATTCATCTCTACTGTCCACTGCAGACAGCATCTAAAATGGGCACATGAGCATCATGAAGTAACTAAATAAGGTGGCCTAATAAATCATCATTTCTTCACATCACTTATTTGTGGAAGAAAAGGCACCAGGATGTACTATGAGAAGAAGACAAGCCGGCAAAGGCAGTGTGATGCGCTGGGCAATGTTCTGCTGGTAAATCATGGGTCCTGACATTCATGCGGAGGTTATAATAAAACATACTGTCTATTTAAACATTGTTGCAGACCCTGGACACCTATTCATAACAACTGTATTCACTATTGGCTATGGCCTCTTTCGGTAGTATAATATGCCATGGTGGAACATGATGAAAAGTCCAAAGTGTTAAGTTGGCCCATTACATGTCTTTTAGGATCTAAAGGTAACATCTTGGTGCTAGAACATAGGGCACCTTAAGGGTACCGTTACACTAAACGATTTACCAACGATCACGACCAGCGATACGACCTGGCCGTGATCGTTGGTAAGTCGTTGTGTGGTCGCTGGAGAGCTGTCACACAGACTGCTCTCCAGCGACCAATGATGCCGAAGTCCCCGGGTAACCAGGGTAAACATCGGGTCACTAAGCGCAGGGCCGCGCTTAGTAACCCGATGTTTACCCTGGTTACCATCGTAAATGTAAAAAAAAAAAACAGTACATACTCGCATTCCGGTGTCTGTCACGTCCCTCGCCGTCTGCTTCCCGCACTGACTGTGAGTGCCGGCCGTAAAGTAAAAGCAGAGCGCAGCGGTGACGTCACCGCTGTGCTGTGCTTTGCGGCCGGCACTCACAGTCAGTGCGGGAAGCAGACGGCGAGGGACGTGACAGACACCGGAATGTGCGTATGTACTGTTTTTTTTTTTTTACATTTACGATGGTAACCAGGGTAAACATCGGGTTACTAAGCGCGGCCCTGCGCTTAGTAACCCAATGTTTACCCTGGTTACAAGCGAACACATCGCTGGATCGGTGTCACACACAACGATCCAGCGATGACAGCGGGAGATCCAGCGACGAAATAAAGTTCCAAACGATCTGCTACGACATACGATTCTCAGCGGGGTCCCTGATCGCTGCTGCGTGTCAGACACATCGATATCGTATGGATATCGCTGGAACGTCACGGATCGTGCCGTCGTAGCGACCAAAGTGCCACTGTGAGACGGTACCTTAAGAGGTTAGTACTGTTTTGGCAGCAAAAGGAGAATACAATGTGTTCACATTTCTGTAAAAGCTAGATTACAAAGCCGTTAGAACCTATCTCCAGATAGGAATTCCACTCAGAGAGCTAACGGCTTTCGAAACATTAATAACCCAACATAAACAACCGAAAGGTGTCTTGGCTAAATTATACCAGTTACTCTTAATTGGCTCGATCCCTGCTAAGAGGGCCTATATTACACTTTGGGAAAAGGAACTGGGTATCAGACTACAAGATTGGGAGGTGGACCACATCTATAAAAATTCCTATGGTCCATCTGGCTGTGTGAAAGTCCAAGAAAACTCATACAAGATAGTTACTAGGTGGTATACCACTCCAGTAGCTACACATCTATGGTTTCCTAGCATTCCTCCAATTTGTTGGAGATGCTCAAAGGAAATAGGAACGTTCCTGCATATGTGGTGGTGATGCGATAAAATCCAGACGTTCTGGAAAAGCACATTGAAAATTACATCTAAAATATGTAAGCTTTCAAATTCCCTGCCACCGAAACTCATCTTTCTAAACTGGTCTGGTGATATCTTGCAATCCAAGTATAAATCCCTTCTAATGTTCCTAAATTATTCATCCCTTTACACTGGATGTCCCAAAACTGTCTGACCTTGACAGACTGGATACATAAGGTTGACCAGTTATATTATATTGAGGAAATAATAACTTTCACCCATTTCACAAAAGACAAATTTTAGGTAACCTGGTCTCCATGGAAATTATTTAGAAATAATGATGAATGCCTAAAGCTGATGGGTCAACAGGCAAAATTATAAAACAGATGATGTTTAAGTTTATACACAAAAGAAAGTAGTCACTCCCTTTCCCAATAGGGGAATAGGGCTCACATACAAGTCTCATGAAACAAAAGGATTTAATTGCCGGGAAAAAACATTCCTCCTCCTAATAGACTACACCCCCTTTCCCTACCCCCTTCTATCTTTTGTACCTTTTCCTACCTATTCCATCTTTATAATAACGTTTTTATAAGTTTGACAGAATTATATATACAGACATGTCATCCTTTCTGATGCAGAATGTATAAATACATAGCGCTTACAGAGAAGAAACCATAATAATCGTTGAGCCGATGACAATCAGTAAAAGTTTATTGTTCCTTTTTTGTTTTTCCTGTCTAATCCTCACATACTGAGAAATTGCATTCTGAAGGATGACGATGTTAGACTCTGAAATTAGATATATACCTCTGTCTGTAATTTGTTTTCTTTATGTTAAAATCCAATAAAAAATGTTAAAAAAAAGAAGCTAGATTACATCAATATGGCCACCATTCAGCTAGCCCAAGATTTGTAACCTGTTTTCTCACAATCCTGAGTGCACCTAAGAACATGTTCTCCAAATTCCCATGGCATGGGTTTCAGAATTTTCCCCACTATCAATTGGTCCATGAATTTCAGCATGACAGCACTGGTAGGAACAATCAATTGCTCCCTTCCTCATTTCTTTTGAGCATTGTTATAATATAAACTCTGTTTCCTGTATTCCATCCAGTATACTCACCTGCTTAAATGTAAAATCCATGTCACAGGACATGTAAGCCCAATAGGAAAAGGTAGGGATTAGGGTTGAGCGAAACGGATCGTTCATTTTCATAAGTCGCCGACTTTTATCAAAGTCGGCGTCTCATGAAACCCGACCCGATCCCTGTGTGGGGTCGGCCATGCGGTACGCGACTTTCGCGCCAAAGTCGCGTTTCAATGATGCTAAAAGCTCCATTTCTCAGCCAATGAAGGTGGACGCAGAGTGTGGGCAGCGTGATGACATAGATCTCAGTCCCCACCATCTTAGAGAAGGGCATTGCAGTGATTGGCTTGCTTTCTGCCGCGTCACAGGGGCTATAAAGGGGCGTTCCCGCCGACCGCCATCTTACTGCTGCTGATCTGAGCGTAGGGAGAGGTGCTGCTTCGTCAGAAGCAGGGATAAACAGTGTTAGGCAGGGTACATTCACCCCCAGACCGCTTGTGCTGTAGCCATTTCCACTGTCCAACACCACCTTTTGTTTGCAGGACAGTGGAAGCTACATTTTTTTTTCCTCAGCGCTGTAGCTCATTGGGCTGCCCTAGAAGGCTCCCTGATAGCTGCGTTGCTGTGTGTGTACGCCACTGTGCAAACCAACTGCTTTTTTCAAAGCACAAATCCTGTTGTTCCTTCCTTTCTGCACAGCTATCTTGTTTGTTTATCCACACTTTTGTGTGCAGCAGTCCTTTCTATAGCTGCCTGCTATACTTTTCTGAGATTACTGCAGGGAGATAAAGATTGGCAAGTCTGCCTCTGTGCCAGTGCTGTGTGTGGCATCTGTCTCTCCTTGTGTGCCACTGAAAACCAGTGTGTAATATTGGGCCATTTTTTTTTTTTTTTGGTAAATTCTCCCTGTAAAAAAAAAAAAATTAATAGTGGGAGATAAAGATTGGCAAGTCTGCCTCTGTGCCAGTCCTGTGTGTGGCATCTGTCTCTCCTTGTGTGCCACCGAAAACCAGTGTGTAATACTGGTCCATTTTTTTTTTTTGGTAAATTCTCCCTGTAAAAAAAATAATTAATAGTGGGAGATAAAGATTGGCAAGTCTGCCTCTGTGCCAGTCCTGTGTGTGGCATCTGTCTCTCCTTGTGTGCCACCGAAAACCAGTGTGTAATATTGGGCCATTTTTTGGGGGGGGGTAAATTCTCCCTGTAAAAAAAATAATTAATAGTGGGAGATAAAGATTGGCAAGTCTGCCTCTGTGCCAGTGCTGTGTGTGGCATCTGTCTCTCCTTGTGTGCCACCGAAAACCAGTGTGTAATATTGGGCCATTTTTTTTTGGGTAAATTCTCCCTGTAAAAAAAATAATTAATAGTGGGAGATAAAGATTAGCAAGTCTGCCTCTGTGCCAGTGCTGTGTGTGGCATCTGTCTCTCCTTGTGTGCCACCGAAAACCAGTGTGTAATACTGGGCCATTTTTTTTTTTGGTAAATTCTCCCTGTAAAAAAAATAATTAATAGTGGGAGATAAAGATTGGCAAGTCTGCCTCTGTGCCAGTCCTGTGTGTGGCATCTGTCTTTCCTTGTGTGCCACCGAAAACCAGTGTGTAATACTGGGCCATTTTTTATTTTTTTTTGTAAATTCTCCCTGTAAAAAAAATAATTAATAGTGGGAGATAAAGATTGGCAAGTCTGCCTCTGTGCCAGTGCTGTGTGTGGCATCTGTCTCTCCTTGTGTGCCACCGAAAACCAGTGTGTAAAACTGGGCCATTTTTTTTTTTTGGTAAATTCTCCCTGTAAAAAAAATAATTAATAGTGGGAGATAAAGATTGGCAAGTCTACCACTGTGCCAGTCCTGTGTGTGGCATCTGTCTCTCCTTGTGTGCTACCGAAAACCAGTGTGTAATATTGGGCCATTTTTATTTTTTTTTTGTAAATTCTCCCTGTAAAAAGAATAATTAATAGTGGGAGATAAAGATTGGCAAGTCTGCCTCTGTGCCAGTCCTGTGTGTGGCATCTGTCTCTCCTTGTGTGCCACCGAAAACCAGTGTGTAATATTGGGCAATTTTTTTTTTTTGGTAAATTCTCCCTGTAAAAAAAATAATTAATAGTGGGAGATAAAGATTGGCAAGTCTGCCTCTGTGCCAGTGCTGTGTGTGGCATCTGTCTCTCCTTGTGTGCCACCGAAAACCAGTGTGTAATACTGGGCCATTTTTTTTTGTGGTAAATTCTCCCTGTAAAAAAAAAAAAATAATAGTGGGAGATAAAGATTGGCAAGTCTGCCTCTGTGCCAGTGCTGTGTGTGGCATCTGTCTCTCCTTGTGTGCCACCAAAAACCAGTGTGTAATACTGGGCCATTTTTTTTTTTTTTGGTAAATTCTCCCTGTAAAAAAATAATTAATAGTGGGAGATAAAGATTGGCAAGTCTGCCTCTGTGCCAGTGCTGTGTGTGGCATCTGTCTCTCCTTGTGTGCCACCGAAAACCAGTGTGTAATACTGGGCCTTTTTTTTTTTTTTGTAAATTCTCCCTGTAAAAAAAAAAATTGTGGGAGATTAAGATTGGCATTTCTGCTTGAGTGCCGGTCCTGTGTGTGCCATCTGTCTCAAATTATTGGGGCACAGAACACCTAGTGTGTAACATTGGGCCTGATTTTCCTTTCAGTGTCAGGCACCTATAAAGGTATATATAAATCCAACAGAAGTTTGAGTTCACCTTATAAGTTGTTTTACAGTAACAAATACCGTTACTTTGGTTACGTTTTGGAAACAATGAGGAAGTCTAGTGGAAGAGGTCGTGGCCGTGGGCGGTCAATGTCAGCTGGTAATGATGGTAGTGGTGGTGGAGCATCAGGTGGTCGTGGTAAAAGCAGTACAGCACCTAAGTCTCGAGTTGTTGAGCCAGGTTCGTCGTCTGGCTACACAAGGCCTCGAACGCTCTCTTTTCTGGGAGCAGGAAAACCACTTTTGAAGCCGGAGCAGGAGGAACAAGTATTGGCTTTCATTGCTGACTCTGCCTCTAGCTCTTTCGCCTCCTCCTCGGAAAGTGCCAAATGTCAGAGCAGTGCATCATCAGTGGATGCTCCCGGTCAGGAACAAGTCGCTTCCTTGTGTCCTTCACCCAGAACAACAGTGAAGGATGCGTCAGTCGACACAACAGGTTACTCCATGGAGCTCTTTACACATACCGTTCCTGGGTTAGACAGTGAAACAGTTAACAGGCCATGCCCATTAGAAGTTGATTCGGACATGGAGTGCACAGATGCACAGCCACAGCCAGATTACTATGATGTTCCTTTGACTCAGACCAGAACATTGCCCTCACAGTGTACTGAGGCAGAATCAAAACCAACGGAGACTATGGTGCCCCGTCACGAACGCTATACCACCGGCTTACACGGTAACACAGACGAAGTTGCACACGACATAGAAGAGGAGGTCATAGATGACCCAGTTGTTGACCCCGATTGGCAGCCATTGGGGGAACAGGGTGCAGGTGGCAGTAGTTCTGAAGCGGAGGAGGAGGAGCCACAGCAGGCATCAACATCACAACAGGTTCCATCTGCCAGGCCCGTATCTGGCCAAAAACGCTTGGCAAAACCAAAACCAGTTGGAGGACAGCGTGGCCATCCGGTTAAAGAAGTTCAGTCTGCAATGCCTGAAAAGGTATCCGATAGTAGAAAGAGTGCAGTCTGGCATTTTTTTAAACAACATCCAAATGATCAGCGCAAAGTCATCTGTCAAAAATGTTCAACTACCTTAAGCAGAGGTCAGAATCTTAAAAGTCTAAATACAATTTGCATGCATAGACATTTATCCACCATGCATTTGCAAGCCTGGACTAACTACCAAACGTCCCTAAAGGTTGCAGCACCCTCGGCCAATTAAGCTAGTCAGCAACGCTACATCCCTTCCCTCCCTGTAAGCCCACCATTTCCCGCACCACCTGCAGTATCTGTGCAGCTTTCGTCGCCAGGCCAAAGCAGTCAGGGAATCACCAGGTTAGTAGTAGGAAACACTACATGTAGGGCACCGGCAAGAATACCATCTCCAACCCTCTCTCAGTCACCCATGTCCACCGGCACCCCCACTAGTTCCACCGTATGCAGCTCCCCAGTCCAGCTCACCCTTCATGAGACTCTCGTTAGGAAAAGGAAGTACTCATCCTCGCATCCGCGTACACAGGGTTTGAACGCCCACATTGCTTGACTAATCTCATTAGAGATGATGCCCTACCGGTTAGTTGAAAGCGAAGCTTTCAAAGCGCTGATGGACTACGCTGTACCACGCTACGAGCTACCCAGTCGACACTTCTTTTCTAGAAAAGCCATCCCAGCCCTCCAACAGCATGTTAAAGACCGCATTGTCCATGCACTCAGGCAGTCTGTGACTACAAAGGTGCACCTGACAACAGATGCATGGACCAGTAGGCATGGCCAGGGACGTTACGTGTCCATCACGGCACACTGGGTGAATGTGGTGGATGCAGGGTCCACAGGGGACAGCAATATTGGGACAGTTCTGCCTAGCCCACGGTCAAGGAAAGAGTTGGCTGTAGGCGTTCGCCCCCCCTCCTCCTCTTCCTCATCCTCCTGCAGAAGCGAGAGCTCATCCACAGACCGCAGTCGCACATCCACTCCATCCGCAGCTGCCACTGTTGCACACCAGGTGTGCCATTATGGGACAGCTAGTGGCAAGCGTCAGCAGGCTGTATTGGCAATGAAGTGTTTGGGCGACAACAGACACACCGCGGAAGTTCTGTCCGAGTTCTTGCAGAAAGAAACTCAGTCATGGCTGGGCACTGTACATCTTGAGGCAGGCAAGGTAGTGAGTGATAACGGAAGGAATTTCATGGCTGCCATAGCCCTTTCCCAACTGAAAAACATTCCTTGCCTGGCTCACACCTTAAACCTGGTGGTGCAGTGCTTCCTGAAAAGTTATCCGGGGTTACCCGACCTGCTCCTCAAAGTGCGCAGACTTTGCTCGCATATCCGCCGTTCGCCCGTACACTCCAGCCGTATGCAGAACTATCAGCGGTCTTTGAACCTTCCCCAGCATCGCCTAATCATCGACGTGGCCACAAGGTGGAACTCCACACTGCACATGCTTCAGTGAACAGAGGCATGCTGTTATGTTCTTGTGGGAGGATACACATACACGGGCAGGCAGTTGGATGGCAGACATGGAGTTGTCAGGTGTGCAGTGGTCGAAGCTACAAGACCTGTGTCAAGTCCTTCAGTGTTTTGAGGAATGCACACGGCTGGTTAGTGCAGACAACGCCATAATAAGCATGAGCATCCCCCTAATGCGTCTGCTGATGCAAAGTTTGACGCACATAAAGGAGCAGGCGTCTGCAGCCGAGGAAGAGGAAAGCCTTGATGACAGTCAGCCATTGCCTGGTCAGGGCCGTGTAGAGGACGTGGTAGCGGGCGAAGAGGAGGAGGACGAGGAGGATGATGGGGATGAGTACTTTTTTAATGAGGAAGCTTCTCCTGGGCCAACAGAAATTAGTGGCGTTGCAATGCCGGGTTCTGTTTTTTTAAGGGAGACAAGTGACGTAGATTTGCCTGTAACTGCCCCTCAAACCAGCACAACCGCAGATTGGACAACTGGACCTTTGGCCCACATGGCGGATTATGCCTTACGTATCCTCAAAAGGGACCCACGCATTATTAAAATGATGAGCGATGACGATTACTGGTTGGCCTGCATCCTTGACCCTCGCTATAAAGGCAAATTGCTAAATATTATGCCACATGAGAACCTCGAACAAATATTAGCAACCAAACAAGCTACTCTTGTAGACCGTTTGATTCAGGCATTCCCAGCACACAGCGCCAGTGATGGTTCTCACACGAGCTGCAGAGGGCTACAGGGCAGAGGTGTTAGAGGTGCACAAATCAGAAGTGGCGTTGGACAGAGGGGTTTTCTGACCAGGTTGTGGAGCGATTTCGCAATGACCGCAGACAGGACAGGTACTGCAGCATCTATTCAAAGTGACAGGAGACAACATTTGTCCAGTATGGTTACTAACTATTTTTCATCCCTTATCGATGTTCTCCCTCAACCGTCATTCCCATTTGATTACTGGGCATCCAAATTAGACACCTGGCCTGAATTGGCAGAATATGCATTGCAGGAGCTTGCTTGCCCAGCAGCTAGTGTGCTATCAGAAAGAGTATTCAGTGCTGCTGGTTCAATATTAACCGAAAAAAGGACTCGTCTGGCTACCCAAAATGTGGATGATCTAACCTTCATTAAAATGAACCACTCCTGGATTTCAAATTATTTTGCCCCACCTTTCCCGGCTGACACCTAGCTTTCCTATAAAAAGGTCTTGCTTGTGGACTGGTCTTACTGAGTGTTCCAATCTCTTAATTTGCAGCAGCGTTTTGTCCAGCATACGACATGTTTACACCTCCCTCAATGGGAAAACTCCCCCCACAGGGCCGTGGTCTCGCCTCTTGGCGCAAGCACCCGTTAGAGTGCCGTTTGTCTGAAGAGGTGGGTGTGCCCGCTTTTGGTCGACGGCACTGCCACTGGGTCCCTCATAGTACAATAAAGTGTCTCTGGCGGTGTTGGCGCGCACCCAACGTCAGACACACCGTTGTAACATGAGGGGCCCTGGGACGGTACCGCCGGCCACAAGAGAGTTCACCCCCCCCCCCAGCTCAAACTGTGCTCTATCACGTCCAAAATTATCTCTCACAGCTCCACCAATGTTTAGTCTATGCGCTGACATCATTCAATGCTTGGCACTGACAATACCAATTTGTTGACATCTATGATGCTAGTTAAAGTAGTCTGAGTCAGTGTCCTATATTGACACCAGTAAACACTTACTGCCAAATTACTATGTCAGAAACTCAGCAGATGAGCCCACCCCTGTACCTAAGTATGCCACACTTTTTTTTTTTTGTTTTTTGGCGAGACATTAACATCTATTTATTTTTTGTGAGTACTAACTGTGTCAGACACTCCTTGCAATCGTCCTCCGCTGACCACACCAATGCTGCCTGTGTACCCCTGCGAGATAACTCTAAATGCCTTGAGCCTATTTTTATTTATTTTAGGCCTAGTAAGCCTGTCTGCGGTCCCTCCTTGCAATCCTCCTCCTCCGCTGACCACAATGCTGCCTGTGTATCCATGTAACCGATTTAAAACTGCCTTGAGCCTATTTTTAGTTATTTTAGGCCTAGTACGCCTGTCTGCGGTCCCTCCTTGCAATCCTTCTCCTCCCCTGACCACAATGCTGCCTGTGTATCCATGTAACCAATTTAAAACTGCCTTGAGCCTATTTTTAGTTATTTTAGGCCTAGTACGCCTGTCTGCGGTCCCTCCTTGCAATCCTCCTCCGCTGACCACAATGCTGCCTGTGTATCCATGTAACCAATTTAAAACTGCCTTGAGCCTATTTTAAGTTATTTTAGGCCTAGTACGCCTGTCTGCGGTCCCTCCTTGCAATCCTCCTCCTCCGCTGACCACAATGCTGCCTGTGTATCCATGTAACCGATTTAAAACTGCCTTGAGCCTATTTTTAGTTACTTTAGGCCTAGTACGCCTGTCTGCGGTCCCTCCTTGCAATCCTCCTCCTCCGCTGACCACAATGCTGCCTGTGTATCCATGTAACCGATTTAAAACTGATTGAGCCTATTTTTAGTTATTTTAGGCCTAGTACGCCTGTCTGCGGTCCCTCCTTGCAATCCTCCTCCTCCGCTGACCACAATGCTGCCTGTGTATCCATGTAACCGATTTAAAACTGCCTTGAGCCTATTTTTAGTTATCTTAGGCCTAGTACGCCTGTCTGCGGTCCCTCCTTGCAATCTTCCTCCTCCGCTGACCACAATGCTGCCTGTGTATCCATGTAACCGATTTAAAACTGCCTTGAGCCTATTTTAAGTTATTTTAGGCCTAGTACGCCTGTCTGCGGTCCCTCCTTGCAATCCTCCTCCTCCGCTGACCACAATGCTGCCTGTGTATCCATGTAACCGATTTAAAACTGCCTTGAGCCTATTTTTAGTTATTTTAGGCCTAGTACGCCTGTCTGCGGTCCCTCCTTGCAATCCTCCTCCGCTGACCACAATGCTGCTTGTGTATCCATGTAACCGATTTAAAACTGCCTTGAGCCTATTTTTAGTTATTTTAGGCCTAGTACGCCTGTCTGCGGTCCCTCCTTGCAATCCTCCTCCGCTGACCACAATGCTGCCTGTGTATCCATGTAACCGATTTAAAACTGCCTTGAGCCTATTTTAAGTTATTTTAGGCCTAGTACGCCTGTCTGCAGTCCCTCCTTGCAAAACTCCTCCTCCGCTGACCACAATGCTGCCTGTGTATCCATGTAAGCGATTTAAAACTGCCTTGAGCCTATTTTAAGTTATTTTAGGCCTAGTACGCCTGTCTGCGGTCCCTCCTTGCAATCCTCCTCCTCCGCTGACCACAATGCTGCCTGTGTATCCATGTAACCGATTTAAAACTGCCTTGAGCCTATTTTTAGTTATTTTAGGCCTAGTACGCCTGTCTGCGGTCCCTCCTTGCAATCCTCCTCCTCCGCTGACCACAATGCTGCCTGTGTATCCATGTAACTGATTTAAAACTGCCTTGAGCCTATTTTTAGTTATTTTAGGCCTAGTACGCCTGTCTGCGGTCCCTCCTTGCAATCCTCCTCCTCCGCTGACCACAATGCTGCCTGTGTATCCATGTAACCGATTTAAAACTGCCTTGAGCCTATTTTTAGTTATTTTAGGCCTAGTACGCCTGTCTGCGGTCCCTCCTTGCAATCCTCCTCCTCCGCTGACCACAATGCTGCCTGTGTATCCATGTAACCGATTTAAAACTGCCTTGAGCCTATTTTTAGTTATTTTAAGCCTAGTACGCCTGTCTGCGGTCCCTCCTTGCAATCCTCCTCCTCCGCTGACCACAATGCTGCCTGTGTATCCATGTAACCGATTTAAAACTGCCTTGAGCCTATTTTTAGTTATTTTAGGCCTAGTACGCCTGTCTGCGGTCCCTCCTTGCAATCCTCCTCCGCTGACCACAATGCTGCCTGTGTATCCATGTAACCGATTTAAAACTGCCTTGAGCCTATTTTTAGTTATTTTAGGCCTAGTACGCCTGTCTGCGGTCCCTCCTTGCAATCCTCCTCCTCCGCTGACCACAATGCTGCCTGTGTATCCATGTAACCGATTTAAAACTGCCTTGAGCCTATTTTTAGTTATTTTAGGCCTAGTACGCCTGTCTGCGGTCCCTCCTTGCAATCCTCCTCCGCTGACCACAATGCTGCCTGTGTATCCATGTAACCGATTTAAAACTGCCTTGAGCCTATTTTTAGTTATTTTAGGCCTAGTACGCCTGTCTGCGGTCCCTCCTTGCAAAACTCCTCCTCCGCTGACCACAATGCTGCCTGTGTATCCATGTAACCGATTTAAAACTGCCTTGAGCCTATTTTTAGTTATTTTAGGCCTAGTACGCCTGTCTGCGGTCCCTCCTTGCAATCCTCCTCCTCCGCTGACCACAATGCTGCCTGTGTATCCATGTAACCGATTTAAAACTGCCTTGAGCCTATTTTTAGTTATTTTAGGCCTAGTACGCCTGTCTGCGGTCCCTCCTTGCAATCCTCCTCCGCTGACCACAATGCTGCCTGTGTATCCATGTAACCAATTTAAAACTGCCTTGAGCCTATTTTTAGTTATTTTAGGCCTAGTACGCCTGTCTGCGGTCCCTCCTTGCAATCCTCCTCCTCCGCTGACCATAATGCTGCCTGTGTATCCATGTAACCGATTTAAAACTGCCTTGAGCCTATTTTTAGTTATTTTAGGCCTAGTACGCCAGTCTGCGGTCCCTCCTTGCAATCCTCCTCCTCCACTGACCACAATGCTGCCTGTGTATCTATAACCGATTTAAAACTGCCTTGAGCCTATTTTTAGTTATTTTAGGCCTAGTACGCCTGTCTGCGGTCCCTCCTTGCAATCCTCCTCCACTGACCACAATGCTGCCTGTGTATCCATGTAACCGAT
This sequence comes from Ranitomeya variabilis, assembly GCF_051348905.1. NCBI lineage: Eukaryota > Metazoa > Chordata > Amphibia > Anura > Dendrobatidae > Ranitomeya > Ranitomeya variabilis. The sequence goes on from NC_135236.1 coordinate 98,787,664, forward strand.
TTAAAACTGCCTTGAGCCTATTTTAAGTTATTTTAGGCCTAGTACGCCTGTCTGCGGTCCCTCCTTGCAATCCTCCTCCGCTGACCACAATGCTGCCGGTGTATCTATAACCGATTTAAAACTGCCTTGAGCCTATTTTTAGTTATTTTAGGCCTAGTACGCCTGTCTGCGGTCCCTCCTTGCAATCCTCCTCCGCTGACCACAATGCTGCCTGTGTATCCATGTAACCGATTTAAAACTGCCTTGAGCCTATTTTAAGTTATTTTAGGCCTAGTACGCCTGTCTGCGGTCCCTCCTTGCAATCCTCCTCCTCCGCTGACCACAATGCTGCCTATGTACCCCTGGAACCTATTTTAAAGTGCAAAGAGCCTATTTCTTTATTTTATGTAATATTAAAAAAGCCATGATGGACTACGCTGTCCCACGCTACGAGCTACCCAGTCGACACTTCTTTTGCAAGAAAAGCCATCCCAGCCCTCAACCAGTACCACCTCCATTGTCCATGCACTCTGGCAATCTTTGAGTACAAAGGTGCACCTGACAACAGACGCATGGACCTGTAGGCATGGCCACGGAAGGTTACGTGTCCATTACGGCGCAATAGGTTAATGTGGTGGATGCATGGTCCACAGGGGACAGCCTACTAAGTCTGTCTGCAGTCCCTAATTCAAATTTTCCTCCACTGTCTAAATCTGAGCTTCAACCTTCTGGCTCTCATTAAGTGCTCTTTTAAAAAAAATTGGTGTTTGGGGCCTAATACCTCTGTTTGCCGCTCCCTGGTGTTGTCCTCAACTGAATAAATCTGAGCTTCAACCTTCTGGCTCTCCTTAAGTGCTTTTTTTAAAAAAATTGGTGGTTGGGGCCTAATACCTCTGTTTGCCGCTCCCTGGTGTTGTCCTCAACTGAATAAATCTGAGCTTCAACCTTCTGGCTTTCATTAAGTGCTTTTTTAAAAAAAAAAAATTGGTGGTTGGGGCCTAATACCTCTGTTTGCCGCTCCCTGGTGTTGTCCTCAACTGAATAAATCTGAGCTTCAACCTTCTGGCTCTCCTTAAGTGCTTTTTTAAAAAAAATTGGTGGTTGGGACCTATGTTATGACCCCAATGGCAGAGGGTCTCATAAATAAATACCAAGTCTGCAAACACAAAAAACCAGCTCATAGGGCAGTGGTAACTGGGCTGACCGTATATCTAATCCTAGCACCACAAATAGCAGCAGCCGGGGAACGTGCCTACGTTGGTTCTAGACGTCTCGCGCCAGCCGGAGAACTAACTAACCCTAGAAGGGAAAAGATAGACCTTTCTTGCCTCCAGAGAAAAGACCCCAAAAGTTGGATACAAGCCCCCAACAAATAATAACGGTGAGGTAAGAAGAAAAGACAAACGTAAGAATGAACTAGGTATTTAGCAAAGAGAGGCCCACTGACTAATAGCAGAATATAGTAAGATGACTTATACGGTCAGCAAAAACCCTATCAAAAATATCCACGCTGGATATTCAAGAACCCCCGAACCGTCTAACGGCCTGGGGGGAGAATACCAGCCCCCTAGAGCTTCCAGCAAAATCAGAAATCACATTTAGTACAAGCTGGACAAAAAATAAGAGCAATACAAATAACCAAAAAACAAGAAAGCAGGACTTAGCTTAATTTTGCAAGAACCAAGACCAGCAGACAGGAGCAAAAAGAAAGAACTGATTACAACGATGCCAGGCACCAGACTGAGAATTCAGGAAGTTCATATAGCAACACCCCTGGACTAACGACCCAGGTGGTGCCAAACTGAGGAAAGAAAATCCCAGAGTCATATCACTAGTGACCACAAGGGGGAGCCAAAAAAGTCTAATTCACAACAGTACCCCCCCTTTAAGGAGGGGTCACCGAACCCTCACCAAGACCACCAGGGCGATCAGGATGAGCAGCGTGAAAGGCACGAACTAAATCGGCTGCATGCACATCAGAGGCAACCACCCAGGAATTATCCTCCTGACCATAGCCCTTCCACTTGACCAGATACTGAAGCCTCCGCCTGGAGAGACGAGAATCCAAGATCTTCTCCACCACGTACTCCAACTCGCCCTCAACCAACACCGGAGCAGGAGGCTCAACAGAAGGAACCACAGGTACAACGTACCGCCGCAACAAAGACCTATGGAACACGTTGTGAATGGCAAACGACACCGGAAGATCCAAGCGAAAGGACACAGGATTAAGGATTTCCAATATCTTGTAAGGACCGATGAAGCGAGGCTTAAATTTAGGAGAGGAGACCTTCATAGGAACAAATCGAGAAGACAGCCATACCAAATCCCCAACACGAAGTCGGGGACCCACACCGCGGCGGCGGTTGGCAAAACGCTGAGCCTTCTCCTGTGACAACTTTAAGTTGTCCACCACATGATTCCAAATCTGCTGCAACCTATCTACCCCAGGACAGTCAGAAGGCTCCACATGTCCCGAGGAAAAACGAGGATGGAAACCAGAGTTGCAGAAAAATGGCGAAACCAAAGTAGCGGAACTAGCCCGATTATTAAGGGCAAACTCAGCCAACGGCAAGAAGGTCACCCAATCATCCTGATCTGCAGAAACAAAACACCTCAAATAAGCCTCCAGAGTCTGATTAGTTCGCTCCGTTTGTCCATTAGTCTGAGGATGAAAGGCAGACGAAAACGACAAATCAATGCCCATCTTAGCACAAAAGGATCGCCAGAACCTGGAAACAAACTGGGATCCTCTGTCAGACACGATATTCTCAGGAATGCCGTGCAAACGAACCACATTCTGAAAGAACAAAGGAACCAGATCGGAAGAGGAAGGCAGCTTAGGCAAAGATACCAAATGGACCATCTAGGAAAAGCGATCACATACCACCCAGATGACAGACATGCCCTGAGACACCGGAAGATCTGAAATGAAATCCATGGAAATGTCTGTCCAAGGCCTCTTCGGGACAGGCAATGGCAAGAGCAACCCGCTGGCACGAGAACAGCAAGGCTTAGCTCGAGCACAAGTCCCACAGGACTGCACAAATGACCGCACATCCCGTGACAAGGAAGGCCACCAAAAGGACCTAGCCACCAAATCTCTGGTGCCAAAAATTCCCGGATGCCCTGCCAACACCGAGGAATGAACCTCGGAAATGACTCTGCTGGTCCACTTATCAGGAACAAACAGTCTGTCAGGTGGACAAGAGTCAGGTCTACCAGCCTGAAATCTCTGCAACACACGTCGCAAATCCGGAGAAATGGCAGACAAGATTACTCCCTCTTTAAGAATACCAACTGGTTCTGCGACTCCAGGAGAGTCAGGCACAAAGCTCCTTGAAAGAGCATCAGCCTTCACATTCTTTGAACCTGGTAAATACGAGACCACAAAGTCAAAACGGGAGAAAAACAATGACCAACGGGCCTGTCTAGGATTCAGGCGTTTAGCAGACTCGAGATACATCAGATTTTTGTGATCAGTCAAGACCACCACACGATGCTTAGCACCCTCGAGCCAATGACGCCACTCCTCAAATGCCCACTTCATGGCCAGCAACTCCCGATTGCCAACATCATAATTCCGCTCAGCAGGCGAAAACTTCCTAGAGAAAAAAGCACATGGTCTCATTACAGAGCAACCAGGGCCTCTCTGCGACAAAACGGCCCCTGCCCCAATCTCAGAAGCATCCACTTCAACCTGAAAGGGAAGTGAGACATCAGGCTGGCACAAAACAGGCGCTGAAGTAAACCGGCGCTTCAACTCTTGGAAAGCCTCCACGGCTGCAGGAGCCCAGTTAGCAACATCAGAACCTTTCTTGGTCATATCCGTCAAAGGTTTAACAACGCTAGAAAAATTAGCGATAAAACAACGGTAGAAGTTAGCAAAGCCCAAGAACTTCTGAAGACTCTTAACTGACGTGGGTTGAGTCCAATCATGAATAGCTCGGACCGTGACTGGGTCCATCTCCACCGCAGAAGGGGAAAAAATAAAACCCAAAAAGGGAACCTTCTGTACTCCAAAGAGACACTTTGAGCCCTTAACAAATAAAGCATTCTCACGCAAAACCTGAAACACCATCCTGACCTGCTCTACATGCGAGTCCCAATCATCAGAAAAAAACAGAATATCATCCAGATAAACAATCATAAATTTATCCAGATACTTCCGGAAAATATCATGCATAAAGGACTGAAACACTGAAGGAGCATTAGAGAGCCCAAAAGGCATCACCAAGTACTCAAAATGACCTTCGGGCGTATTAAATGCAGTTTTCCATTCATCTCCTTGCTTAATGCGCACAAGGTTGTACGCACCACGAAGATCTATCTTGGTGAACCACTTGGCACCTTTAATCCGGGCAAACAAGTCCGACAACAGAGGCAAAGGATACTGAAATTTAACAGTGATTTTATTCAGAAGCCGATAGTCAATACAAGGTCTCAAAGATCCGTCCTTCTTGGCCACAAAAAAGAATCCCGCACCAAGAGGGGAAGAGGATGGACGGATATGCCCCTTCTCCAGAGATTCCTTGATATACAAACGCATTGCGGTATGCTCAGGTACAGACAGATTAAATAGTCTTCCCTTAGGAAATTTACTACCTGGAATCAAATCTATAGCGCAGTCACAGTCCCTATGAGGAGGCAGAGCACTGGACCTGGACTCGCTGAATACATCCTGAAAATCAGACAAATACTCAGGAACTTCCGAAGGAATAGAGGAAGCAATAGACACCGGCGGGGAATCACCATGAATTCCCTGACAGCCCCAACTTGACACAGACATTGCCTTCCAATCCAAGACTGGATTATGGGTCTGTAACCATGGCAGACCCAAAACGACCAAATCATGCATTTTATGCAGAACAAGAAAACGAATCACCTCCCGATGTTCAGGAGTCATGCACATGGTTACCTGTGTCCAAAACTGCGGTTTATTTTCCGCCAATGGCGTAGCATCAATACCTCTAAGAGGGATAGGATTTACCAACGGCTCAAGAACAAAACCACAGCGCTTGGCAAATGACAGATCCATAAGACTCAGGGCAGCACCTGAATCCACAAACGCCATAACAGGGTAGGAAGACAATGAGCAAATTAAAGTCACAGACAAAATAAATTTAGGTTGCAAATTACCAATAGCGACAGGACTAACAACCCTTGTTAGGCGTTTAGAGCATGCTGATATAACATGTGTAGAATCACCACAGTAAAAACACAACCCATTCTGACGTCTATGATTTTTCCGTTCATTTCTAGTCTGAATTCTACCACATTGCATTAAATCAGGTGTTTGTTCAGACAACACCACAAGAGGATTAGTGGCTTTGCGCTCCCGCAAACGCCGGTCAATTTGAATAGCCAGCGCCATGGAATCATTCAGACTTGTAGGAATGGAGAAACACACCATCACATTCTTAATGGCTTCAGAAAGGCCATTTCTGAAATTTGCGGCCAGAGCACACTCATTCCACTGAGTAAGCACGGACCATTTCCGAAATGTTTGGCAATACACTTCAGCTTCATCCTGGCCCTGAGAAATAGCCAGCAAGGCTTTTTCTGCCTGAATTTCAAGATTGGGCTCCTCGTAAAGCAATCCGAGCGCCAGAAAAAACGCATCAATATTTGCCAATGCCGGATCTTCTGGCGCTAGCAAGAAGGTCCAATCCTGAGGGTCGCCCCGTAAGAAAGAGATAACAATTTTAACTTGCTGAGCTGAGTCTCCAGACGAACGGGGTCTCAGAGATGGAAACAATTTACAATTATTCTTGAAATTCCTAAACTTAAATCGGTCTCCAGAGAACAGTTCAGGAATAGGTATTTTAGGTTCAGACATAGGACTACTGGTAACAAAATCTTGTATGCCCTGCACACGAGCAGCAAGCTGGTCCACACTTGTAATCAAGGTCTGGACATTCATGTCTGCAGCAAGCTCAAGCCACTCAGAGGTAAAGGGGAGGAAGAAAGAGAGGAAAAAAAAAACAACTCAGAATTTCCTTTCTTATTATCCCACTTCTGCAATGCATTAAACATTCAACTTTGGCCTGGCATACTGTTATGACCCCAATGGCAGAGGGTCTCATAAATAAATACCAAGTCTGCAAACACAAAAAAACAGCTCATAGGGCAGTGGTAACTGGGCTGACCGTATATCTAATCCTAGCACCACAAATAGCAGCAGCCGGGGAACGTGCCTACGTTGGTTCTAGACGTCTCGCGCCAGCCGGAGAACTAACTAACCCTAGAAGGGAAAAGATAGACCTTTCTTGCCTCCAGAGAAAAGACCCCAAAAGTTGGATACAAGCCCCCAACAAATAATAACGGTGAGGTAAGAAGAAAAGACAAACGTAAGAATGAACTAGGTATTTAGCAAAGAGAGGCCCACTGACTAATAGCAGAATATAGTAAGATGACTTATACGGTCAGCAAAAACCCTATCAAAAATATCCACGCTGGATATTCAAGAACCCCCGAACCGTCTAACGGCCCGGGGGGAGAATACCAGCCCCCTAGAGCTTCCAGCAAAATCAGAAATCACATTTAGTACAAGCTGGACAAAAAATAAGAGCAATACAAATAACCAAAAAACAAGAAAGCAGGACTTAGCTTAATTTTGCAAGAACCAAGACCAGCAGACAGGAGCAAACAGAAAGAACTGATTACAACGATGCCAGGCACCAGACTGAGAATTCAGGAAGTTCATATAGCAACACCCCTGGACTAACGACCCAGGTGGTGCCAAACTGAGGAAAGAAAATCCCAGAGTCATATCACTAGTGACCACAAGGGGGAGCCAAAAAAGTCTAATTCACAACAGACCTAATACCTCTGTTTGCCGCTCCCTGGTGTTGTCCTCAACTGAATAAATCTGAGCTTCAACCTTCTGGCTCTCATTAAGTGCTTTTTAAAAAAAAAAATGGTGGTTGGGGCCTAATACCTCTGTTTGCCGCTCCCTGGTGTTGTCCTCAACTGAATAAATCTGAGCTTCAACCTTCTGGCTCTCCTTAAGTGCTTTTTTAAAAAAAATTGGTGGTTGGGGCCTAATACCTCTGTTTGCCGCTCCCTGGTGTTGTCCTCAACTGAATAAATCTGAGCTTCAACCTTCTGGCTCTCATTAAGTGCTTTTTAAAAAAAAAAAATTGGTGGTTGGGGCCTAATACCTCTGTTTACCGCTCCCTGGTGTTGTCCTCCTCCTGAGTGTCATCCTCCTCCTTGATGTTCTCCTCCAGGTTGCCTTGTCTGAGCTTCAACCTTCTGGCTCTCATTAAGTGCTTTTTTAACAAAAAATTGGTGGTTACGGCCTACTAACGGTGTCTGCCGCTCCCTGGTGTTGTCCTCCACTGTATAAAGCTGAGCTTCAGTCTTTAGGCTTTCGGCCTATAGTATCAGATATTAAACTGCATTTGGCCTTCAACTTTGGTTACGGCCTACTAACGGTGTCTGCCGCTCCCTGGTGTTGTCCTCAACTGTATAAAGCTGAGCTTCAACCTTCTGGCTCTCCTTAAGTGCTTTTTTAACAAAAAATTGGTGGTTACGGCCTACTAACGGTGTCTGCCGCTCCCTGGTGTTGTCCTCGACTGTATAAAGCTGAGCTTCAGTCTTTAGGCTTTTGGCCTATAGTAGCAGATATTAAACTGCATTTGGCCTACTAGTGTGGTTGGGCCCTTAAAACAGTGTCTGCTGCTCCTGGGTTTGCTACTCCACTGAACAAAGCAATGCTGCCTGGTTAGTCCTGTTACCAATTTTGAACTGCATTTAGCCTACTTTATTCTTTGGCCCTATATCTGTGTTTAGTACTCCTCATCCTGCCCATTGCCCAGCCACTGCTAGATGAATCTGCTGGTACATTGACCTAGACCACTACATTCCCCTTGCACTCTACACAGCCAGAATCTGACCCTGCTGAAAGTAAGGTTCCCCTTCCCGCATGTTATACCACCTTACACAGGGACAAAGAGGAAGGTGCAGATGAAAGTGCAGGTTCCTTCATCAGGTGGGGGGGCATACTCGTTGGCGACGTCACTGGCACAGGGCCCCTCAGAGTATGCAAAAGTGTCGCTGCTGGTGGGAGGCGCCCCCGCCGTGCAAACACACCGCTGTACTTTGAGGGGCCCTGTGCCAGTGCCAATGCCAACGAGTGGGCCCCCCCTGCTTGCTTAGGATCACAGCACTTGCAAACTTGACATACTTACCTCTCACTGCTCCACCGCCGTGACGTAGTCCACGTTTCCTGGACCCACTAAAACCTTGAACCAGCCCTACCCCCCCCACAAATTTTGCCAAATGACCCCCAATTTCCAATGCCCAACTATTATTATAAAGTTAATTAAGATTGACAAGCTTCAGAAACAAGAATGGATGTTTTTGGCATTAAAATGGGCACTGTAGGTGTTTTCCTGGCCTCCACTCACTGCCGACTATGCTTCCCCATTGACTTGCATTGGGTTTCGTGTTTCGGTCGATCCCCGACTTTTAGCGATAATCGGCCGACTGCACTCGACTCGACTTTGGACAAAGTCGGGTTTCGTAAAACCCGACTCGATCTTAAAAAAATGAAAGTCGCTTAACCCTAGTAGGGATATCCAGCCATTTATTGGATAAGAAATTGCAAAACGTTTTTATTGTAGAATTGAATAAAAGAGAACATTCACAACAGCAAAGAACACATTTCGTTCATGAGGCCGGACTGAGGTTCAGTTCGAAACATGTAGGGAAAGCTCTCACATTTAATTTTTTTTTCTAGGTTACTGAGAATGTCCTGTTTTATTCAATTCTACAAGAACAAATTGATGAAATTACCTTTCCCTATTGCTACCACTGAGCAGGAGTGGTTTTTCATCAGAGTTGAGGATTCCCTGGCTACTTCAACGAGAGGTGAGCTCACTTGTTCAGAAAATGTTCGCCAATCTCAAAGTCAGCACGAACGTAGCACATTTGGATTCGTGTTCGGATTCCAGAGCAGTTTCATCAGAATCGGCAAAATTCTACCAAAGTTCGGTAAATGATTGAGTTTCCACTAAGGTACTCAGCGGCTATAATCAACGATAACATTACTGCTGGTAAGATTGTTACCATCAGTCAGAGTATTGTGGGGTCAAGCTGTCTGATGTCAGCGTGACCCCGCAGCTGTGACTGTAACACACGGTAAAAAGCTTACCTCACATCAGCAAGCATTGGCTGATGAGAGACTACTACTCCCATCAGCCTACACCTGCTGTTGCTGATAACAGCAGAAGCAGGCAGCGGTTGATGGGTGTAGTCATCAGCCAGCGCCTGTGCACAAAATAAGGAAAAAATAAATAAATATTGAAATAAAAAAATATATACTCACCTTAACGCCTATTCCCTGATGCCCATGTCACCAGGAAAAGAGAAAAAATGACTGCTTTGAAAGTCATCGGGATCGTCATGGGATATTATGGATTATCTTTTCACTTCAGACAGGTGAGTAATATGGTTGTTTATTATTTGAATTAATTTGCAGGAGACATTGGCTTTAGTGGACTGGGCGATGGCACGAGTATGGTTTAATTTAGAGTCAATAAAGGAGTCTGTGTCATTATTTCAAATGAAGGAGTTTATTCTGGGCATTTTTTTATACAATATCGCTATGGGGTTAGTAATGGGGTATCTTAGAGACGCTTCTCCATTACTAACCTCTGGGCTTGACATCACCGGATAACACAAAGATGACGTCAACCCTACAAATATGAAACCCACTTGCCACCACCACAGGATTAGTAGGATGAGCAGGGCAAAGCACCAGATTTGGTGCATCGCCTTGTCTGGGGTGGCTGCAGGCCGCTATTTTTAAGCTTGGGGCAATATCCATGGCTCCTTACCAGCCTGAGAATATCAGCCCCCAACTGTCAGCTTTAGCTTGGCTAGTTGTCAAAAATAGGGGGGGGCCAAGCCATTTTTTGAATTATTTAGTTTAATAATTAAAAAAGCAGTGTGGGACCTCTGTATTCTTGATAACCAGCCTTGCTAAAGCTGACAGCTGAGGGCTGCAGCCAACAGCTGTCAGTTTTGCATGGCTGGTTATCAAAAATACAGTGGAACCCACGTTGATTTTTGTTTTAATTATTTATTTATAGCACATTTGATGGGTCAGTTAATGCCACTTTTCCTGGTGTCTTCCCCTAATTTGATCTGTTTTGGTAGTTTTTTGGCCTCCCATTGAATTCAGTGCTGTTCAGTTATGTTCGGCGAACTGTTTGGCGAACATAGCCGAGCCAAACCTTAAAAGGTTTGCTTATCTCTAGTGCTTGATCACACCTTTTTATTCCATCTATGCCCCATACATGTTCTAAACCAGTGTTTCCCAACTCCAGTCCTCCAGAGCCATCAACAGGTCATGTTTTTAAGATACCCTTGGTATTACACAAGTGATAATTGTATTACCTGCAAGAGCGATAATTCCATAACCTGTGCAATACTGTGGAAATGCTGAAAACATGGCCTGTTGGTGGGCCTTCAGAACTGGAGTTGGGAAACTCTGTTTTAAATGGTTCAAAACTTGGTAAAAAATGCCCATTTTATACAAAATCTGCTTCTTTGTGGTTCTTCCTGAATGTCAAATTTACCTAAATATGTAGAGATAGTGTCTGCAGGATGACTTCTCACGTTGAATTAGCAGAGACGCTGAGACACATTTCACTGCTTATAAATAAGCCCGTCTAGTTTATCCATGGTCTGTAATCTCTCTTGCACAATGAGACTAGGATTCTGGCAAAAGGAATAGAATTTTCCCTTTTCGTCTCTACCATGTTCCGGGGGTTAGATATCGGAGGAGAGGAGAGACGCATATTAATGATGTTGTCCTTGGCAGTGTGGTCACTCAAGCTGACCCACAGAAGATTCACGGATGAGAAAGGAATCAATAAAGCGTTCAGCGCCTCTTCATTCAAACTGTCGTTGGCGTCATGCTGAGTGGTCCAAGTTCTCTGCAGCAATCAGAATGGACTTGAAAGTGTTGGCTCTACGATTTCATCCTCTGGGGCTATGGATTAAAACGTGAAGAGAAGGTTAAAACTGCAGAGCTAGAGAACAACAGAGTGTCCAGCCATATAACATCCTGTTATGTGTATGTCATGTTCCATTATGCACTATTCCCCATTGGCCTTGTTTGCTAAGCAGTACTACACCGCTCAAAAACGTTATACACAGTGGTGTAGAGAGTTGCCTTTCCTTTCTATGTCACAAATTCTATAGCTATAGTGATTGAGCCAGAACTGCTCAGAGTATAAGATGACAATTGCAGACTAGTGTAATAAAAAAGCTCAACTGTTTTCCAAGCAACAATGGCACAGAAAGCTTGATGATTATGGTAACTTTAAGAGGCGCAGCATGCTTGATGGTTGTACCACTCAGATGAGGCACAGAATCTTAGTACACACTTTGTGGTGCTATTGAATGGTGTAGCTAATCTTTAATTAGTAAATGGCACACTAAGCAGTTGAACAAGGATGGACACATTTCATGGTCTATGCACAGACTGAACGCAGGCGTGTTGACCCAAACTTACAGACTCATAGGCATATGTTGAACATTCCTTAACCCTTAATGATGATATAGTTTGGGACAACACTGATAGATCTAGTTCACAAGTTCTGTGTGCCCACTGTAGTTGATACCAATAGACTAAGCAGAAAGTACTGCACTTGTCTATGGGTTGAACTTATCCCCAGATGAGTTTAATGAATTTAAGTAAATGGAGCCAACACATTGTAACGGAGGTGGGAGCTGATGGATTGCTCCTTGACTGTTATGATCCCAATGGCAAGGATCTCAGAGATTACAGCAAAGTCTGCAAACATAAATACCAGCTCATAGGGACGTGGTAACTAGGCTGACCATATACCTGATCCTAGCACAAACACTAACAGTAGCCGGGGAACGTGCCTACGTTGATCCTAGACGTCTCGCACCAGCCGGAGAACTAACTAACCCTATCAGGGAAAATAAGACCTCTCTTGCCTCCAGAGAAAAGACCCCAAAGTAATACAAGCCCCCAACAAATAATAACGGTGAGGTAAGAAGAAAAGACAAACGTAAGAATGAACTAGATTTTAGCAAAGAGAGGCCCACTGACTAATAGCAGAAAATAGTAAGATGACTTATATGGTCAGCAAAAAACCCTGCAAAATATCCACGCTGAATATCCAAGAACCCCCAAACCGACTAACGGTGAGGGGGGAGAATATCAGCCCCCTAAAGCTTCCAGCAATATCAGGAATCACATTTTGTACAAGCTGGACAAAAATATGAACAAGCAAAATAACAAAAAATAAGAAAGCAGGACTTAGCTTATCTTGCAAAGAACCAGGACCTGAAGACAGGAGCAAACAGAAATGAACTGATTACAACGATGCCAGGCACTGGACTGAGAATCCAGGAAGTTTAAGTAGCAACACCCCAGGCCTAACGAAGCAGGTGAGTACCAACCTGGTAAAAGACAATCCAAGTGCCAAATCACTAGTGACTAGTGTTGAGCATTCCGATACCGCAAGTATCGGGTATCGGCCGATACTTGCGGGTATCGGAATTCCGATACCGAGATCCGATACTTTTGTGGTATCGGGTATCGGTATCGAAACAACATTAATGTAAAAATGTGTAAAAGAGAGAATTAAAATAAAAAATATTGCTATACTCACCTCTCCGACGCAGCCTGCACCCTACCGAGGGAAGCGGCAGCGTTCTTTGTTTAAAATTCGCGCTTTTCTTTCCTTTACGTGAAGCCCCGGCTTGTGATTGGTTGCGTCGCAGTCACATGGGCGACGCAACCAATCACAGCAAGCCGTGACGTAATTTCAGGTCCTTAAGGATTTTAAAATTACGTCCCGGCTTTGTGATTGGTTGCGTCGCAGTCACATGGACGACGCAACCAATCACAGCAAGCCGTGACGTAATTTCAGGCCCTTAAGGATTTTAAAATTACGTCCCGGCTTTGTGATTGGTTGCGTCGCAGTCACATGGGCGACGCAACCAATCACAAGCCGTGACGTCACGGGAGGCTGGACACGCGCGCATTTTAAAATGCGCGCTTGTCCAGCCTCCCGTGACGTCCCGGCTTGTGATTGGTTGCGTCGCGGTCAACCAATCACAAGCCGGGAGGCTGGACACGCGCGCATTTTAAAATGCGCGCGTGTCCAGCCTCCCGGCTTGTGATTGGTTGACCGCGACGCAACCAATCACAAGCCGGGACGTCACGGGAGGCCGTGTTTGGGGGCAGACAGCTGGAAGGACAGGACCCGGTATTATCAGCGGGGTAGAGCTGCCCCCACCGGTATACACAGCGACCGCCGCTACAGCAGAGGGGCCGGTAATAATCCGACGGAGAAAGAACAGAGATTGAGAGGGAAATTTGAAACCAGCAATTTAAAATGCGCGCGTGTCCAGCCTCCCGGCTTGTGATTGGTTGACCGCGAGGCAACCAATCACAAGCCGGGACGTCACGGGAGGCTGGACACGCGCTCATTTTAAAATGCGCGCGTGTCCAGCCTCCCGGCTTGTGATTGGTTGACCGCGAGGCAACCAATCACAAGCCGGGACGTCACGGGAGGCTGGACACGCGCTCATTTTAAAATGCGCGCGTGTCCAGCCTCCCGTGACGTCACGGCTTGTGATTGGTTGCGTCGCCCATGTGACTGCGACGCAACCAATCACAAAGCCGGGACGTAATTTTAAAATCCTTAAGGACCTGAAATTACGTCACGGCTTGCTATGATTGGTTGCGTCGCCCATGTGACTGCGACGCAACCAATCACAAAGCCGGAGCGTAATTTTAAAATACTGAATGACCTGAAATTACGTCACGGCTTGCTGTGATTGGTTGCGTCGCAGCCACATGGGCGGCACGCGACCAATCACAAGCCGGGACTTCACGTAAGGAAAGAAAAGCGCGAATTTTAAGCAAACAACGCTGCCGGTTCCCTCGCTGAGGTTCAGGCTGCGTCGGAGAGGTGAGTATAGCAATATTTTTTATTTTAATTCTTTCTTTTACACATTAATATGGTTCCCAGGGCCTGAAGGAGAGTTTCCTCTCCTTCAGACCCTGAGAACCATCAGGAATACCGTCCGATACTTGAGTCCCATTGACTTGTATTGGTATCGGGTATCGGTATCGGATTGGATCCGATACTTTGCCGGTATCGGCCGATACTTTCCGATACCGATACTTTCAAGTATCGGACGGTATCGCTCAACACTACTAGTGACCACAAGAGGGAGCCAAAAAGTATAGTTCACAACAGTACCCCCCCTTTAAGGAGGGGTCACCGAACCCTCACCAAGACCACCAGGGCGACCAGGATGAGCAGCGTGGAAGGCACGAACCAAATCGGCCGCATGAACATCAGAGGCGGCCACCCAGGAATTATCCTCCTGACCATAGCCCTTCCATTTGACCAAATACTGAAGCCTCCGTCTAGAGAGATGAGAATCCAAGATCTTCTCTACCACGTACTCCAACTCACCCTCAACCAACACCGGAGCAGGAGGCTCAACAGCAGGAACCACAGGCACAACGTACCGCCGCAACAAAGACCTATGGAACACGTTGTGAATGGCAAACCCTCCGTCTCCAAAGAGACACTTTGAGCCCTTCACAAACAAAGCATTATCACGCAAAACCTGAAACACCATCCTGACCTGCTTTACATGAGAATCCCAATCATCCGAGAAAACCAGAATATCATCCAGATAAACAATCATAAATTTATCCAGATACTTCCGGAAGATATCATGCATAAAGGACTGCAATGCACTGAAGGAGCATTAGAGAGCCCAAAGGGCATCACCAAGTATTCAAAATGACCTTCGGGCGTATTGAATGCAGTTTTCCATTCATCTCCCTGCCTAATGCGCACAAGGTTGTACGCACCACGAAGATCTATCTTGGTGAACCACTTGGCACCCTTAATCCGAGCAAACAAGTCTGACAATAGTGGCAAAGGATACTGAAACTTAACAGTGATTTTATTCAGAAGCCGATAGTCTATACAAGGTCTCAAAGACCCGTCCTTCTTGGCCACAAAAAAAAATCCCGCACCAAGAGGGGAAGAGGATGGACGAATATGCCCCTTCTCCAAAGACTCCTTGACATAAGAACGCATCGCGGCATGCTCGGGTACAGACAAATTAAATAATTGTCCCTTAGGAAATTTACTGCCAGGAATCAAATCTATAGCGCAGTCACAGTCCCTATGAGGAGGAAGATCACTGGACCTGGACTCACTGAATACATCCTGATAGTCACACAAATACTCAGGAACCTCTGAAGGAGTAGAAGTAGCAATAGACACCGGCGGAGAATCGCAATGAATTCCCTGACAACCCCAACTTGACACAGACATAGCCTTCCAATCCAAACAGGATTATGGGTCTGTAACCATGGCAGACCTAACACGACCAAATCATTCATTTTATGCAGAACAAGAAAACGAATCACCTCCCGATGTTCAGGAGTCATGCACATGGTCACTTGTGTCCAAAACTGCGGTTTATTTTCCGCCAGTGGCGTAGCATCAATTCCTCTGAGAGGAATAGGAATTTTTAAAGGCTCCAGGACAAAACCGCAGCGCTTGGCAAACGACAAGTCCATAAGACTCAGGGCAGCACCTGAATCCACAAACGCCATAACAGGGTAGGAAGACAATGAACAAATTAAAGTCACAGACAAAATAAATTTAGGCTGCAAATTACCAATGGAGACAGGACTGACAACCTTGGTTAGGCGTTTAGAGCATGCTGATATAACATGTGTAGAATCACCACAGTAAAAACACAGCCCATTCTGTCATCTATGATTTTGTCGTTCGGTTCTAGTCAGGATTCTATCACATTGCATTGCTGGATCGGGGTTTCTATCACATTGCATTGAAACAGGTGTCTGTTCAGACAACACCGCCAGAGGATTAGCGGATTTGCGCTCCCGCAAACGCCGATCAATCTGAATAGCCAGCGCCATAGAATCATTCAGACTTGTAGGAATTGTGAAACCCACCATCACATTCTTAATGGCTTCAGAAAGGCCATTTCTGAAATTTGCGGCCAGAGCACATTCATTCCATTGAGTAAGCACGGACCATTTCCGAAATTTTTGGCAATACACTTCGGCTTCATCCTGGCCCTGAGAGATAGCCAGTAGAGCTTTTTCTGCCTGAATTTCAAGATTAGGCTCCTCATAAAGCAATCCGAGGGCCAGAAAAAATGCATCAACATCCGCCAATGCCGAATCTCCTGGCGCTAACGAGAAAGCCCAATCCTGAGGGTCGCCACGCAAAAAGGAGATAACAATTTTAACTTGCTGAGCTGAATCTCCAGACGAACGAGGTTTCAAAGATAGAAACAATTTACAATTATTCCTAAAATTCCTAAATTTAAATCGATCTCCAGAGAACAGCTCAGGAATAGGTATCTTAGGCTCAGACATAGGACTGCTAACAACAAAATCCTGAATGCTCTGCACTCGTGCAGCAAGCTGATCCACACTAGTAATCAAGGTCTGAACATTCATGTCTGCAGCAAAGCTTACAGCCACTCTGAGAATAAGGGGAAGGAAGAAAGAGGAGAAAAAAAAACTCAGAACTCCTTTTCTTTTAATCCCACTTCTGCAATGCATTAACTATTCAAGGCCTGGCATACTGTTATGATCCCAATGGCAAGGATCTCAGAGATTACAGCAAAGTCTGCAAACATAAATACCAGCTGATAGGGACGTGGTAACTAGGCTGACCATATACCTGATCCTAGCACAAACACTAACCGTAGCCGGGGAACGTGCCTACGTTGATCCTAGATGTCTCGCGCCAGCCGGAGAACTAACTAACCCTATCAGGGAAAATAAGACCTCTCTTGCCTCCAGAGAAAAGACCCCAAAGTAATACAAGCCCCCAACAAATAATAACGGTGAGGTAAGAAGAAAAGACAAACGTAAGAATGAACTAGATTTTAGCAAAGAGAGGCCCACTGACTAATAGCAGAAAATAGTAAGATGACTTATATGGTCAGCAAAAAACCCTGCAAAATATCCACGCTGAATATCCAAGAACCCCCAAACCGACTAACGGTGAGGGGGGAGAATATCAGCCCCCTAGAGCTTCCAGCAATATCAGGAATCACATTTTGTACAAGCTGGACAAAAATATGAACAAGCAAAATAACAAAAAATAAGAAAGCAGGACTTAGCTTATCTTGCAAAGAACCAGGACCTGAAGACAGGAGCAAACAGAAATGAACTGATTACAACGATGCCAGGCACTGGACTGAGAATCCAGGAAGTTTAAATAGCAACACCCCAGGCGTAACGAAGCAGGTGAGTACCAACCTGGTAAAAGACAATCCAAGTGCCAAATCACTAGTGACCACAAGAGGGAGCCAAAAAGTATAGTTCACAACACTTGACACTCAAGGGTTAAATGTATTTGATGCTCATGTATGTGGTAAAGGTATGATACCCACTGGGGCTGCAGTTAGCTGGTACAGGGTTAACTATAGTAGCCAGCCCAGTTTGGGAGGGGGAACTGAGTGTTAGTGGCAAGTGCAGGAAATGACAGGGCAGTCATTGTGTGGACCACAGTGAGTGAAGTAGCAGACTTGGACTGCTAGGGACAGCGTGGGGCTAATACTCGGGGCAGTGAATTGCCCCAAATACCCTTTCGTGTGATTCCATGTAATAACCTGAACTTGTGAAGCTACAGGGAAAGATAGACTCAGACTACATGGGGCAGAAGGTATTACAATTCAGATATACTGCTAGAGATGAGGAAGATTCCATAGGACTAGGAAAGCCAGTGAGAGGGACATGCCACCTATACTGAGAACCAGTTGCGTACTATTCCTGTGGGAGAAAGTACAACCCGCTGGGCTTTATTCCCAAAGGAATTTCCAGCAGCATCAAGGGATGGCGATTGCAGTCAGGTCAGATGAAAGCCTTACCAGCCTATGGAGGAGCTGACAATGAGGGACAAGGACCCTCTGAGACTGGGACCCAGTCAAAACCTCTTGAGGTGCGCAGGCTGTCGACTTGCTGCAGATGCCGATGAGGGAGTCATTCCATACCAGGTCAAAACCTGAAGAAGATCCCAGAGCTGCAGCTGGACTGTTGGTCCAGAAGTTTCACGTTGTCAGTTATGGCCCTACACAAGTGGGCTGTGGAAGTTCAACTGCTGCAGAGGAAGATCCCAGCCCGGTCAAGTTCCCAGATCAGCCTTGGAAATGGAGAAGGCCACCATCTTCCACTGCTTGGGCTGCTTTTATGGAAGAAAGGAGGAAGGCCCAAGCAAAGCCCTGAAATGATTCAGGGTGTATCCTTTAAATAAAAGTTCTAGGAAGTTGCTATAGGAAGCTTGGAGAATACGTTTTGCTTTCTTTGCAGCATATTCATTCTGGAAGATTGCCGCAAATACCTTTTCTTGTGATTCCGTCTAATGGCCTGGGGCAACCTCAAGATGGACGTCGGGGGCCAGAGGCACACTTGTAAAGCTACAGGGAGAGATGGACTCAGACTACATGGGGAGGAAGGTATTGCAATCCAGATATATTACTAGAGCTGAGGAAGATTCCCTAGTGCTAGGGAAGCCAGTGAGAGGGACATGCCACCTATACCGAGAACTAGGGTTGAAGTTGTGTACTATTCCTGTGGGAGTGATGACAACCTGCTGGCCCTTATCCTTTGCATCTGCCTGTAAATACTGTACATACTGCCATGCACAAAGTAAAAGGTTTTTTTTATAAACCTTGTGTGTTCCCTGGTAACTTGCTGCCCTGATTCCAGAAGATGGATTCCTGGACACAGAAGAGGCCTGCAGGCTAGAAGTAAGTTGGAAGCATCACATACTCATCAGCACACGGGGACTGGGACACACCTTGTCTGTAGGATGTAAGAGCGAGTGGGGACCAAAGCACGCCCACAACTCGCTTAGGCATCTTACAACAGCGTAGCTGTGAAACTATTTCTCAAACAGAAGAATATTTTTCTAATCTTATGCAATATCTTTAAATGTAACAGAATTTGTACAACAGTATAGCAGGGTCTTTCTCATGATGTAGCAGAGTACAGAAGTTGTGCTGGAGCCACAATGTAGCAGATGCAGCTATGTGCTACGAAAGCTAAAGTAGCATTGTAGAATAGCACAGTCAAGACAAAGAGTGATTTACAGTATAGTAAGTAGTAGCAAGATGCTAACAACCTGAATAATCCCACCACTTGAGCTTGGTTCAGTAACAAGGTGAGATGACATCATCATCAGGTGTTCTCCGGGATTCCTTGGTAACCCAACTTACAGGAGTGTAAGCTGCTCTGGCCAAAGAGGAGAACCTAGGCAGTTCTCGACACTGAAGAGGTGAGCAGCACTTCCTTGGCAAGCTTTTCAAAGACTGTATAAAACATTATCAATTGGGTTTGAATTATTGTACTGTATTATTTATAAGAGGACATTTAATCAGAACTGATGGGCATGCCCTTTAAAGGAAACATTTTGCATCCATGGCCATATTTAATAGATCTATATGAATGTAGATTTCAGCAAAGACACGTCGTATGTCAGGACTAGACCTTAGTTCAGTCAGACATGATAGCCATGCTAATATTTGTACTAAAATAGACGCTTGGCCTCCAGCAGTATTGATTCATTGGAACATATTTTGCAGCCAAGCGATACATTCGTGTCCAGGTGTCTGTCACAAGCACAGGCTCAGCGGTCTGTAGGTGAAATAATCAGTTCACACTGTCACTCTGTTCAGCTGTCATTCTTATATCTGCCTTTCTCACGCTGGACTGGTTGTACTTTGCCTGTGTAGATGCTTCTGTACAGATCTCCTCAGTCTAATTCTGCCATTTATTTATTTATTCCTGGCATGTCAGACTGACATTTTCAGGGCAGTTTTTAGACCTCTATCTTGTTCATTTAACCATTGTTTATCCTTGCTCTCTTGTATTTATTTGGTGGGCGGGCTCCAGTAATCTACAAATTGCGTGGCGACTAGGCAGAATAATACTTGCCAATGTTCATACTGGCAACCTAGAAGACCCCTATGTCTGTGGTTGATGTTGACTCATGACCATGTCTCTATTTATACCACTCTGTTTCTACTCATCCACGATACCCCATTTTCCACCCCACAAATATATGATTGGACAGTTGAGCCACATCTTATGCATCACATAAGGAACCTCCCGGAAGCACTTGTTTTGGCGGCTGGGAGATTTTCCAACCCTTTCTGGAGTCTCGGAAGTCTGTGCATTATTTGTGAGTCTCTGATATGTTTCCAGAGAGTTGGCAGGTACGAACTCAAAGATATCATATGAGAACAGGGGTGGAACCAAAACTGTTGGATGCCAAGACAGTTGTTTTAGAAAAATGGTCACTTCATTCTTCAAGCATTGCTAGCTTCTTGACAACAAGATGGGAATGATCAACCAAGATATGAATGTTTGTCTATAGGCATTAGATAAAGCTAAATCACTTCAGTTATCCTTTGCCAAAGACCATAACACCACAAATTTCATCAATTGTGACACAAAATATGTCATTTATTGTATATTATGTCTTTCTTGTCACCTGAAATATATCGGTTGCACTTGCACCACCCATAAATTAAAAAAAAAGATGAAACATTAACATTAAGAATGGCTCCTATTCAGAGGCATCAAAACATTTTGTTAATGTACACAAAGGTGACCTTACACTCTTTGCGTTTTTTGGTGTTGAAAAAGTTGCCTATCCTGTTCATGGTGGCAATAGACAGAAACAGCTCACTATTAGGGAAGCTTTTTAGATTCTAAAACTAGATACTAAGTATCCAAAAGGGATGAATTTCAGAAATGACATGTTTTATATATACAGGTCCTTCTCAAAAAATTAGCATATAGTGTTAAATTTCATTATTTACCATAATGTAATGATTACAATTAAACTTTCATATATTATAGATTCATTATCCACCAACTGAAATTTGTCAGGTCTTTTATTGTTTTAATACTGATGATTTTGGCATACAACTCCTGAAAACCCAAAAAACCTGTCTCAATAAATTAGCATATCAAGAAAAGGTTCTCTAAACGACCTATTACCCTAATCTTCTGAATCAACTAATTAACTCTAAACACATGCAAAAGATACCTGAGGCTTTTAAAAACTCCCTGCCTGGTTCATTACTCAAAACCCCCATCATGGGTAAGACTAGCGACCTGACAGATGTCAAGAAGGCCATCATTGACACCCTCAAGCAAGAGGGTAAGACCCAGAAAGAAATTTCTCAACAAATAGGCTGTTCCCAGAGTGCTGTATCAAGGCACCTCAATGGTAAGTCTGTTGGAAGGAAACAATGTGGCAGAAAACGCTGTACAACGAGAAGAGGTGACCGGACCCTGAGGAAGATTGTGGAGAAGGACCGATTCCAGACCTTGGGGAACCTGAGGAAGAGGTGGACTGAGTCTGGTGTGGAAACATCCAGAGCCACCGTGCACAGGCGTGTGCAGGAAATGGGCTACAGGTGCCGCATTCCCCAGGTAAAGCCACTTTTGAACCATAAACAGCGGCAGAAGCGCCTGAACTGGGCTACAGAGAAGCAGCACTGGACTGTTGCTAAGTGGTCCCAAGTACTTTTTTCTGATGAAAGCAAATTTTGCATGTCATTCGGAAATCAAGGTGCCAGAGTCTGGAGGAAGACTGGGGAGAAGGAAATGCCAAAATGCCTGAAGTCCAGTGTCAAGTACCCAGTCAGTGATGGTGTGGGGTGCCATGTCAGCTGCTGGTGTTGGTCCACTGTGTTTCATCAAGGGCAGGGTCAATGCAGCTAGCTATCAGGAGATTTTGGAGCACTTCATGCTTCCTGGCACCTGCTCACAGTGCCAAAACCACTGGTAAATGGTTTACTGACCATGGTATTACTGTGCTCAATTGGCCTGCCAACTCTCCTGACCTGAACCCCATAGAGAATCTGTGGGATATTGTGAAGAGAAAGTTGAGAGACGCAAGACCCAACACTCTGGATGAGCTTAAGGCCGCTATTGAAGCATCCTGGGCCTCCATAACATCTCAGCAGTGTCACAGGCTGATTGCCTCCATGCCACGCCGCATTGAAGCAGTCATTTCTGCCAAAGGATTCCCGACCAAGTATTGAGTGCATAACTGAACATTATTATTTGATGGTTTTTTTGTTTGTTATTAAAAAACACTTTTATTTGATTGGACGGGTGAAATATGCTAATTTATTGAGACAGGTTTTTTGGGTTTTCAGGAGTTGTATGCCAAAATCATCAGTATTAAAACAATAAAAGACCTGACAAATTTCAGTTGGTGGATAATGAATCTATAATATATGAAAGTTTAATTGTAATCATTACATTATGGTAAATAATGAAATTTAACACTATATGCTAATTTTTTGAGAAGGACCTGTATTAAATGTTGTCTTTTCATTGCGATTGCTCTCCTGTTACGTCGGCTCAATGCACTCCTTGTGCATCACTAATGCAATTATTTCTGTGACATCTGATTGGAACATTTCTTCTATAAATTCTTGTATATATTTTCATTTTCATTCCAACATCCTACGACTAAGGGCGCATTAATCAGGCCAGAAACGCGTCAGGTATTTTTATATATATTTTTAAACATGGCTTGACATGCCACAATAAAGTTTTTTGTATTTTAACTGGTTGTTGTGCCGGATACAATCCCTCCTTCCTTCTGAGACTGTCATGGGCACTGCCTTCTCACTGGCAGCCCTGGGCTCCTGACCTGCTGTGTTGCCTCCTGGTGTCAATTGGGGTCAGGAGACTTGGAAACTCCTGACATCCAGATTCGGTGGCTGGGTATGCAATCCTCTTACCACCACGGATTCCGGTGTCCTCCGGTCTCTTTGCGCTTTATCTTGGGGTGAGCCCAATCGCAGCTCCAGACCCCAGTCTCTCTCCTCACATCCTTCGTTTCCCTTCAGTGTCTCACACTCAACTCACTAACCCTTCCTCCAGACCAGAACTTATGGGGAAGCTACCCTGAAACTGGGTTTAGAGCTCTCCCTTCTGGTCTGGAGTTAGGAAGGTGTTGTATGTTTGTATTACCTGCCAAGTGGATCCCTTCTTACCTCCAGATATGACATCACCCCCCCCGTGAGGAGGACAATGCCATTGTGGCAACTGGACTCCTGGGGTGTCACATGTCCTCCACTGTAGCTTGAGCTTACAATCTGCAATGACTCCGCTGCCACCTCACCACTACCAGAGCTGCCGCCTGAGCAACACCGAAGCTGCTGGAACACTGAACCTACTGTCTCTTTCTCCATTATCCTGTAAAATCTAAGGCCACAAGGATAGGGTCCTCTTCCCCCTGTACCTGTCTATCACTATTAGTTTGATCATTGTAATTTCTATTTGTGTTTTATAAGTAACACCTCCCAGATGATGTTCCACCCAGTCCTCACCATTGTCCTCACTGGTCTGCACACAGCAGAAAGCCGCAGCAGTTGGCATCTGTGTTTCGTCATAATCAGAGATGTGCTGCAGTGATCCACTGATCATTTTCACTGCCCCTCCTATGTACTTATCCTCAAACAGAAAAAATAATTAGGCATCAGTGCACTTAATCTCTTCCACTTGTGGCTCAAGGCCAGGTGCTTGGCCCAGGAAACCACAGCCAGCGGAGTCATCAAAAAGCAGAAGTGACTGCTGTATATCTTGGGGCTCAGGCTGCTTGCCTGGCTTGCAAGCTGATGAGGTGGAACAAAGATGCTCATGAACCGCAGGTGCAAACGCTGTGCTTTCAGCAAGGGACCAGGTGGAAGACAAAGTGAAAGAACTGGAGGCACTCTCACCCATCCAATCTAAAACTGCCTCTACTTGTTCTGGCCTCAGCATTTGTCCAGCGGTTCTCAGATCTATGAAATTACCCAGATCGTCCTGTTGCCTGCGTGTACCAGAGGAGGGTGTTTCATTTGGGCGCATAGAAGGCACAGATTGACATAGTCCTCTCTCTCCCTTCATCAGCTACACCACATCCCCTATTTGAGGCTCTCCTCATTCTTTGCACCTCAAAAAAGTGCACAGTATTATATGGTATGTATACAGAGAGATAGTCCTGCAGATTACTACACTGCCTATATGCAGAGTGCCCTCACAGATCCTTTTTTCAGACTACATCTAAAAGAAATATATTAAAAACAAAACACAAAAACAGTGTTGGCTACCTCCTCTTCTGCCTCTTCCACCTCCTACTCAATCGCCTCCTTCACTTGGACCTCTGCCTCCTGATTCAAGATTATTATTTTTTATTTTTTTATTGTTATTTTAAATCATTTTCCTATCCACATTTGGTTGTAGGTCAACTGTCCTGCTCTTGCTCCTATTTTGCTGATTTTTGCAGCCCCATTATGCAGCCATTTTTTAGTACCAAAATTCAGGTCCACATTGACTTCCATTGGGTTTGGGATCAACTTCTGGTCAATTTCTGATGCCAAATCGACAAACCAGAACATCCATGGGTCCTCTCATTCCTACATTGGATATATTATCTGTCATCATGTGGTCCTGCATCTTCATACACGACACACTATAAGGCTTTTTTCACACTTGCAATGCGTCGGCCCGACGTACCGACGCACGTTTTGAAAATTGTGGGCAGCGGATGCAGTTTTTCAACGCATCCGCTGCCCATTCTATGTCCCGGGGAGGAGCGGGCGGAGTTCCGGCTAAGCATGTGCGGTTGGAAATGGCGGATCCGACGTACGAAAAAACGTTACATTGAACGTTTTTTCGTGCCGACGGTCCGCCAAAACACGACGCATCCAGTGCGCGACGGATGGCCATCCGTCACAATCTGTTGCTAATACAAGTCTATGGGAAAATGCAGGATCCTGCATTCTCAAAAAGCGACTTATTGTGACGGAAGCTAAAAAATGCAAGTGTGAAAGTAGCCTTACATGTTAGTCTGAAAACTATCAGACCTTAGGTCTGTCAGTGCTGATCACTGGGTTTTAACTGACTCATTATCATCAAGTCATCTTCTGTCTTCCCACATTGCCCCTCCCATTCTGGGCTAGTCCCAACTATTAACGCTTTCGGTACCCAACTAAGTGCATGCAAATTTTTTAACATGCAAAATCACATTTATACAGTGCACTGTACTATATGACAACACATATCTTTAAAGGGGGTGGGTGTGGGCATCACCGCAACTTACTAACACATGTAAGATGATAAACTTTTTGGTATCTCTTCTATTAACAAAATCAATAATATACTGTCTGTAGAGAAAAACCAAGAATTGCTCTAACGTTGCAATAACGTAGACTTCATTTTTCAATTTACCTGAAAAATAATTGCAGAACTGAATCTGTAAATTATTCATTTCAGACCGGAGCAGAAATAAATCAAATATATTTTATTTTTAATGAAGTCTGTAATAGAAAGCATACTTTCCATCATTTACTGAGAAGCTACAATACAGAAATGCAGATACACTTAAAGGCCATTTTCCCAAGTTTAGAAATGCATCTTTTTTTCCGGTACATTTTTTCTGAATCGCCTGCACAAAAATATGAAAAAGGGGCATTATCCTTAAGCATTTATTGCAAAAATGTAATTGAGTTAGGGTAGTGGGCAACCTCTTTAATATTGTAGGGAAATTTCATTTGCAAAACTGCGGGGCAAATCCAAATGGAGTTTTTGCGACAGAGACCCTTATTCCAGCAATGTCTAATTTAGTTTATTGGGTGCACCAATTATGATAGAGGCACAGGTTTTTTTTCTACAGATTGAGCAAATCTTAGTAAATGATCTGTGTATAATCCCCCACACAACAGCTTTCTGTGTATAATGACAAAGAACTTCCAATTATTGCTGGCGGTGTTGCTGGACTACCGTGTACATGCCAGATTGTTCTGTAGTGATAATCTCCTGCTGATAAAACACTGGTTGTATTAAAACAGAAAAACACAGTCTAATAAGTGACACATCCCTGCAATCAGAGTTTCTGCATCTAGATTATGATGCTCTCAGATTACACAGCAAAAACCTACTGACAGATTCCCTTTAAAAATAATGTAATTTAGATCAATTCTCCTAAGCCATCTGTATGAGCATGCATACCCCTGACAAAGTATTGGTAAAATGCACACTGGGTGCTTGGTGGGTGAGAAAGTCACTTCTTTTACATGCTCTTTATGTGACCTATTATCTATTTCTCTGGGGAATATTTATTCATGTGCATACAATGCCTGATTATACCTCCTCTAACCTTAATAATTCCTCTTAAATAAATAAATAGATGCTTTGTCTATAGTTTTTTTGAATCTGACAGTAGGAGTACTTGATTTTCTGGCACAATTGACTTAGCAATATATTCACTGTAAATGTATATGCACGTGACAATATATTCACAACTCCTTACTCTTATTGGAGCACACTTTATTTGAAGGAATACATGATCTATTTAAGATTGATTATTGATCTGTTATTAATTCTCATGTATAGATTCCCCATTGTCTCACCCACCATTTTCTTCTGTGTCTGTTTTTTGGAATTTTAATATTAATTTAATAAAGCATATTAATTTTACTATATGATCTAAAACTAGGCGTGGATTTTTATTTCTTTTTTTTTTGCTATATATTTAATAAGTCGGAGGAGGCTGAGTCTCGGAACAAGTGCTGAGGCGTCCCAGTGAACTGGAGATGCCCAAGGTGGAGGCGGGAAGAAAGGTCAATAGAGGATGGGAACGCATGTCACTAAATAAATACTATTTAAAGGCCCGCTACTTGGACCTATCACATCAGGACATATAGTAACCAGGGTTCAGAAAATTAATGAAGTGACATATTAATACTGCAATGGAATAGGGGAAAAGGTGGAAGGTATGAAGGATGGAATAAAATGGAAGGCCAGTGGGGTAGGAAGAAGATTCACTTTAGTCACCAGCCCTATCTGCATCCACACAGCCTGTGAGTTTTAGAACTCCTGTTGAAGATATCAATAAATTTACGTCTTGAGTCTCTTTAAAAATCGAACTCTCTTAGCAAAATTCCAGTCTTTTTTTGCACAGTTTTTCCACAGATCTGCACAGAATTCCAATTGTTGCTGTGATATCCGGTCGAGTCATAGTTGCTATGTATAGAAATGTCCCCGTTGCCTATCTGTACTTCTCATGGTTCATCATCTTCTCCTTCCAACTTTAAGTAGCATGCTTCCATTGGGGTTGATATACCTTTGGCTTATGAAACTTCTAACTGATTCAGAATTGAGGCGATTGTGGCACTTTGGCTTAGAAGAAAGCTTCTATCTTCATCTCTTTGGACCTGGATTCCTAGATAATATGTAAAAGTTCCAAGGTCTTTAGTTTCCAAATGATGATTCAGAATTTTAGTCATCTTTGGAATTTCTGTTTCCTCTTGATGATGAGCGACAATTACATCATCCACGTATAAGAGAATATACATCCACTTCCAGTCTGTACATTTTGCGTATAAACATGTTTCTGTTTGACCTCTTTTAAATCCTTTTCCAATAAGATTTTATTCATTTTGGTGTTCCATGCTGTTGCCAATTGCTTAAAGCCGTAGAGAGATTTTTGTTGTTTGCAAACAAAATTCTCTTCATCCTTTTTGATATAACCCTCAGGTTGAGTTATGTACAAGTCTTCTTCAGTGACACCATTTAAAAAGGCAGTTTTGATGTCCGAATGTCTGACAAACTGTTAGAATAGTGCATATTATTGTAAATAATGCAACAACTATTATTTACTACAGTTTAATAGTGCATGTGTAGGAATGGTCGGGGCTAATGGTCTGCTCCCTGACACTCTAAAGGGTTCAAAGTATTTGATGTTCATGTACATTATAAAAGGGTAACACGCACTGGGACTGAAGTTAGCTTAGGCCTCTTTCACACTAGCGTCGTGCACTGCACGTCGCAATGCGTCGTTGTGGATAAAAAATGCATCCTGCAAAGTTGTCTGCAGGATGCGTTTTTTCTCCATAGACTTTTATTAGCGACGCAGTGCCAAACATCGCAACGGTTGCGCTGTGTTTTGGCGCATCACCGCCACAAAAAAAGTTACATGTAACTTTTTTTGTGCGTCGGGACCGCCATTTTTGACCGCGCATGCGCGGCCGAAACTCCGCCCCCTCCTCCCCGTACCTTACAATGAAGCAGCGGAAGCGTCTTAAGACTGCTTCCACTGCCAACGTCGAGCATTTTCTTCACAGTATGCGTCGGTACGTTGGGCCGACGCAGCACGACGGCCCCGTACCAATGCTAGTGTGAAAGTAGCCTTAGATAGGGTTAACTGTAATGGCGAGCCCAGTTTGGGAGGGGGAACTGACAGTTATTGTTAAGGACAGGAAGTGACAGAGTCAGTGAGTGCCAGCAGTAACAAGTGACAGGCTCAAGACATGGCTGCTAGGGACAACGTGAGTCCAGAACATTGGGGCAGTGGATTGCGAGAGAACCCCTCCACATGAGTCCACTCTACTGGTCTGGGAACCTCAAGATAGACTGCAGGAACCAGGGGCACACTTCTGCTGTGAAGCTGCAGGAGAAACTGGACTGAATCCTCTAGAAGTGGAGTGAGCTGGAATCCAGATATACTGCTAGAAAAGGAGAAGGTCCCTCAGAACTAGAAGAGAAAGTAAAAGGAATGTTCTGCCAATACCGAGGACGAGGGCTGAAGTTGTATCCGGTACCTGTGGGAAAGATGACAACCCATTGGGTCTTATCCTCTATACCTGCCTGTAAATACTGCCATTCCCCAAGTAAAATTTTGCTTGTTCTTATGAACCTCGTGTCTCCTGGATTGATTGCTGCACTGGTTCCAGAAGAGGGATTTCTGGAGTCAGAAAAGGCCTGCAGCCATAAAGCAAGTGTGGTGCACACACCAGGACTGAAACACGAGTTGTCTGTAGGATGCCAAAGCGAGTGAGAACAGAAGCTTGCCCACGACTACTTAGAGATTCCCAGGATGGCACAGGGGACATGTGCGGAGGGGTTCTCTGCAAACTGCCAAGAAGTTCTGGGCTCACGTTGTCCCTAGCAGCCCTGTCCTGAGCCTGTCACTTGTCACTGCTCGGCACTCACTGACTCTGTGACATCCTGTCCTTAACACTAACTGTCAGTTCCCCCTCCCAAACTGGGCCGGCCATTACAGATAAAACTGTTTAAGCTAACTGCAGCCACAGTGCGTGTTACCCTTTTATAACATACAAGAACATCGACTCGTGGACCCAGTAGCTACTGCATCTCCCCCCTCGGCGTATACTAGAGTCAATAAGTTTTTGAGGTTTTTGAGGTAAAATTAGGTACCTCGGCTTATACTCGGGTCGGCTTATACTCGAGTTTATACGGTAATGGGAACAACAACTCTTAAGGAAACAGCTGTACCACATAAGGTTGCAGGTAACAATACATTGGTCTGGTACTAAATGTTCTTTGATCAATGTGACCGAGGCTCCGGAGTCACGGAGACACACAGCCTCCAATCCCTCTACTCAGTCCAGCTGCAGATGCTAATTCATGGTTGCTGAGGTGTCCCATCTAGAACGGGACACTTGTCCTTGTACCACATATGCCTCTTCCTCTTCTGGTTGGTGTAGTGGGACACTCTCTCTCCCAGCATTCCAGCCCCATTGCAGCACAGTGTTCACCGGATGGGGACGCAGATGATATGGTCTAGAACATTCCCATCATTCCATGGCAAAGTGTCCCATGTGTCCACGGTCATGGCATCTGAAACCCCTCTCCCCGATGCATACTTGGAGGCTTAGGAATCCTCCCCTCCTTGTGAAGGTTGAAATCCCCGCAGCTCCTCCTCTCCCCAGTCAATGGGTCTCGCTGATCTCCCTGTAAGCCACTGTTCTTGATTCATTGGGGCTGTTTTCCTGTAGCTTGAGTCAATTACCAGACAAAGCATCAGCCAATCTTGCAGAACTCGTCCAGGCTGAGTTGCTATCTATCCACCATCCATTCTTTTAAGTCACCTAGTAGCTTGAACATAACTTGATCCCGCATGAGTATATCCGAGACATGCTCTGCTTCCCGAGCCCCCAGTCCTTCTATGCACCGAGTGCATGCCGTACATAGTGTGCTAGCAAACTCCCAATGTGTGTTTGCACTGGGCTTGTCAGTGTCCTGAAACTTCCTCTGGTAGGTTTCAGACGTGACGGCATACCTCTGTAGTAATGCGCTACGAACGGTATAGTAACATCTCTGATCCCCAGAGGATGTTAATAAAAGCTTCTCTTGCTTTTTCGGTCAGGCCAATGCTTAAAAATCTGATCCAGTCACTGACTGACACCTCATGCAGCTGGCAGAGGTTCTCAAATAACCGGAGATGCTCATCAATATCCGAGGTGTCCTCATTGAACTGTGGTATACACCGGTACCTTAAAGATGTAGGCACCTCTCTCCTGTTATCCACTGTCCTCTGCACTGGGTAGTGGTACTGCTACATGCACAACCAGATATTTGCTTAACACTGCCTCCCACTCTATCTTCATGGTCCACGCTCCTAAGACGTCCAGCATCTGCCTCAACTCAGCCAGTCGATCCTCTGCCATCTGGATGACAGCCCTGGGCTGTGGTCCCTCCATGGAGATACACTCCTCCCTGTCTGAACTCACCTCCCCCTGCGATTGTTCATGGTACCAGTCATCCAACCACTGTATTAAGGTCACCCAGTTGTTCTCTGGCAACCACTCTAGTTCTCTTCCAAAGCAAAGATATCTCAGCTCCTCCTCCAAGTCACCGCTCAGTAACTTTCCATGGTATGGTCCAGAGATAGGTGATTCCACTACTGCCACCACTTGTGAAGATCTGAAGTTGTAGCTTGTAATAATAACCTAGGCAGATTAGTAATACAACTATTTTTTATTCCTTACATCCATGGTTTTTTACAACAACTCCTGGTAGATGGCCAAAATACATTGCCCCCGGTCAACAAAATCCCCTCCCCAGGGCCAGTAGTACCACTGCCCTGTACCAGGTGATACTCACTGTCTCCCAACATTTGATTGGCTCACAGATTTTGTATCTCCTGTCATTATAGTCTGTAGTCATAGTCCACACTCCTAAAGACGACAGATAACACAAACAAAGCCCATGTATCCAGCAGCAAAACTCCTTAAGAAAGTTCCTTAAATCCTGACGACAGATCACTCAACCATAGCAGGGGTAAACATCCCAGCCGGCAACCAATCTCCAAACTCCATAGGCCATCCATCCATGAATTCCAAGATCTCAGCTCAGATCCTCGTCCATCAACGTCACTCCAACTCCCTGACTAGACATGTGACTTCTTGTTCTCCCTCCCTTGGATAAGCTCACTGGATGGGCAGAAGTGTTCACACTCCCCCTTAATCATTCACTTTTATCTCAAAGAATGAAGAATTTTCCAGAAGCCCAAGACCTGGTACTGCATGATAGACCCCCATGTGGTGATGACTCCATTGGATCTGCTATCCACATCCACACAATGGGACTAGTGCCTGGGAGAACAAGGGAATGATTACATTCCTTGATTACTTATGCATAAGATCCAGTCTGCACACACATCTTCCTCTGTTTACTGTCACTGAATGGAAATATTGATTCCTGAGACTGAACAGACGAGCAAGCTGATCTCTACTAAAACACAGCAAGCAAATCTCTTAACATAAAACTGACATAACTGATGCTCTGTGCTGGAAAAAGTCTGCATCTCTTAGAGCCGTGGATTTCACTCTACGTTCATTGGTCCAATAGTCTTAGAACTAGGCCAGCTCCTCAAACATGAACAACTCAGTGAAGTTCACAGTGCCAAATCTGACTAACTAAAACTACAAATCATGGAAATTCAAGGTAAAGAAGGTATGTGGAAATACACACAGGAGTCTTGACCTGACCCACTACCAGAAGACTGGGTAAAGAAGGATCAAAAAGCACAAAGCACTATCTCCCACAGTATAGATGATGATCAGTTTGTTTATGTATGTAAATGGGAAACTCCAAAAGAAATGGGGGACCAGCTGCAGAAAGTGCATAAAAGGATAAATCTCAGCAAGAAGCTCTATTTAATGAGAAATCTGTGTCAGTCTATGCTAAATAAGGGCCAAGATATGCAGGATTAATTAAATAAGAAAAACTCTAGAAATTGTGGAGCACCTATTGTCACGGGGATACAAGGAGGGCGAGGGCTAATAACCCGGGCCCCTGCAATTTCCCTCAGACTAGGGAAACCCTGTCTGACCCTCTACCTGAAGTTTACACTGAAGGTGTGCATGTTCAGGCCTCCACCCTCACCCTGACTCCTGATTCAGCACTAGACTAAACACCACCGCCCACCACCCAGTGAATGCAATAGACCAATACCCACAGTTATAACAAACAAGGATAAAGGAAAATATACACCACGCCGCAGTCAATCAGGAATACACTATAAAGGTGCAGGGCAAAATAAATACAAATATAGGAAGGAGTAAATAAGACAAAGGAAAATACACCACCAGCAACGATTCTCCAACAACCAGCTCTCCACTCCGGACCGAGATAACTACGGATAAGACAGAAGCTATAATCGGCGACGCCCAAAGATCAGGAGAACCATTTAAAGGAAATGGGCATGGCCCAGCTTCCAATCCGAGGATCAGATAAATTAACCCTGGAGCAGCCAGACAAAAACTAGCCGACGCCAATGAGCAAACAGTGGTCAAACGTGGAATTACCGCTGTCTGTCAGACGACCTGGTCTGAACAGTGTCCGACATGACACCTATGGGGCATTGGGGAAGATCTAAAGCCTTTATATGTTGCTGCACTACCACTAAACAGTCTATCAGAAAAGTATGACACACTTGTAAATGCACTAGATGCATGCCCAGATTATGAGCTAACATTGGAATATGTCAGAGGAAAGCTTGTAGATAATTATAAGCGAAAGACAGAAAGTGTAAGCAACAAAAGGGTATCCAAAGCTTTAAAAACCCAAGATCTACACCAAAAAAATGTAATTTGAAGAAAACAAGTGAGTTTTTTGGCTGGAAGAAATTAGGGCACCTAAAGGCTGACTGTAGAATCTGGAAAGCTAGAATGAATCAGCTGAAAAAAGAAAAATAATTCTCAAAGGGTTAAAAGTGCCATTATTGAAGAACATGACACTTCAAGTATTGAAGCTGCATTTACTGTTACTGTAAGTACATCAAAGCATACAAAGTGTATGGACACTGGAGCAACTAATCATATATGACTAATGACAGAAGCTTCTTCTCTAACCTAGACCAAAGTAAGTCAGAAAAAAATGCTCTTGGCTAATGGTCAACATATGAATTAAGAGGGAAGAGGAGATGTTACATTAGTTGTCAAGAATCCCCAACACAAAGCAGAAAGATCCCAGTAAAGGGTGTGCTCTATATCAATAGTTTTGAAGGCAATCTGTTATCTATAAAGAAACTCACAAGACAAGGAAATGAAGTTACATTTAAAGATGAAATCTGTATAATTTCAAATGAAGGTCACACATTAGCAGAAGAAAAAATCAAAGATGAGTTGTACTAGCTAAAATGCAAGATTAGTGTACACACTTCTAAACATGAACAGCAAAATAATTGTATTTATGTATGGCACAGGCGTTTTGCACAAAGACCCAGAAGCAATAAGAAAGTTAGTTAAAAAGCAACTTGCTGATGGTATTACAGTCGATCTGTGTAATCAGACAATGAAATGTACTAGCTGTCTTAAAGGGAAATACTTTCCTAAGTATAGTGCTACAAAATCAGAGAAGCTTCTGGACTTACTACATACAAATGTTTGTGGTCCAACGAGTACTTAAACTCCTGGAAAAAATAGATATTTTCTCACATTTATCAATATATACAGTAGTCCATCTGCTTTAAAGCAAAGATGAAGTTCCAGAGAAACTTGAAGTATATCTTGTTGAAGTATACAACAAAAATTCTGCTTGCAGATAATTGAACTGAATATAAAAGTAATGAGACAAAAAGCATTTTAAAGAAAAATCAAATTGGGTTTCAGACCACTGTACCATGCAACCCTGAACAAAATGGTGTAGCAGAAAGAAGGAACCAGACACATTGTGAAAGTAGAATAAGTATGCTATTTGACACAGATTTGCCAACAAAATATTGAAGTGAAACAATCATGACAGCTTGCTATTTTCAAAACAGACTACAAGGTAAAGCTACTAAGTAAACTTAATTTGAGCAATGGAACAGCAAGAAGCCTGAACTACAGCACGAAATTTGCAAGTAAAGCATTTGTACATATTCCCAAAGAAAAACATACCAATTGGGAATCTCATGCAAAAGAAGGTATCCTGGTAGGCTACAGTGAAACACAAAAAGGATATAGAATTCTGCACCCAGAAACAAAAAACAAGGTCACAATAAGCAGATATGTAATTATTGATGAGATCTTCGTGTCACTAAAGTTTCATGACATCATACGAGTAGTCCAGCTGAAGCAACAACAATCTCAGTCATAATTCCCAAATAATGTAGAAGTTTTGTTAGGCTCTTCAACCACAGAAGAAGCAA
The DNA here is from genome assembly GCF_051348905.1 of Ranitomeya variabilis. Classification (NCBI taxonomy): domain Eukaryota; kingdom Metazoa; phylum Chordata; class Amphibia; order Anura; family Dendrobatidae; genus Ranitomeya; species Ranitomeya variabilis. The sequence continues at coordinate 98,822,169 of NC_135236.1, forward strand.
CAGAAAAAAACAGATGAACCTGAACTCAGAAGATCCTTCTTTGTTAATACACTACCTGTCGATGAAAAACTGAAGTGGATTAATACTGCTAATGAGGAAATTAACTCCCTTCATCAACTTCAAACTTGGAAGCTCACCAACTACCACATGGCAGGAAAGCAATTAAATGTAAATGGATTTTTAAGACCAAGTATGACTCTGAAGGCAAGGTAGACAGATTTAGTGCAAGATTCGATGCAAAAGTATATTCTCAGAAATATGGTGAAGATTATGATGCCCCATTTTCTCCAGTTGCTAAGAAGACCACATTCAGTACTCTAATGGCTGTAGCTGCTATACAAAATATGTCTGTCAGACATTTGGACATCAAAACTGCCTTTTTAAATGGTGACATTGAAGAGATGAAGATAGAAGCGTTCTTCTAAACCAAATTGCAAAAATCAACTCAATTCTGAATCAGTTTGGAATGTCAGAAGCCAAAGGTATATCAACCCCAATGGAAGCATCCTACTTAAAGTTGGAAGGAAAAGATAATCTGTTACCTAACAATAAGAAATACAGACATGCAGTGGGGGCACTCCTATACATAGCAACTGTGACTCGACCGGATATCACAGAAACAATTGGAATTCTGTGCAGATTTGTGGAAAAAACATGCCAAAAAGACGGAATGCTGTCAAGAGAGTTCTTCAATATTTGAAAGAGACTCAAGACATAAGTTTAAGGATATCTGCAACGGGAGATCTAAAATTCACAGGCTATGTGGATGCAGACAGGGCTGATGACTTAAGTGAATCGACAAGCGGCTATTAGTTCAAGCTTGGCGGCAGTTCAATTTCTTTGTATATCAGAAAAACTGTGTCTGTATCCTTGTCATCTAAAAAAGCAGAGTATGTGTCTGCAGCCCACACAAGTTAAGAGATTATTTGGTTAAACCAAGTATTAGGCGATCTTGGAAATCCTTCAACTCAACCTACGGTGATTTATGAAAACAACAAATCATGCATTAAACTAGTATGCAGTGAGAAGATCAATATGAGAACCAAACACACTGACGTTAAACATCATCACCTGCGTGATTTGATAGAACATGGTATAATTGAGTTTATAGTGAGACTGACTAGATGATAGCTATTGTTATGACAAAGCCACTTCCAAGAGCCAAATTTGAAGAATTCAGAACCGCTATGGGACTGACAGGATAAGTAGTTTTTCAGGGCGGTTGTGGGAATAATGCTTATCATTGTATTTATTGCAACAACAACTACTCACTACTGTTGAATAGTGCATGCATTTCTGTCTACAGCAATAGTGTTATATTTCAGACAAGATGCTAAGATCCTAAGCTATAAGAAATACCAGTTGTAAACTATGTTATCTTTGTTTCTGAATACATATATATTCACTGTTGTACGACTGGACAATACAGAGATTAATTTTCTGCCAATTATCTTTAAGCATCAAAGTGGTATGTAATACTACAAAATATTGCAGGTATCTTATCACACACACGGATAGAACGTGAAGAAATGCTCTAAAAAAACTATTGAAATGCTACATGAGGTGTCAGAATGCACATCAAAGGGACTGTTAGCATATGGTTATATAGAAGAGAAGCCAAGGGAAATCAATCATGTACGGATATTTTATGAACTAGGAAAGGACAAATGTTTGAAAAGTTACAAAGAGGACCATATATTAAGAGCAAGTGGCGGGAAACATCAGAAGATCATGGTGCTTTCATTGAGTTGACATAGCAGATGATTCCACTTTAAGACTCAGACCTAGGAGATAAAGGCAGAAGAAGTTAGTAAAAAGACAAGACAGTAATATTTAAGATCCCATCTAGAATTATAAGTTGATAATAATAAGGTGTTTCAGGATAAGAAAACCATGGCCACTCTAGTGGCGCACTTAGAAACCACAGAGAATTTTCCTCACAGTCCCCCATCATACACATTATTATGACATCAGAGTGCCTTCAGCAATGAAATGCAAAGCTCAGACTGGCCGTCAGCAATCTTTTCCCAAGTGTGACAGCATGTATCACTATGCAGCTTTGTCTCTGGGTCGGGAGAGTTGCTGGCCAGTCCGAACTTTGTGTTGAGATCCTCTAGTTATCTGACTCTTAGAGTTATCTGAGAGCCATCTAAGGCTAGGGTCACATTGCGTTAGGGCAATCCATTTAGCGCTAAGCGCTAGCGGATTGCGCTAGCGCAATGTCTTTTTCGGGGTCGCGTTAAACGTCCCCACTAGCGCAGATCCCCGATCTGCGATAGCGGGGAACGGACCTCGGGCGCGCCGCGGACGCTGCAAGCAGAGTCCGAGGCGCGTTACAAATGACCGGCACATCGCTAGCGCGTGCCGAAAATGACACGCGCTAGCAATGCGCTTTAACATTGCGGGCAATGGGAGCGCTAACGGATGCGGTGCACGGCGTTAATTTCCCCATGCAACGCTGTCCGTTAGCGCTCCGCCATAAACGCAATGTGACCCTAGCCTAACTGTTCCCTAGAAAAGTATAATTCCTCTCTTAACATGATGCCCCTAAAGTGCCCCCACACAGTATGATGATCTCACAGCTCCCCTATATATGGCATGGTGGCCCTACAGCCCCCTATACATACAGTAGTATGATGGTCTCCACAGTACCCACACACATTATGAGGGCCCCCACATGCAATATGATGTCTTCAGTTTCCAACAGATCTCATAGTGTGAGCGCGCCCACATACAGTATAATGTCACCCACACATCCCCACACACAATATGATGCACCCTACAGCCCCAGTACATAAAATTAGGGCCCCCACACACACTATAATGTCACACAAACTATGAGATCCCAACTTCCCCACAAACTATATGATTTCCCCTACAGCCACATCATGCAGTTTGAGGGCCCACACAAAGTATGAGGGTACCCACAACCCAGTAAGATGGCTCCCCACAGCCCTCAACACAGTATGGGGACCAATACATACAGTTTTACAGCTCTGCATCCCCCCCTTCCCACACATAAACGCACTATGATGATCCCACAAGGCATCATGTCCCCCATAAGTACTGACAATAAAAGAGAAAAATATATACTAACTACTCACTTTCCACTATCCCCCTATATCTGCTGTGGTCAGTGCACTGTGCTGACTGAGGCGTCATCCACACAGCAGGCATGTTGTAATGATGGTGCACAAAGGAGCTGAGTGCTCCCTATTGCACCATTCTATTCAACAGTATCTGCATGTAGATACTGTTGAAATTCTGGGGACAGACGTGGTCCAGTTGGGTGGGGCAGTGCCACTTGGCATTTGGCCCCAGCTCATGGGCCACATAGGGGCTGCAGTATGCTCCTGAACCTGTTTCATCCAGAAATAATGCCATGCTACACCACAGCCAATGCCTGGCATCACAACCGAGTCCCACCAAAGTGAATGAAGCTGAGTCACAACACAACTCTCAACTCTCAACTCGGGGCAGAGCTATCCCCAGACTAAGCATGACTACCCAGTGTATAATATCTGGCAATGTACATGAACTTCTAACTATCAGGACATATTAAATATAATGAATGAGTGTATAGTGTCAGGGAACCTACATGCCAGGACCCACAGATTAGAAAAGTGTGCAACTTCATGATGGCAGCGTACCATAGTACATATATTTCCTGATGACAGCATGCCAAAGCACATATAGCTCATGATGGCAGCATACCATAGCACATATAGCTCATGATGGCAGCGTACCATAGCACATATAGTTCCTGATGGCAGCGTGCCAAGGCACGTATACTGCAGCTCATGATGGCAGCTTACCATAGCACATATAGTTCCTGATGGCAGCGTACCATAGCACATATAGTTCCTGATGGCAGCATCCCATAGCACATATAAAAGAATACCTACCCTCCCACAATAAAAATTTAATGGTATAAAGGAGGAAACATTATTACTAATGAATTAATAACAGGTATTAATAGATTATCTGTACACTGCTGAAGAATAAAAAAAATCTCTATATACATAATTATATATCAGATTATTGGCCAATAGTCAAGTCCTAATGATAAAAGGTAATAGAATACATACACCTATAGGTCACCACTTTATGATAATGTATAGATGTCACATCATAAAGTTCCTTGAATTTATTTTAAACCTTGGCCGCAATGACAGCATATTACTCATAAACCTGTGAGTATTCGAGGGCTCGGCATATTCAAAATATTCCAACATATTAACAATTTGTAAAAGAGGGAAAACACTGCAGTGCGAGGATATGGAGACTATAAAACAATCGCAGGAATCCTGCAGTTTTCTTGAATGGCTAGCTTTAGGTAGAGGCTGGGGGTTGTAGTTCATTGCTACCGAGCCACAGGTTGCCTTAGCTTGAGACAGAGTTTTCTTTCATTTTTTAGATGAAGAAAGAAATGAAGGATCTGGAGCCGACTTGTTCCCCTCCTGCCTTATACACTATTCTCCTTGTTAATCTGCCAGCAAACAATAGCATTCAATGTGCTTGTGGTGTAATTGAAGTAATATTCTTGGCTCCTCTACTGTTCTATTGTTAAAGGGCATTATTTTATTTTTATTTTTTTCCTTTATTACTATATATGAAGGCAAAAGATGGATTCCCGCAGTTCATGGATTTCACATCAAAGAAGAGTCATTGTGCCCTAATGAAAAAGACAGGGAGAACTTTTCCTCCATCATGGCGTCTAACCATATGCATGCGAGTACAAAGAATAACACTGGGCTTTCTATAGCCTAATGATACATAATGATGGAGACCGAAGGTAATTTTTAGGGGCTGCCCACACCACATGCTTTAAATACTTAAACAAGTTTGTTAAGAAGTTGCAGAACATACGTAGCGGTCACTGCGGAAAAACAGCTGGCCGCGAGGTTTCATACGGTTTGTTCTCTTTCGCATTTACATAAAGCACCGAGCATTAGGTCACTGATTAGCATGATTATAGCTAAGTGGCAACAGATGTAGAAAGACTTGTGATGAACTGTACGCCAAATGACTTATGTGCCGAGCGCTGACTAATTGACTCCAAGAAAGAAATGTATAGCAATGCGACAGATTGCCATAGCCTGCATTGTGGATGTGAGCCAGCCATGCTTTCTTCGATTTGCCAAAAGTAGTTGCTGTGTACCACATCCTGGGAATATCAAATATATTTTCCTTAACCTCTTCACCTCCTGGCCATTTTCCGTTTTTTTTTTTTCCATTTTAGTTTTTCGCTCCTCTTCTTCCCATAGCCATAACTTTTTTATTTTTTCATCAATATGACCTTGTTAATTTTTGCAGGACGAGCTGTACTTTTTAATGACAGCATTGATTTTACCAAATAATACACAGGAAAAAATTTTAAAAATTCTAAGTGCAGTGAAATTGCAAAAAAGTCTAATTCCACAATTGTTTTTTTTTTGTTTTTTTTTCTACCATGTTTATTAAATGCTAAAACTGACCAGGCGTTATGATTTTCCAGGACATTACAAGATCACACGTACCAATATGCATAGGTTCTTTTTTATTTAAGTGGTGAAAAAAAAATCCAAAGTTTGGAAACAAAAAATTATGCCATTTTCCGAGACCTGTAGCATCTCCATTTTTTAATATCTTGGGCTGGGTGAGGGATTATTTTTTGCATGCCAAATTGACGTTTTTATTGATACAGCTTTGGGGTAGATAAGATGTTTCGATCGCCCGTTATTGAATTTTATTGCAATGTTGTGGCGACCAAAAAAACGTAATTCTGGCTTTTTGAATTTTGTTCTTGTTACGTTGTTTACCGATCAAATTAATTAATTTTATTTTTATGTAGATCGGGTGTTTCTTATCTGAACGCGGCAAAACCAAATATGCAGGGGGTTTTTAAGGTTTTTTTATTTTAAAAGGGGGATGATTTGAACTTTTATATATTTTTTAAATATTTTTTTAAAACTATTTTTTTTACACTTTTTACTTGTACTCCTTCGGAGACTTGAAGCTACGATCTTTTGATGTGTATGTGTAGGAGATATGCTACACATGGGCGGAGTTAGTGACTTGCTTTAGGCACAACCATGTTAAATGCAGCTGTCATAGATTGACAATGGCATTTAGCATGTTAACAGCCACGGGTGGATTGCAATTCCACCCGTAGCTGATAGGGCCACATCACAGCTGATCAAATCAGTTGCCATGTGCCGGAAAAGATGCGGGCTCAGTGCCGGAGTTATCTGTAAGCAAATATATGGCACAGAATGGGGTGTTCTATAATACCAACAATAGTAGGTTTAAAGTGGTGGTCTGACAGCTAAAATGTATTTTCTAAATATCTATCCTTATACCCTAACCACTTTTCAAATTTGCTTCATTACTCAATACTTTACACTTTTTCCTATCTAGCTAATCCCTAAATGTGCTAGCACTCTGCTTTTATCTCTGGTGCCATAGCTTCCGTGAAAGAAGACGTCGTTAGGGGGTGGAGATACAAGCAGTGAGTTACACCAGCACCCCCACAGTTGCTAGCAGTGCCCTCAGATGAATCGTCAGCACGGTGCCACTCACTGCTACTTTCACTGCCCCTGCTGATGGTTTGTTTGAGGTTACTAGAAGCTGTGGGGCTTCGCTGGTGTCACTCACTGCTTCTATCTCCACCCCCTGATGACATTTTCCTTCACAGAAGGTGGACATAGAAGTAGAAAGCCGATACTGCACTCGCATCTCCCACAGCATCAATCAGGATCCAGGATATCGTCAAAGGGGGTGGCAATGAAAGAAACTAGTGAATAACTGTAGCACTGCCCTCTGTGATGTCTCATTCCAGGAGGGGCAATGGACCCTGCAGGGAGAGAATGTAGCTCCAGCCATATGTGATGTCAATTTTGACTCTCATCTCAAACAAAATGTCACAGTAAGTGAAGTAAAAAAAACGCATTTAGAGATTAAGGGAGAAGTGAAGTGTATTGTGTAATAAATGAAATTACAAAAATGGTTGTAAAGATAGATATGTAGAAAAAAAAAATATATATATATATACAGTACAGACCAAAAGTTTGGACACACCTTCTCATTTAAAGATTTTTCTGTATTTTCATGACTATGAAAATTGTAAATTCACACTGAAGGCATCAAAACTATGAATTAACACATGTGGAATTATATACTTAACAAAAAAGTGTGAAACAACTGAAAATATGTCTTATATTCTATGTTCTTCAAAGTAGCCACCTTTTGCTTTGATGACAGCTTTGCACACTCTTGGCATTCTCTTGATGAGCTTCAAGAGGTAGTCACCGGAAATGGTTTTCACTTCACAGGTGTGCCCTGTCAGGTTTAATAAGTGGGATTTCTTGCCTTATAAATGGGGTTGGGACCATCAGTTGTGTTGAGCAGAAGTCTGGTGGATACACAGCTGATAGTCCTACTGAATAGACTGTTAGAATTTGTATTATGGCAAGAAAAAAGCAGCTAAGTAAAGAAAAACGAGTGGCCATCATTACTTTAAGAAATGAAGGTCAGTCAGTCTGAAAAATTGGGAAAACTTTGAAAGTGTCCCCAAGTGCAGTTGCAAAAACCATCAAGCACTACAAAGAAACTGGCTCACATGAGGACTGCCCCAGGAAAGGAAGATCAAGAGTCACCTCTGCTTCTGAGGATAAGTTTATCCAAGTCACCAGCCTCAGAAATTGCAGGTTAACAGCAGCTCAGATTAGAGACCAGGTCAATGCCACACTGAGTTCTAGCAGCAGACACATCTCTACAACATCTGTTAAGAGGAGACTTTGTGCAGCAGGCCTTCAAGGTAAAATAGCTGCTAGGAAACCACTGCTAAGGACAGGCAACAAGCATAAGAGACTTGTTTGGGCTAAAGAACACAAGGAATGGACATTAGACCAGTGGAAATCTGCTTTGGTCTGATGAGTCCAAATTTGAGATCTTTGGTTCCAACCACCCTGTCGTTGTGCGACGCAGAAAAGGTGAACAGATGGACTCTGCATGCCTGGTTCCCACTGTGAGGCATGGAAGAGGAGGAGTGATGGTGTGGGGGTGCTTTGCTGGTGACACTGTTGGGGATTTATTCAAAATTGAAGGCATACTGAACCAGCATGGCTACCACAGCATTTTGCAGCGACATGCTATTCCATCCGGTTTGCGTTTAGTTGGACCATCATTTATTTTTCAACAGGACAATGACCCCAAACACGCCTCCAGGCTATGTAAGGGCTATTTCACCAAGAAGGAGAGTGATGGGGTGCTACGCCAGCTGACCTGGCCTCCACACAACCCAATCGAGATGGTTTGGGGTGAGCTGGACCACAGAGTGAAGGCAAAAGGGCCAACAAGTGCTAAGCATCTTTGGGAACTCCTTCAAGATTGTTGGAAGACCATTCCCGGTGACTACCTCTTGAAGCTCATCAAGAGAATGCCAAGAGTGTGCAAAGCAGTCATCCAAGCAAAAGGTGGCTACTTTGAAGAACCTAGAATATAAGACATATTTTCAGTTTTTTCACACTTTTTTGTTAAGTATATAGTTCCACATGTGTTAATTCATAGTTTTGATGCCTTCAGTGTGAATTTACAATTTTCATAGTCATGAAAATACAGAAAAATCTTTAAATGAGAAGGTGTGTCCAAACTTTTGGTCTGTACTGTTTTGAGTTATAGTTTTGAATGACAAAAAGTATTTTACCATATAATGTATTGAAAAGCAGAAAAAAATAAGGGTAGCGAGAAATAGTGAAAAAATGCAATTCTGTCATTGTTTTTTTGGTTTCACGTGTATGACAGTGTGATACAAAATACATGGCTCCATAATTATTTCGGCCATACTATACATACAGCCATACTAAATGTATATGTATATACAGTGCCTTGCGAAAGTATTCGGCCCTCTGGAACTTTTCAACCTTTTTCTACATATCATGCTTCAAACATAAAGATACCAATTGTAAGTTTTTGGTGAAGAATCAACAACAAGTGGAACACAATTGTAGAGTTGAATGAAATTTATTAGTTGTTTTAAATTTTTGTGGAAATTCAAAAACTGAAAAGTGGGGCGTGCAATATTATTCGGCCCCTTTAACTTAATACTTTGTTGCGCCACCTTTTGCTGTGATTACAGCTGCAAGTTGCTTGGGGTATGTCTCTATCAGTTTTGTACATCGAGAGACTGAAGTTTTTGCCCATTCCTCCTTGGCAAACAGCTCGAGCTCAGTGAGGTTTGATGGAGATCGTTTGTGAACAGCAGTTTTCAGCTCTTTCCACAGATTCTCGATTGGATTGAGGTCTGGACTTTGACTTGGCCATTCTAACACCTGGATACGTTTATTTGTCAACCATTCCATTGTAGATTTTGCTTTATGTTTGGGATCATTGTCTTGTTGGAAGACAAATCTCCGTCCCAGTCTCAGGTCTTTTGCAGACTCCAATAGGTTTTCTTCAAGAATGGTCTTGTATTTGGCTCCATCCATCTTCCCATCAATTTTTACTATCCTCCCTGTCCCTGCTGAAGAAAAGCAGGCCCAAACCATGATGCTGCCACCACCATGTTTGATAGTGGGGATGGTGTGTTCAGGGTGATGAGCTGTGTTGCCTTTAAGCCAAACATATCGTTTGGCATTGTTGTCAAAAAGTTTGATTTTGGTTTCATCTGACCAGAGCACATTCTTCCACATGTTTGGGGTGTCTCCCAGGTGGCTTGTTGCAAAGTTTAAACAACACTTTTTATGGATATCTTTGAGAAATGGCTTTCTTCTCGCCACTCTTCCATAAAGGCCAGATTTGTGCAGTGAACGACTGATTGTTGTCCTATCGACAGACTGTCCAACCTCAGCTGTAGATCCCTGCAGTTCATCCACAGTGATCATGGGCCTCTTGGCTGCATCTCTGATCAGTCTTCTCCTTTTTATGATGAAAGTTTAGAGGGACGGCCGGGTCTTGGTAGATTTGCAGTGGTATGATACTCCTTCCATTTCAATATGATCGCTTGCACTGTGCTCCTTGGGATGTTTAAAGTTTTGGAAATCATTTTGTATCCAAATCTGGCTTCAAACTTCTCCACAACAGTATCACGGACCTGCCTGTTGTGTTCCTTGGTCTTTATGATGCTCTCTGTGCTTCAAACTGAACCCTGAGATATATACAGAGACTTGATTACACACAGGTGGATTATATTTATCATGATTAGGCATTTAGGACAACATTGGATCATTCAGAGATCCACAATGAACTTCTGGAGTGAGTTTGCTTCACTGAAAGTAAAGGTGCCGAATAATATTGCACGCCCCACTTTTGAGTTTTTGAATTTCCACAAAAATTTAAAATAAGCAATAAATTTCATTCAACTTCACGATTGTGCTCCACTTGTTGTTGATTCTTCACCAAAAATTTACATTTGGTATCTCTATGTTTGAAGCATGATATGTGGGAAAAGGTTGAAAAGTTTCAGGGGGCCGAATACTTTCACAAGGCACTATATATATATATATATATATATATATATATATATATATATATGATGCACTTCCGACTTTGCTAGTTTTCTACTTTTCCCACTTAGAAAGAATGGAGAGGTCAGCAATTTTTATCATAGGCACACACACTTCAATTGTGAGAGACAGAATCCAAAAATAAAAACCAGAAAGTCACATTGTATGATTTTTAAATAATTAAATTGCATTTTATTGCATAAAATAAGTGTTTAATCACCTACCACTTAGCTCTCCTACTCTGCACTCATTACCTGTTTGAACTTGTTACCTGTGTAAAAGACAGCTACACAATCAATCACACCCCAACCTCTCCACCATGGCCAAGACCAAAGTGCTGTCTAAGGATAATAGGGACAAAATTGTAGAACAGCACAAGGCTGGGATGGGCTTCAAGATAATAGGCAAGCAGCTTGGTAAGAAGGCAACAACTGTTGGTGCAATTATTAGAAAATGGAAGAAACACAAGATGACTGTTAAGCTTTCTCAGTCTCCATGCAATATTTCGCCTCATGGGGTAATTATGATTCTGAGAAAGGTGAGGAATCAGCCCAGAACTACAGGAGAAGACCTGGTCACTGACCTGAATAGAGCTTGGACCACAGTCTCAAACATTACCGTTAGTAACACACTATGCTGGATTAAAATGGATTAAAATCCTACAGGGCACACAATGTTTCACTGCTCATGCCAGCACATGTTCAGGCCCATTTGAAGCTCAACAATGACCATTGGGATGATCCAGAGAAAGCATGGGAGAAGTTCATGTGGCAGATGAGACCAAAATAGAACTTTTTTGGTATTAACTCCACTCATGAAGTAGAAGAAAATATGGGTGGGCCCACGGCCAGCTTACCAACAAACAACGCAGGTGCACGGAACTCCATCTTGATGAGACGTGAAGTATAAGCCAAAGAAAAAGTTTGTGCTCCAGCTCCTTATGACTAGAGATGAGCAAGTTTGATTGGAGAATGATCGCAAAACATAAGTTTGGCACGAATATAGCACATTCGGATACGTGATCGGAAAACCAAGAAAAACTGCATACATTTGTAGAAAATCGGCATCATTCGGGAAAAGTGCGGGAAAATATTTTCGTTGTCACAAAAATATTTCTCGCACTTTGGCAACGGTAATGGTGGTGTATGATGAGCGTTTGGCACGTGGATGATGATGAGGGGAGGGGGTTGCAGTGCTTCGAGGCATGGCAAGATTTCAGCTAGTTATTTAGGCTGCTGTATAGCAGTCAGATAGTGAAAGTACAGTGGAGAAAAAAAGTATTTAATCAGCCACCAATTGTGCAAATTCTCCCACTTAAAAAGAGGAGAGAGGCCTGTAATTGACATCATAGGTAAACCACAACTATGAGAGTCAAAATGAGAAAACAAATCCAGAAAATCACCTTATCTGATTTGGCAAGATTTATTTTGCAAATTATGGTAGAAAATAAGTATTCGGTCAATAACAAAAGTTCATCTCAATATTTTGCTATATATCCTTTGTTGGCAATGACAGAGGTCAAACATTTTCTGTAAATCTTCACAAGGTTGGCACACACTGTTGGTGGTATGTTGGCCCATTCCTCCATGCAGATCTCCTCTAGAGCAGTGATGTTTTGAGCCTGTCGCTCGGCAACACAGACTTTCAACTCCCTCCAAAGGTTTTCTATGGAGTTGAGATCTGGAGACTGGCTAGGCCACTCCAGGACCTTCATATGCTTCTTACAAACCACTCCTTCATTGCACTGGCGGTGTGCTTGGGATCATTATCATGCTGAAAGAGCCATCCACGTTTCATCTTCAATGCCCTTGCTGATGGAAGGAGGTTTCCACTCAAAATCTCTTGATATATGACCCCATTCATTCTTTCATGTACACGGATCAGTCATCCTGGTCCCTTTGCAGAGAAACAGCCCCAAAGCATGATGTTGCCACCCCCATGCTTCACAGTAGGCATTGTGTTCTTTGGATGCAACTTCGCATTCTGTCTCCTCCAAACACGATGAGTTTTGTTCCTACCAAACAGTTCTACTTTGATTTCATCAGACCATATGACATTCTCAAAATACTCTTCTGGATAATCCAAGTGCTCTCTAGCAAACTTCAGATGGGCCTGGATATGTACTGGCTTAAGCAGGGGGACATGTCTGGCACTGCAGGATCTGAGTCACTGGTGGCGTAGTGTGTTACTGATGGTAGCCTTTATTATGGTGGTCCCAGCTCTATGTAGGTCTTTCACTAGGTCCCCCTGTGTGGTTCTGGGATTTTTGCTCACTGTTTTTGAGATCATTTAGAACCCACGGGGTGAGATCTTGTATGGAGCCCCAGATAAAAGGAGATCATCAGTGGTCTTGTATGTCTTCCATTTTCTCATGATTGCTCTCACAGTTGATTTCATCACACCAAGCTGCTTGCCTACTGCAGATTCAGTCTTCAAAGCATGGTGCAGGGCTACAATTTTGTTTCTGGTGTCCTTCGACAGCTCTCTAGTCTTCCCTATAGTGGAGTTTGGAGTGTGACTGTTTGAGGTTGTGGACAGGTGTCTTTTATACTGATAACAAGTTCAAACAGATGCCATTACTACAGGTAATGAGTGGAGGACAAAGGAGACTCTTAAAGAAGAAGTTACAAGTCTGTGAGATCCAGAAATATTGCATGTTTTTAGGTGACCAATTACTTATTTTCCACCATAATTTGCAAAATCTTGCCAAATCAGACAAGGTGATTTCCTGGATTTGTTTTATCATTTTGACTTTCATAGATATGGTCTACTTATGATGTCAATTAAAGGCCTCTCATCTTTTTAAGTGGGAGAACATGCATAATTCGTGGCTGACTAAATACCTTTTTTCCTCACTGTAGATAGGGTCCAGTGTGGCCGTAAAATTTACCTTCTGGAATTTTTTTTTGGGGGGGGCATTACTGAGGTCAGACAAAGCTGGCAGGCACATATCCTACAAGTGTGTTGTGCACTGGTTCTATAGTGCTCCATGCATGAGTATAGCATTTTAACTAATATTATTTCAGTAGGTAAATGTGAAAACGCCTGCTGTATCCCACATTCTAGACAGTTACATTGGGTACGGAAAGTATTCATACCACTTTAAATGTTTCACTCTCTGCTTCATTGCAGCCATTTGGGAAATTCAAAAAATTTAATTTTCTCATTAATGTACACTCTGCACCCCATCTTGACTGAATAAAAACAGAAATGTAGTAATTTTTGAAAATTTACGAAAATCTGAAATATCTCATGGTCATAAGTATTCAAACCCTTTGCTCAGTATTGAGTAGAAGCACCCTTTTGAGCTAGCACAGCCATGAGTCTTCTTGAGAATGATGCAATTTTTCACATCTGGATTTGGGGATCCTCTGCCATTCTGCCTTGTAGATCCTCTCCAGTTCCATTAGGTTGGATGGTGAACATTGGTGGACAGCCATTTTCAGGTCTCTCCAGAGATGCTCAATTGGATTTAGGTCAGGACTCAGGCTGGGCCGGTCAAGAATGGTCACAGAGTTGTTCTGAAGCCCCTCCTTTGTTATTTTAGCTGTGTGTTTAGGGTCATTGTCTTGTTGGGAGGTGAACCTTCGGCCAAGTATGAGGTCTGTTGTGAATTAGACTTTTTGGCTCCCTCTTGTGGTTACTAGTGATATGACTCTGGGATTTTCTTCCCTCAGTTTGCACCCAGCTGGGTCGTTAGTTCAGGGGTGTTGCTATATAAACCTCCTGGAACCTTAGTCCAGTGCCTGGCATCGTTGTAATCAGACACATTCTGTTTGCTCCTATCTGCTGGTCCTGGTTCGTGCAAAATTAAGCTAAGTCCTGCTTCTTTGTTTTTTGGGTTATTTGCTTGCTCTCATTTTTTGTCCAGCTTGTACTAAATGTGATTCCTGATCTTGCTGGTAGCTCTAGGGGGCTGGTGTTCTCCCCCCGGGCCGTTAGACGGTTCGGGGGTTCTTGAATTTCCAGTGTGGATATTTTTGATAGGGTTTTTGCTGACCATATAAGTTATCTTTCTATATTCTGCTATTAGCTAGTGGGCCTCTCTTTGCTAAATACCTAGCTCATTCTTATGTTTGTCTTTTCCTCTTACCTCACCGTTATTATTTGTTGGGGGCTTGTATCCAACTTTTAGGGTCTATTCTCTGGAGGCAAGAAAGTGGTGGAAACTAATACGCCAGGAGGTATATTGTACCTATAAGATGGGGAGACAATGAAGTCATGTGTAATGACTAAAGTAAGTAGCGCAGCATAGTGACCGCAGCAAACGCCCGGTATGGCGGCGAAAATCTTACCCATCTGACGCCGGTGAGGGAAAGAACGGTATAGCCTCCACTACGGATCTATCACCTCTTGTGGATATCTTGTCACATCCTTCTCTAGGGCACCATTATCTGTTAAATGTGTATATTATCATCACCACCATTTTACTGTGTATTGTATTACAGGCGCTCTCTTTTCCTCACCAGCTTTACATCTGTATTCTATATCCTTATACAGGTCACCCCAGCGTTTCACACATATACGCCACCATAACACATGATTATGTACATCCTGTACCCTGTCTGCTTTATTGACATATAACGCTCTCTAGGGCTTAGTACCCTGTTTCAGTACGCTGCTGATGTGCGCACACTCCTCCCCTCTTCCCCCTTTTCTTCTCCCCCAGTGTGGATACACACATAGTGGTACGCACACCATCGCTAGCATTGACACCGCCATCTTCTTCCGGTTTGCGCTACAACCCGCTATGTCACTTCCGGTTACAGCGGTCCCGCCTCCTGTACACATGGCTCCGTCCCCGGACGCCATATATTCTCTATGGGGCTTCCTCCTTCACAGACAAGCGGTGGATGCCGTGTCTGGAGGCTATACCGTTCTTTCCCTCACCGGCGTCAGATGGGTAAGATTTTCGCCGCCATACCGGGCGTTTGCTGCGGTCACTATGCTGCGCTACTTACTTTAGTCATTACACATGACTTCATTGTCTCCCCATCTTATAGGTACAATATACCTCCTGGCGTATTAGTTTCCACCACTTAGATATCTAACCTAAGGTACCGACTTATACTCTTCTCAAGGGGCACCCCTGTGTTTTTGCTTTGAGCACTATATACAGTGGGGCAAAAAAGTATTTAGTCAGTCAGCAATAGTGCAAGTTCCACCACTTAAAAAGATGAGAGGCGTCTGTAATTTACATCATAGGTAGACCTCAACTATGGGAGACAAACTGAGAAAAAAAAATCCAGAAAATCACATTTTCTGTTTTTTTATCATTTTATTTGCATATTATGGTGGAAAATAAGTATTTGGTCAGAAACAAAATTTCATCTCAATACTTTGTAATATATCCTTTGTTGGCAATGACAGAGGTCAAACATTTTCTGTAAGTCTTCACAAGGTTGCCACACACTGTTGTTGGTATGTTGGCCCATTCCTCCATGCAGATCTCCTCTAGAGCAGTGATGTTTTTGGCTTTTCGCTTGGCAACACGGACTTTAAACTCCCTCCAAAGGTTTTCTATAGGGTTGAGATCTGGAGACTGGCTAGGCCACTCCAGGACCTTGAAATGCTTCTTACGAAGCCACTCCTTCGTTGCCCTGGCGGTGTGCTTTGGATCATTGTCATGTTGAAAGACCCAGCCACGTTTCATCTTCAATGCCCTTGCTGATGGAAGGAGGTTTGCACTCAAAATCTCACGATACATGGCCCCATTCATTCTTTCATGTACCCGGATAAGTCGTCCTGGCCCCTTTGCAGACAAACAGCCCCAAAGCATGATGTTTCCACCACCATGCTTTACAGTAGGTATGGTGTTGGATGGATGCAACTCAGTATTCTTTTTCCTCCAAACACGACAAGTTGTGTTTCTACCAAACAGTTCCAGTTTGGTTTCATCAGACCATAGAACATTCTCCCAAAACTCCTCTGGATCATCCAAATGCTCTCTAGCAAACTTCAGACGGGCCCGGACATGTACTGGCTTAAGCAGTGGGACACGTCTGGCACTGCAGGATCTGAATCCATGGTGGCGTAGTGTGTTACTTATGGTAGGCCTTTTTACATTGGTCCCAGCTCTCTGCAGTTCATTCACTAGGTCCCCCCGCGTGGTTCTGGGATTTTTGCTCACCGTTCTTGTGATCATTCTGACCCCACGGGGTGGGATTTTGCGTGGAGCCCCAGATCGAGGGAGATTATCCGTGGTCTTGAATGTCTTCCATTTTCTAATTATTGCTCCCACTGTTGATTTCTTCACTCCAAGCTGGTTGGCTATTGCAGATTCAGTCTTCCCAGCCTGGTGCAGGGCTACAATTGTTTCTGGTGTCCTTTGACAGCTCTTTGGTCTTCACCATAGTGGAGTTTGGAGTCAGACTGTTTGAGGGTGTGCACAGGTGTCTTTTTATACTGATAACAAGTTTAAACAGGTGCCATTACTACAGGTAATGAGTGGAGGAAAGAGGAGACTCTTAAAGAAGAAGTTACAGGTCTGTGAGAGCCAGAAATCTTGATTGTTTTTTTCTGACCAAATACTTATTTTCCACCATAATATGCAAATAAAATGATAAAAAAACAGAAAATGTGATTTTCTGGATTTTTTTTCCTCAGTTTGTCTCCCATAGTTGAGGTCTACCTATGATGTAAATTACAGACGCCTCTCATCTTTTTAAGTGGTGGAACTTGCACTATTGCTGACTGACTAAATACTTTTTTGCCCCACTGTACATCTACATCGTTTTTTTGTCTCACAGAGTCTACCCCATCGGTGCCATATAGAGCTCCATATTGAGCTCCCTCTTACCCTCACTGGCACTACACGGGTAAGTTTTTTTACCCCTATAACGAACGATTCTGCAGTTACTATGTCCCGTTTTTCACCACAGTCATTACACATGACTCCATTGTTTCCTCAGTTCTCCGGTGCTATATTCCACTTGGCGGATTAAATATCCACCACAAGCATACCTCGATTAAAGGTACCATCCTCTACACCTCTCAAGGGGCTCTCGTGTATCCCTACCATATATATAATGCACATTTACCTTATTTGTCTGCTCCACAGTTTTCACCTCTTCAGTGCCTTTTTGAGTTCCTCATTTATGTGAGTAACACATACTTCTCATTTTTTTCTCTCACTGCCATATGGCCGTACTTACCGTTATTTCCTGTTTCTGCCTTCTTTCACTTTATACAACAGATCTTGACTTAGAGCCTCCATCTCCCCGCCTTAACTTGGCCTGGCCCCACGGGCCCACACTTGCACGGTATGTTCTTACTGCTCTTACTCATCACGGTTCAGCGTTCTTCATATCCTTGTTCTTTGATACTGAGTATAGCTATTTGCCGTCTTCCACTGCTTGATTTTTAATTTAATAATTTTTTTTCCTCATGTTGCAATATACTATGACCTTTACTTCTAGTAAACCGTGTTTGTTTACCTGTTATGTTAGTTATATTTGTGTTATTGTATATACTTTATTTATTATTTTTTGTACTGGCTGTACTATTTACTTTATCCTTTATAATAATAATAATAATAATAATTTTATTTATATAGCGCCAACATATTCCGCAGCGCTTTACAACTTATAGAGGGGACTTATACAGACAACAGACATTACAGCATAACAGAAATCACAGTTCAAAACAGATACCAGGAGGAATGAGGGCCCTGCTGCTCGCAAGCTTACAATCTATGAGGAAAAGGGGAGACACAAGAGGTGGATGGTAACAATTGCTTTAGTTATTTGGACCAGCCATAGTGTAAGGCTCGGGTGTTCATGTAAAGCTGCATGAACCAGTTAACTGCCTAAGTATGTAACAGTACAGACACAGAGGCTATTAACTGCATAAAGTGTATGAGAACATGATGGAGGAACGTGATTATGTTGTTGTTTTTTATTAATAGGCCACACAGGGATAATTAGGTTAATGCGTTGAGGCGGTAGGCCAATCTGAACAAATGAGTTTTTAGTGCACGCTTAAAACTGTGGGGATTGGGGATTAATTGTATTAACCTAGGTAGTGCATTCCAAAGAATCGGCGCCGCACGTGTAAAGTCTTGGAGACGGGAGTGGGAGGTTCTGATTATTGAGGATGCTAACCTGAGGTCATTAGCAGAGCGGAGGGCACGGGTAGGTTGGTAGACTGAGACCAGAGAGGAGATGTAGGGTGGTGCTGAGCCATGGAGTGCTTTGTGGATGAGGGTAGTAGTTTTGTACTGGATTCTGGATTGGATGGGTAGCCAGTGTAATGACTGGCACAAGGTAGAGGCATCGGTGTAACGGTTGGCGAGGAATATGATCCTGGCAGCAGCATTCAGGACAGATTGGAGCGGGGAGAGTCTGGTAAAAGGTAGGCCAATTAGTAGAGAGTTACAATAGTCCAGACGAGAATGAATAAGTGAGACAGTAAGAGTTTTTGCAGAGTCGAAAGTAAGAAAAGGGCGAATTCTGGAAATGTTTTTGAGATGCAGATAAGAAGAGCGAGCCAGTGATCGGATGTGGGGGGTGAATGAAAGCTCGGAATCAAGGATGACTCCAAGGCAGCGGGCATGTTGCTTTGGAGTAATGGTGGAACCGCACACAGAGATGGCAATGTCGGGCAAAGGTAGGTTTGTAGAGGGAGAGAACACGAGGAGTTCAGTTTTTGACAGGTTCAGTTTCAGATAGAGGGAGGACATGATGTTAGAGACAGCGGTAAGACAATCACTGGTGTTTTCTAAAAAGGTCGGCGTGATAACAGGAGAAGAGGTATATAATTGGGTGTCGTCAGCATAGAGATGGTACTGGAAACCAAATCTACTGATTGTTTGTCCAATAGGGGCAGTATACAAAGAGAAGAGGAGGGGGCCTAGGACTGATCCTTGAGGAACCCCAACAGTAAGGGGAAGGTGAGAGGAGGAGGAACCAGCAAAACAAATAGTGAAGGATCGGCCAGAGAGATAGGAGGAGAACCAAGAGAGAACGGTGTCCTTGAGGCCGATGGAGCGGAGCATAGTGAGGAGGAGCTGATGATCCACAGTGTCGAATGCTGCGGAGAGATCCAAGAGAATTAGCATGGAATAGTGACCATTAGATTTAGCTGTTAGTAGGTCATTAGAGACTTTAGTGAGGGCAGTTTCAGTAGAGTGTAAAGAGCGGAAACCAGATTGAAGAGGGTCGAGAAGAGAATTATCTGAGAGATAGCGGGTAAGACGGGAGTGGACCAGGCGTTCCAGGAGTTTAGAGATGAAGGGAAGATTAGAGACAGGTCTATAATTAGCGGCACAATTTTGATCGAGGGAGGGCTTTTTAAGTAGTGGATGTATGATGGCATGCTTAAATGAGGGAAAAATACCGGAAGTGAGGGAAAGGTTGAATATTTTTGTTAGGTGAGAGGTGACAGCCGGGGAAAGGGACTGGAGGAGATGCGACGGAATGGGGTCGCTGGTGCAAGTGGTCGGGCGAGAAGATGCAAGGAGCCTGCTTCTTCTTCTTCCTTTATGATATTGTAGTGACTGATGAAAGTCCAGATAGGACTGAAACGTTTCGAGTGCTACAAATAAAACGTTACTCACGTTTACTGAAGTTGAGTGCTAGACTTCTTTTTATGTACACTGACGGTTTGGGAACCTAGTCTATGCACCACAGTGTAGCTGTGCACACGGTGTTTTTCCTTTCCAAATCAAGTCCTATCAGTTTAATTAAACACAGCTGGACTCCAGTGAAGGAGTAGAACCATCTCAAGGAGGATCACAAGGAAATGGACAGCATGTGATTTAAATATGAGTGTCTGAGCAAAGGGTCTGGTCATGGTCATGGTCTTATGACCATGTGATATTTAAGTTTTTCTTTTTTAATAAATTTGCAAACATTTCTACACTTGTTTCTTTTCAGTCAAGATTGGATGCAGAGTGTACATTAATGTGAAAAAAATAAAAGTTTTTTGAATTTACCAAATGGCTGTAATGAAACAAAGAGGGAAAATTTAAAGGAGTCTGAATACTTTCCGTACCCACTATTACATATAATGGTTTAAAAAAAATGTTGATCTTTTAAAAATGGTTTGATTTGTGTCACTTTTTTCTGAGACTCATGACATTTATATTTTTAAATTGAAGGATCTTGAAATTTGGATACCCAAGGATCTTGAGTATCACTAGCACCCAATAACCTATTGATACATATTTCTATGAGGTCCTACTGGTAGTATTTTGGAGAACATGCATCCTTTTGATTGCTTTTTTTGGGAGAAGTGCAGGGACCAAAAAATTATTATTCTTGCATTTTTATTAATCTTTATTGCTAATTAATTTCATATATCGATCAATTTGACATTGAAAATAAGCTTTTTTCTATTTTTTTATTTTCACATTCGAAAAAGTGATGATTTAATTTTTTAAACATTTTTTTTGTATCTTGTTTAAACTTTTTTTAAATTATGTTTACGTATTTTGTTAATCTCCTTAAGGTACTTGAAACTACGATTGTACTATATACAGCAATACATTAGTATATTGTAAAACGAAAGATATCCTACGAAGCTCGTGATAGGTATCATAAAATGGTGGTGATGAAGATCTTCACTAGGTGCCCTCTGATCACATTGTAAAAAATGGATGCACCACTGAAAGCAAAATTTAAATCCCACTGTAAGAGATGGACATTGATATTTAAGTGGTTACACAAGTGATCAGAGCTAGCTACGATTGCTACCAGCACATTTCCTGGGCAGAGAGGTTCTTGAATGCATTCCATAAACTCCGACCCTACTTCTGACATACAGTACAGACGAAAAGTTTGGACACACCTTCTCATTTAAAGATTTTTGTGTATTTTCATGACTATGAAAATTGTACATTCACACTGAAGGCATCAAAACTATGAATTAACACATGTGGAATTTTATACTTAACAAAAAAGTGTGAAACAACTGAAATTATGTCTTATTGTCTTATATTCTAGGTTCTTCAAAGTAGCCACCTTTTGCTTTGATGACTGCTTTGCACACTCTTGAAGAGCTTCAAGAGGTAATCGCCGGGAATGGTCTTTCAACAATCTTGAAGGAGTTCCTAGAGATGCTTAGCACTTGTTGGCCCTTTTGCCTTCACTCTGCAGTCCAGCTCACCCCAAACCATCTCGATTGGGTTCAGGTCTGGTGACTGTGGAGGCCAGGTCATCTGGCGTAGCACCCCATCACTCTCCTTCTTAGTCAAATAGCCTTTACACAGCCTGGACGTGTGTTTGGGGTCATTGTCCTGTTAAAAAAGAAATGATGGTCCAACTAAATGCAAACCGGATGGAATAGCATTCCGCTGCAAGATGCTGTGGTATCCATGCTGGTTCAGTATGCCTTCAATTTTGAGTAAATCCCCAACAATGTCACCAGCAAAGCACCCCCACACCATCACACCTCCTCCTCCATGCTTCACGGTGGGAACCAGGCATGTAGAGTCCATCCGTTCACCTTTTCTGCGTTGCACAAAGACACGGTGGTTGGAACCAAAGATCTCAAATTTGGACTCATCAGACCAAAGCACAGATTTCCACTGGTCTAGTGTCCATTCCTTGTGTTCTTTAGCCCAAACAAGTCTCTTATGCTTGTTGCCTGTCCTTAGCAGTGGTTTCCTAGCAGCTATTTTACCATGAAGGCCTGCTACACAAAGTCTCCTCTTAACAGTTGTACAGATGTGTCTGCTGCTAGAACTCAGTGTGGCATTGACCTGGTCTCTAAACTGAGCTGCTGTTAACCTGCAATTTCTGAGGCTGGTGACTCGGATAAACTTATCATCAGAAGCAGAGGTGACTCTTGGTCTTCCTTTCCTGGGGCGGTCCTCATGTGAACCAGTTCCTTTGTAGCGCTTGATGGTTTTTGCCACTGTACTTTGGGACACTATCAAAGTTTTCCCAATTTTTCAGACTGACTGACCTTCATTTCTTAAAGTAATGACGGCCACTTGTTTTTCTTTACTTAGCTGCTTTTTTCTTGCCATAATACAAATTCTAACAGTCTATTCAGTAGGACTATCAGCTGTGTATCCACCAAACTTCTGCACAACACAACTGATGGTCTCAACCCCATTTATAAGGCAAGAAATCCCACTTATTAAACCTGACAGGGCACACCTGTGAAGTGAGAACGATTCCCGGTGACTGCCTCTTGAAGCTGATCAAGAGAATGCCAAGAGTGTCATCAAAGAAAAAGGTGGCTACTTTGAAGAACCTAGAATATAAGATATAATTTCAGTTGGTTCACACTTTTTTGTTAAGTATATAATTCCACATGTGTTAATTCATAATTTTGATGCCTTCAGTGTAAATGTACAATTTTCAGTCATGAAAATACAGAAAAATATTTAAATGAGAAGGTGTGTCCAAACTTTTGCTCTGTACTGTACATGTATGGTTCACGTCACTATATAGAGTATAAGATAATGTACCATCTATAAATTTTAGCCACTAACATCAGATATTTATATATTTTTTCTAATCTGTTCTTATTTCTTTTTTTTTTTTTTTTTTTTTTCCAGTACTTGACTACAGGGGTGGACATCATGTCTAAGCTTCAGTTAACTGCATTCAGTGATATGCTTTACAGTAGTCACATGCACCATAGGAGCCATTTATTAGCAAAGTTCTTCCTTCAAGTAATATATTATCCAAAGAAAAGCAGATAGCACTCACGGGTTTTTTGTAGAAATTCCGCTCTTTATTAGTAGTAAAAAAACATGCTGGCCTGGGGAGTGAAGACGGGAGTGGGCAGAAGCTTGACAACGGCCATTTCACGCCTGCTAGCGCTTCCACGGGTCAATTGACAATTTTTTACAACTAATAAAGAGCGAAATTTCTACAAAAGACCGGTGAGTGCTATCTGCTTTTCTTTGAAGGATTTATGACACTGTGTTTTCCTGTGCTAGCACCCGGGGTCATAAGGCTAAGCCTGAAGTATGGTATGACATTGACAGCACAGGAATCAGCAGCACTGGCGGTGCCGTCCGCCTTTTTGCCTTATAGCTCAGCAAGTAATATATTACAGTGCCTACAAGTAGTATTCAACCCCCTGCAGATTTAGCAGGTTTAATAAGATGCAAATAAGTTAGAGCCTTCAAACTTCAAACAAGAGCAGGATTTATTAACAGATGCATAAATCTTACAAACCAAAAAGTTTTGTTGCTCAGTTAAATTTTTATAAATTTTAAACATAAAAGTGTGGGTCAATTATTATTCAACCCCTAGGTTTAATATTTTGTGGAATAACCTTTGTTTGCAATTACAGCTAATAATCGTCTTTTATAAGACCTGATCAGGCCGGCACAGGTCTCTGGAGGTATCTTGGCCCACTCCTCCATGCAGATCTTCTCCAAGTTATCTAGGTTCTTTGGGTGTCTCATGTGGACTTTAATCTTGAGCTCCTTCCACAAGTTTTCAATTGAGTTAAGGTCAGGAGACTGACTAGTCCACTGCAACACCTTGATTTTTTGCCTCTTGAACCAGTCCTTGGTTTTCTTGGCTGTGTGCTTTGGGTCGTTGTCTTGTTGGAAAATGAAATGACGACCCATCTTAAGATCCTTGATGGAGGAGCGGAGGTTCTTGGCCAAAATCTCCAGGTAGGCCGTGCTATCCATCTTCCCATGGATGCGGACCAGATGGCCAGGCCCCTTGGCTGAGAAACAGCCCCACAGCATGATGCTGCCACCACCATGCTTGACTGTAGGGATGGTATTCTTGGGGTCGTATGCAGTGCCATCCAGTCTCCAAACGTCACGTGTGTGGTTGGCACCAAAGATCTCGATCTTGGTCTCATCAGACCAGAGAACCTTGAACCAGTCAGTCTCAGAGTCCTCCAAGTGATCATGAGCAAACTGTAGACGAGCCTTGACATGACGCTTTGAAAGTAAAGGTAACTTACGGGCTCGTCTGGAACGGAGACCATTGCGGTGGAGTACGTTACTTATGGTATTGACTGAAACCAATGTCCCCACTGCCATGAGATCTTCCCGGAGCTCCTTCCTTGTTGTCCTTGGGTTAGCCTTGTCTCTTCGGACAAGCTTGGCCTCGGCACGGGAGGAAACTTTCAAAGGCTGTCCAGACCATGGAAGGCTAACAGTAGTTCCATAAGCCTTCCACTTCCGGATGATGCTCCCAACAGTGGAGACAGGTAGGCCCAACTCCTTGGAAAGGGTTTTGTACCCCTTGCCAGCCTTGTGACCCTCCACGATCTTGTCTCTGATGGCCTTGGAATGCTCCTTTGTCTTCCCCATGTTGACCATGTATGAGTGCTGTTCACAAGTTTGGGGAGGGTCTTAAATAGTCAGAAAAGGCTGGAAAAAGAGATAATTAATCCAAACATGTGAGGCTCATTGTTCTTTGTGCCTGAACTACTTCTTAATACTTTAGGGGAACCAAACAGAATTCTGGTGGGTTGAGGGGTTGAATAATAAATGACCCTCTGAAAAGACTTTTCACAATTTAAAAAAAAAATAAACAAAGAAATAACATTCTTTTTTGCTGCAGTGCATTTCACACTTCCAGGCTGATCTAGAGTCCAAATGTCACAATGCCAAGTTAATTCCAAATGTGTAAACCTGCTAAATCTGCAGGGGGTTGAATACTACTTGTAGGCACTGTATATGACATTTCTCAAAGCAATCATGGAACCAACTTCTTTTTATTACCTGGATGATACACATCCTTGGTAAAATGGTTTCACCATAGGAACCAGTACTTTGGAGAAGTTCATTGACTTCTACAGGAAAACGTGCGTCATGGACATGCTCCATGATCAGTCAGTAGAGGGAGGGGACGTTGAACTTGTGACTAGAGTTGAGCGACTTTTACTTTTTTTGGATCGAGTCGGGTTTCGCGAAACCCAGCTGTCAAAAGTCGGATCGGGTGAAATCGGCCGATTATTACGAAAAGTCGGGGGCCGAATGAAACACGAAACCCAATGCAAGTCAATGGGGAATCAAAGTCGGCAGTGAGTGGAGGACAGGAAAACACCTACAGTGCCCATTTTAATGCCAAAAACATCAATTCTTATTACTAAAGCTTGTCAATCTTAATTTACTTTATAATAATAGGCATTGAAAACTGGGGGTCATTTGGCTAAAGTTGTGGGGGGGTAGGGCTGGCTCAAGATTTTCATGGGTCCAGGAAACGCGGAATACGTCACGGCGGAGGAACAGGGAGAGGTAAGTATTTCAACTTTGCAAGTGCTGTGATCCTGAGCAAGCAGGGGGGCCACTCATTCGTAGGAAGGTGCAGATGAAAGTCCAGGTTCCTTCATCAGGTGGGGGGCATACTCGTTGGCGACGTCACTGGCACAGGGCCCCTCATAGTACGGCAGGTGGCGCCTCCCACTGGCAGAGACACTTTTGCGTACTATGAGGGGCCCTGTGCAAGTGACGTCACCAATGAGTATGCCCCCCACCTGCACTTTCATCTGCACCTTCCTCTTTGTCCCCGTGTAAGGTGGTATAGTATGCGGGAAGGGGAACCTGACTTTCAGCAGGGTCAGATTCTGGCTGTGTAGAGTGCAAGGGGAATGTAGTGGTCTGGGTCAATGTACCTGCAGACTCATCTAGCAGTGGCTGGGCAATGGGCAGGACGAGGAGGAAACACAGATATAGGCCCAAATAATAAAGTAGGCTAAATGCAGTTCAAATGTAGTAACAGGACTAAACAGGCGGCATTGCTTTGTTCAGTGGAGGAAAACTGTAATGAGTGGCACACACAGTTAGTAGGTCCAAATAATAAAGTGGGTAAAATGTCTGCCAAAAAATTGTTCATAAATAAACAGGTGGCATAGCTAGGTACAGGGGTGGGCTCCTCTGCTGAGTAGCAGACAGTGGTAGTAGGCGCAAAGTATTAACTGGTCTAGATGGAGGCCAGGGCCCCTGTATATTTTAACTATCATCTATCATTTCAGCAAATTTGTATTGGCAGTGCCATTGAAGGATTTAACAGCACAGACTACACAGTGGTGGAGCAGGGAGAGGTAAGTATTGCAAGTGGTAGAGCACTGTTCAAGCTGGGGGGAACACTCTCGTGGGCGGCGGTACTGGCACAAGGCCCCTCATATTACGACGGTGTGTCTGACGTTGGTTGTGCACCACCACCGTCAGATACACTTCATTGTACTATGAGGGACCCTGCGCTAGTGCCGTCGCCCAAGAGTGGGCTCACTCACCTGTCCAGGCAAACGGCACTCGCACGGGTGCTTGCGCCAGGTGGTGACCACGGCCCTGTGGGGGGAGTCAGCCCATTTGGGGAGCTATAAAAATGGCCTATGGTGGACATTCAGCAGCTGCAAATGGAGGATTGGAGAAGTCAGCAAGAGGAGGCCAAAAGCAAGACATTTTTCAGGCAAGCTACGTGTCAGCAGGGGAAGGTGGGGCAAAATAATTTGAAATCCATGATTCGTTCATTTTAATGAAGGTTAGATCATCAACATTTTGGGTAGCCAGACGTGTCCTTTTTTCGGTCAGTATTGAACCAGCAGCACTGAAGACTCTTTCTGATAGCACACTAGCATCAGGGCAAGCGAGCTCCTGTAATGCATATTCTGCCAATTCAGGCCAGGTGTCTATTTTAGATGCCCAGTAATCAAAGGGGAATGACCTGTGAGGGAGAACATCCATAAGGGTGGAAAAGTAGTTTGTAACCATACTGGAAAAATGCTGTCTCCTGTCACTTTGAATCGATGCAGCAGTACCTGTCGTGTCAGCGGTCATTGCGAAATCACTCCACAACCTGGTCATAAAACCCCTCTGTCCAACGCCACTTCGGATTTGTGCACCTCTAACACCTCTGCCATGTTGCCCCCTATGGCTCGTGTGAGAACCATCACCGCCGCTGTGTGCTGGGAATGCCTGAACCAAACGGTCTACAAGAGTTGCTTGTTTGGTAGCCAATATTTGCTCAAGGTTCTCATGTGGCATGATATTTTGTAATTTTCCCTTATATCGTGGATCCAGGAGGCAGGCCAACCAGTAATCGTAATCGGTTATCATTTTGATAATGCGGGGGTCCCTTTTTAGGATACGCAAGGCATACTCAGCCATGTGGGCCAATGTTCCAGGTGTCAATTCACTGCTTGTGCTGGGTTGAGGAGCATTTTCTTGCAAATCAACATCACTTGTCTCCCGCAAAAACCCTGTACCTGACCTTGCAATGCCACCAGTTTCTATTTCCCCCTGAGAAGCATCCTCCTCCCATAAATATTCATCCCCATCCTCCTCCTCCTCTTCATCTGCCACCTCATCCAGGAGAGTTCCCTGAGCAGACAATGGCTGACTGTCATCAAGGCTTCCCTCCTCCTCGGCTGCAGACGCCTGCTCCTTAATGTGTATCAAACTTTGCATCAGCAGACGCATTAGTGGGATGCTCATGCTTATGACGGCGTCGTCTGCACTTACCAGCCGTGTGCATTCCTCAAAACACTGAAGGACTTGACAGAGGTCTTGTAGCTTCGACCACTGCACACCAGACAACTCCATGTCTGCCATCCAAGTGCCTGCCCGTGTATGTGCATCCTCCCACAAATTTATTACAGCACGCCTCTGTTCGCACAGCCTCTGAACCATGTGCAGTGTTGAGTTCCACCTTGTTGCAACGTCGATTATTAGGCGGTGCTGGGGAAGATTCAGCGATCGCTGATGGTTCAGAATATAGCTGGATTGTACGGGCGACCAGCAGATGTGTGAGCAAAGTCTTCGCACCTTCAGGAGCAGGGCTGGTAACTCCGGATAATTTTTGAGGAAGCACTGCACCACCAGGTTCAAGGTGTGAGCCAGGCAAGGTATGTGTTTTAGTTCTGAAAGGGCTATGGCAGCCATAAAATTCCTTCCGTTATCACTGACTACCTTGCCTGCCTCAAGATGTGCACTGCCCAGCCATGACTGAGTTTGTTGCTGCAAGTACTCGGCCAGTACTTCCGCGGTATGTCTGTTGTCGCCCAAACACTTCATTTGTAACACAGCCTGCTGAGGCTTACCACTAGCTGTTCGATAATGTGACACCTCGTGTGCAACACTGGCAACTGCGGATGGAGTGGTTGTGCGACTGCGCTCTGTGGACGAGCTTTCACTTCTGGAGGAGGAGGGGTGGCGAACGCCTACAGCCAACTGTTTCCTAGACCATGGGCTAGGCATAACTGTCCCACTATGCCTGTCCCCTGTGGACCCTGCATCCACCACATTCACCCAGTGCGCCGTGATGGACACGTAACGTCCCTGGCCATGCCTACTGGTCCATGCATCTGTTGTGAGGTGCACCTTTCCACTGACTGATTGCCTCAGTGCATGGACAATGCGGTCTTTGACATGCTGGTGGAGGGCTGGGATGGCTTTTCTCGCAAAGAAGTGCCGACTGGGTAGGTCATAGCGTGGTGCTGCATAGGCCATCAGGTCTTTGAAAGCTTCACTTTCAACCAACCGGTAGGGCATCATCTCTAACGAGATTAGTCTAGCAATGTGGGGTTCAAACCCTGTGTATGCGGATGAGAGGATGAGTACTTTCTTTTCCTAACGAGAGTCTCTTGTAGGGTGAGCTGGACTAGAGCACTGCATATGGTGGAACTAGCGGTGGTGGTGGTGGCGGACATGGCAGATTGAGAGAGGGTTGGTGATGGTATTCTTGATGTTGGTCTACATACAGTGTTTCCTACCAATAACCTTGTGATTCCCTGACTGCTTTGGCCTTGCAACAATACCTCCACATTTGCTGTTGGTGGTGTCCTAACCGTTGGGCTTACAGTGAGGGAAGCAATGTAGCGTTGCTGACTACCTTCATTCTGAGCAGGTGCACCAACGGTAAGGGACGTTTGGTAGTTAGTCCATGCTTGCAAGTGCATGCTGGTTAAATATCTAAGCATGCACGTCGTATTTAAATTTTGAAGATTCTTCCCTCTGCTAAAGGTCTTTGAGCATTTCTTACAGATAACTTTGCACTGATCATTCGGATCTTGGTTAAAAAATTGCCACACTGCACTCTTCCTACTATGGAATACCTTTTCAGGCATTGCACTCTGTGCTACTTTCACCGGATGGCCAGGCTGTCCTAAAACTGTTTTTGTTTTTGACAAACGTTTTTGGCCTGATACGGGCTTGCCTGATGACAGCTGTTGCGATGTAGATGGCTGCTGCGGATCATCCTCCTCCGCTTCTAAGCTACTGGCAGCAGCACCCTCTTCCCCCAATGGCTGCCAATCTGGGTCAACAACTGGGTCATCTATCACCTCCTCTTCAATGTCATGTGCACCTTCCCCTGTGTCACCGTGTAAGGTGCTATAGCGTTCAGGACGGGGCACCATAGTCTCATCAGGGTCATATTCTGGCTCAGTACACTGCGAGGGCAATGTAGTGATCCGAGTCAATGGAACAGTATAATAATCTAGCTGTGGCTGTGCATCAGTGCACTCCATGTCCGATTCATCTTGTAATGGGCAGTTAACAATTTCCCTTTCTAACCCAGGCACGGTATGTGTAAAGAGCTCCATGGAGTAACCTGTAGTGTCGCCTGACGCATCCTTCACTTTTGGTTTGGGTGAAGGACACAAGGAAATGTCTTGTTCCTGACCGGGAGCATCCACTGACGACTCGCTGCTTTTATATTTGGAACTTTCTGAAGAGGAGGCGAAAGAGCTAGAGGCTGAGTCAGCAAGGAAAGCCAAAACTTTTTCCTGCTGCTCCGGCTTTAAAAGCTGTTTTCTTACTCCCAGATAAGGGAGCCTTCGAGGCCAAGGTGCATATAAACTTGTTGAGAATTTAAATCTCCCTTTTTTTTTTGGGAGACTGAACCAAAACTCAGGCCCAGTGTATAAAACAACACAATGTACGTGGCAGAAAGTGGCTGGCTGATATACGACAAACTAACAGGACTGAAGTATATCCACTTTGTGAGAATTTGAATCTCCCTTTTCTTTTTTTGGAGACTGAACCAAAACTCAGGCCCAGTGTATAAAACAACACAATGTACGTGGCAGAAAGTGGCTGGCTGATATACGACATACTAACAAGACTGAAGTATATCCACTTTCTGAGAATTTGAATCTCCTTTTTTTTTTTTTTTGGAGACTGAACCAAAACTCAGGCCCAGTGTATAAAAAAACACAATGTACGTGGCAGAAAGTGGCTGGCTGATATACGACAAACTAACAGGACTGAAGTATATCCACTTTGTGAGAATTTGAATCTCACTTTTTTTTGGGGAGACTGAACCAAAACTCAGGCCCAGTGTATAAAACAACACAATGTAAGTGGCAGAAAGTGGCTGGAAGATATATGAAAAAATCCAAGGACTGTAGTACAATTTGAATCTCCCTACAATGATCTCAGGACAAATATGGCAGCAAAAAAAGGACTGCTGCACACAGAAGTGTGGACAAATAAACAAGATAACTGCAGAAAGGAGCAACAGGATTTTTGCTTTTAAAAAAGCAGTTGGTTTGCACAGCAGCAGTGCAAACAGCAATGCAGCTATCAGGGAGCCTTATAAGGCAGCCTAATAAGCTACAGAGCTGATGCACAAAAATATAGCCTCCACTGTCCCTGCAAAAAAAAAGGTGGTGCTGGACAGTGGAAATCGCTACAGCACAAGCAGTTTGGGGGTTAATCTTCCCTCCCTAACTATATCCCTTCTTCTGATGAAGCTGCAGCAACCTCTCCCTATGCTAAGATCGGCAGAAGTAAGATGGCGGTCGGCGTGCACGCCCCTTTATAGCCCCTGTGACGCCGCAGAAAGCAAGCCAATCACTGTCATGCCCTTCTCTAAGATGGTGGGGACCGAGATCTATGTCATCACGCTGCCCACACTCTGCGTCCTCCTTCATTGGCTGAAAAATGGCGCTGAAAACGTCATGCGAAACACAACTTTTTCGCGCAGATCGCCGACCTCGTGGCCGATCCCACACTAGGATCGGCTCGGGTTTCATGAAACCCGACTTTGCCGAAAGTCGGCGATTTTTGAATGTGTCCGATCCATTTCACTCAAACCTACTTGTGACCATCACCTTTGTGAATGGACTATCCTGTGCCGTCTACTAAATGTATAGTCATTGCTTGTCTTTACTGGCCATTGTAATCCTGTCTGTGATGATAATAATAATAATCCTGTCTGTCCTTTACAGAGCAGGACATGTTTTTTCTAGCTTGCATAAAAACATAGCTGACTTTCCTGTAATGGAGCTTTGCAATGAGAGTTGTCTCTGATTATCTCTGTGCTGTAGCACATGCTGTAGAGATTTTTAGAAAAACGATGGATGGTTCTCAAGCTGTTAAAGGGGAATCTGTCAGCAGGTTTTTGCTATGTAATCTGAAAACAGCATGAGGTAGGGGTTAAAATTAAAATTTCAGTGATGCCTCCCTTATCAAGCTTGGTGCTGTTGTTTATTTGCCATGGTTGTTTGCCTGGTAGTTCCGACTCCGCCCCTTCCTGTGATAAGTAGCTCACTGTCCATGAAAATTGTATGTGTATATAGTCTGGTGTGGGTGGAGGCAACTTTTTCAGTTCTGCTGCATTACTAAATCTAAAAACTCTGATTGTGTCACAACTACTGTGCCCAGTAATCTATATGATACATCGCTGGAATCAGCTTGTCTTTGCCTACATCATGCTGATCTCAGATGAGGTAGCAAAACCTGCTGATAGATTCCCTTTAAAAATTAATCAAAACAAAATCTATGCAACTAAAATGGAAACTGATTTTAATCAGCAAAGTGTTAAACATTCCTGTTTATTTTAATATATACGTTCAGCATTAATCAAGAGGTCGTACTCTTTAGACAATCTCCTTGTGTTAAAAATGTCCCTAACTATATTAATTGCAGAATGTTCTGCTACTGTGCAGCAGCAATCAGCTGTACTCTGTGAAAGAACTAGTAAGCCATTGTTCAGTTTCTCTACAGCTCTAAAGGTACCGTCACACTAAGCGACTTTGCAGCGAGAACGACGACGATCCGTGACATTGCAGCGTCCTGGATAGTGATCTCGTTGTGTTTGACACGCAGCAGCGATCTGGATCCTGCTGTGATATCGCTGGTCGGAGCTAGAAGTCCAGAACTTTATTTCGTCGCTGATCACTAGTGTTGAGCGATACCGTCCGATACTTGAAAGTATCGGTATCGGAAAGTATCGGCCGATACCGGCAAAGTATCGGATCTAATCCGATACCGATACCCGATACCAATACAAGTCAATGGGACACCAAGTATCGGACGGTATCCTGTATGGTTCCCAGGGTCTGAAGGAGAGGAAACTCTCCTTCAGGCCCTGGGATCCATATCAATGTGTAAAAGAAAGAATTAAAATAAAAAATAAGGATATACTCACCCTCTGACGCGCCCTGGACTTTACCGATGTAACCGGGAGCCGTTGCACCTAAGAATGCGCGCTTGAAGGGCCTTAGATGACGTCACGGCGCTCTGATTGGTCCGTAGCGGTCGCGTGACCGCTAGGCGACCAATCACAAAGCCGTGACGTCACCCTAAGGTCTTTCAAGCGCTTGAAATACCTTAGAAGACGTCCGCAGCTTCTGATTGGTCGCGTAGCGGTCGCGTGACCGCTACGCGACCAATCACAAAGCCGTGACGTTACCTAAGGTCTTTCAAGCGCTTGAAAGACCTTAGGGTGACGTCACGGCTTTGTGATTGGTCGCCTAGCGGTCACGCGACCGCTACGGACCAATCAGAGCGCCGTGACGTCATCTAAGGCCCTTCAAGCGCGCATTCTTAGGTACAACGGCTCCCGGTTACGGCGGTAAAGTCCAGGGGCCGCCGGAGAGGTGAGTATATCCCTATTTTTTATTTTAATTCTTTCTTTTACACATTGATATTAATCCCGATACCGATTCCCGATACAACAAAAGTATCAGATCTCGGTATCGGAATTCCGATACCGCAAATATCGGCCGATACCCGATACTTGCAGTATCGGAATGCTCAACACTACTGATCACCCGCTGTCATCGCTGGATCGGTGTGTGTGACACCGATCCAGCGATGTGTTCACTTGTAACCAGGGTAAATATCGGGTTACTAAGCACAGGGCCGCGCTTAGTAACCCGATATTTACCCTGGTTACCATTGTAAAAGTAAAAAAAAAACACTACATACTCACCTTCTGATGTCTGTCACGTCCCCCGCCGGCGGCTTCCCTGCACTGAATGTGTCAGCGCCGGCCGGCCGTAAAGCAGAGCACAGCGGTGACGTCACCGCTGCTGCCGGCGCTGACACATTCAGTCAGTGCAGGAAGCTCTCGGCAGCAGCGCGTAACCCTGTGGACGCCGGGGGACGTGACAGACATCAGAATGTGAGTATGTAGTGTTTGTTTTTACTTTTACAATGGTAACCAGGGTAAATATCGGGTTACTAAGCGCAGCCCTGCACTTAGTAACCCGATGTTTACCCTGGTTACCCGGGTGCTGCAGGGGGACTTCGGCATAGTTGAAGACAGTTTCAACGATGCCGAAGTCGTTCCCCTGATCGATGGTCGCTGGAGAGAGCTGTCTGTGTGATAGCTCCCCAGCGACCACACAACGACTTACCAACAATCGCATCGCTGGTCGTGATCGTTGGTAAGTCGTTTAGTGTAACGGTACCCTAACACATGGGAAATAAAGAATTACATGGTTTTTATTCAGACTAGTTTATTCCAAATAAAGGACTAACTCTTCTTTGATACCTAACAACTGAATTATTGTCTCGTGATACTCTGCCCCCTCTCATGTCCACCCTTTAGAGTACAAATTTCATCATGATCTGGATTCTTTTCCAATGTATCTGGTTTCCTGGGTTGTCTCAAGCAGGTCAAGCTAAAAATGTCAGGAGACCAGCTGGATGCCTCCAAATACCAAAAGTTTGTTTGCACCTGGCTATGCCCAGTGTCACAGTTTCTACGGTATCTGTGTGGGAGCAGTGGGGACCATCCTACTGTTTATGGGGCTGAGTATATCATAGTATGTGTGGCGTCTGTAGGGATTTCATACTATGAGGGTCATAATGGGGGCATCATGTTGTGTGGGGGCAATCATACTGTGTGTGGAGGTCTGTAGGGATTTAATACTATGCGGGTCATAATGGGGGCATCATATTGTGTGGGGGGCTGAGGGAGCCATCATACTGTGTGTCGGGATCTGTAGGGATTTCATACTATGGGGTCATAGTAGGGACATCATAATGTGAGGGGGCATCATATTGTGTGGGGGGCTGAGGGAGCAATTATACTGAGTGGAGGGGAACCCTGACAATAATAAGACATGTTACTATGGGGGGAGGGCTGTGGAGACATCACACTGTATTTTTGGGACTGTAGGAGCTTTATATTGTGGAGGGGTCACTATGATAGCATCATAATGTGTATGGGTTGCAGTGGGGGTATCATGTGCTGGGGTTTATTTCATGGTTGCATCATAATGTGTGAGTGTTATAGGGATATCATACTGTGTGGGAGACTGTGTGACATCATATTGTGTGTGAGGGTCATCACACTGTATATGGGGGCTGTTGGGGTCATCATACTGTGTGTGTGGGCAGTGGAAGGCAGTATACTATGTAGGAGGTTATGGGGACATTATACTTTGCGTTGGAGGCTGTGGAAGTCATACCTTTTAAGGAGTGGGGACATCATACTGTCCTGGGACCTGGTGGGCTATCATACTGTGTGGGGGGCTGTGGGATCGTAAGACTGTGTTCAGAATCACTGGGGGCCTCATAATAATTTGTAGTAATATCAGTGTCATCTTACATATTAGAAGTTATATTGAGAGACTTATGATTATTTTTATTGTCATTATTGTTACCTTATGATGGTGTTTAATAAATTATTATAATTTTGCTTTCTAAAAAGTATAACATGGTATGCTTTGGGGGTATACGTTATGCAGACACTATTGCTCTTATTATAAAGACACAACACATATACTATTTATGTCCCATTACAAAAAAATTATAGTATATATAATTTCCCTTGTGAATGAAGTAGAGAAAAACCCATTCTCATGCATTGGATGTAGATTGCCATTGGATCTGGTGGGCTTTCTGCAGGGAATCTGCCTCCAAATCTCTCAAATCTTCACCATGTGAACCAGCCATTTTGGATCTCTGTCATCTGTTAGAGGAATACCTGGCAGTCAATCATAGTGAGAGAACTTTACTTTCATGGGCGTAAGAATTGCGGTCGCGTAGTAAGGGGGCCTGCCGATGGAAGCACTATTTTCCGCTGCATCCTCTTGTACACACATTCAGTTGAAATGTGTTGCAGAACAGAGATGATACCTACACAAGCCATCAGACTATCAGAAGCTGTCCATGGCGCGCCTGACACAGTGGGTGTATGACGTCGCTGCATTGCACCACTCCACGCACCTGCGCCAGCTATAGAGGAGGAGCAGGATGCTGCTTGTTATAGGAAAAGACCCAGGTGAGAAGAATAAGGTTTTATATGTCTATGTGAAGACCGTCAGGATGGTGGACATTATTACAGTATTGGGGTCAGGACTGAAACAGTACTACAGTATGGGGGCCAGAATGCAGAAGATTACTAGTGCATGGGAACAATTGGGTGACATAATTACTGTACTCAACAAATTGGTGGACATCATTACTGTATAGGGTGACTTATGGGACTTTATTACTATATAAAGAAACTTATGGGACATTATTACTGTATAGGGCCAATTGGGGAAAATAATTACTGTGGATGGCCAACTAAGGGACATTATTATTGTATAAGGCCAACTGAGGGACAATATTATTATTTATGGGGCCACAACTGTAATCATGCATAAAAGATGGGTGCTATTACTCAATGGGGCAAAAATGGTGTACGATACTACTGTATATTTGACACTCTAGAAGGGGCACTACTGTTGTATTTGAGCACAAAGGTGGATATTATTGCTATGTGGAGGGCCCAAAGGGATTGTACAGGGATCACAAAAGGTATGGGGGCGAAGCAAGAGGCATTTATATTGTGATAGGGTCACAAAGAGGGACATCACTATTGTATTTTTTGTTTAGGTGGATACTGTTACTGTGGGGGGAACAAATGGGAGGTCCTTCTATCGTGTAGGACACGAGAGCATCACCATGTCATGTTTCTTCTTCATCTGGCACAGTGTGGAATGTGGGAAAAAAAGTGTGTAGGGGGCTCTTGAAGTGATCAGCCACCGATATCTGTGTGTTGCTTTCTGCAGATATGAGTTGTGATTGGAAGAAATCTGACCTGTCTATGCCTGATGAGGAAGAAATGCAAAAATAAATTTGATTTCACCTATTCGCATATTTTTTTCTGGGAAATTCGATTAGTGGAGAAGTTATTCTCCAAGAATGTAATGTCCCTTAGTAAGTGCTGGGTTTTCTCCGGTCCCTAGACCATAATAAACATAATATGTAAAAAAAAATCATTACACTCACTTCACTACTGACCTTTTCGACCTTTCCGCTACTTACTGTCACCCATCTGGTCCTCGCCTTATTGTTTTAACCTACAGATGGCGAATAATTGTACATACAATTGGCAGCCATTTTGCTGTGTCCACCTGGAAGCATATTACTTAAAATCTGCATTTTTGCGAATTTGGAAAATTCAAGCAGAATTCCACTGAAATATATTCGCTCATCTCTAGTGATAATATTAGTGTTAGTACTGTGGTTTTTGTTATTTTATTATTGGGTCATTATGTGGTGATAATATACAGTATGGTCGTGGTATAGCGGTATTTATTGTCCATAGGTGGTGCTACTGGTACTATTAGTAATGGTGATATATGTGGTGGAGGTAAGAGGTTTATTATTGATATTTTAGTCTTGGTATATTGAATTTTATTCAATTAAATAGTAATAATATTTGTTATTTGGTAACTGTATGACTACTATAAACT
Source organism: Ranitomeya variabilis (assembly GCF_051348905.1). Taxonomy (NCBI): domain Eukaryota; kingdom Metazoa; phylum Chordata; class Amphibia; order Anura; family Dendrobatidae; genus Ranitomeya; species Ranitomeya variabilis. Next base: position 98,859,509 of record NC_135236.1, read on the forward strand.
GTACTTACAAGCATTACTTAGAAAATAATCTTATTGCTACGTTCTCTGTGATGTTTATATATTTTCCCTGTATTCTTTTTCTTTCTTTTTTTTTAAATAAGCGGAGAGAACATGTCTTTATAGGCCCTAGAATGCTAAAGGTTCCCATGCATCTGACCAACATGCTGGTGGGGATAGGTGAGAGGTCCAGGTCCAAAATTTGTCCCTTTAGGACTAGTTTCGCCGATGTTTATGGTGGTTTAAATATTGGCACTTTCCAAGCTTGAAGCGTGATTGTAGAGCAGAATCATTTACTGGAGCCAGTGCTTGAATGAAGTGAAGAAGGAAAGCGCTTTTTTTTCCCTAAACAGGCAATTAGGCCTCATGCTTCACTAATACTTCATCACTCATGTATAACGTTGTGAGCCAGAACGATGCCAGCATTCAAAGCCAACATGACACCAACATTAGTCAAGAGATTTCTTATTCTTTTTTTATGGAGAAAGTTAAATTCGTAAACTGTGTTCTGAAGAACATAACGCTATTAAACTGCCCTTAACCCTTTAGCCATATAACCCAACCTTGAATAACAAGAAAGCGGGACACATACTGTGGGGTGCGTAAGCCTGTACCTTAGCCTAGCCTAGTCCTTTACATAGTAGGTGCCCACACAGATATATTTCTCATAGTGGGGCCCGTTAGTATTTCCACGAAGCATAATACCGCTTTTATTGTATAATTTGCTAAGTGGTTGCCATGAAACAGGGACAGTCACAGCAATCAATCAGACTGTGATGTGCGCAAATCATTTGAAGAGGACCCTGACTGACCGTTACTGAACCGCTACAAAGCATCACCTCAATGACTGAAATAGAAGGTCAGTGATGCAATCTTCTAATGCTAAAAAGTGTTTATATATATATACAGTCATATGAAAAAGTTTGGGCACCCCTATTAATCTTAAGCTTAATGTTTTATAAAAATTGTTTTTTTTGCAACAGCTATTTCAGTTTCATATATCTAATAACTGTTGGACACAGTAATGTTTCTGCCTTGAAATGAGGTTTATTGTACTAACAGAAAATGTGCAATCTGCATTCAAACAAAATGTGACAGGTGCATAAGTATGGGCACCCTTATCATTTTCTTGTTTTAAATACTCCTACCTACTTTTTACTGACTTACTAAAGCACTTTTTTTGGTTTTGTAACCTCATTGAGCTTTGAACTTCATAGCTAGGTGTATGCAATCATGAGAAAAGCTACTTAAAGTGGCCACTTGCAAGTTGTTCTCCTGTTTGAATCTCCTCTGAAGAGTGGCATCATGGGCTCCTCAAAACAACTGTCAAATGATCTGAAAACAAAGATTATTCAACATAGTTGTTCAGGGGAAGGATACAAAAAGCTGTCTCAGAGATTTAACCTGTCAATTTCCACTGTGAGGAACATAGTAAGGAAATGGAAGAACACAGGTACAGTTCTTGTTAAGGCCAGAAGTGGCAGGCCAAGAAAAACATCAGAAAGGCAGAGAAGAAGAATGGTGAGATCAGTCAAGGACAATCCTCAGATCACCTCCAGAGAGCTGCAGCATCAACTTGCTGCAGATGGTGTCACTGTGCATCGGTCAACTATACAACGCACTTTGCACAAGGAGAAGCTGTATGGGAGAGTGATGCGAAAGAAGCCGTTTCTGCAAGCACGCCACAAACAGAGTCGGCTGAGGTATGCAAAAGAACATTTGGAGAAGCCAATTTCTTTTTGGAAGAAGGTCCTGTGGACTCATGAAACCAAGATTGAGTTCTTTGGTAATACAAAAAGGCGTTATGCATGGCGGCAAAAAAACACAGTACGTTGTATAGTTGACCGATGCACAGTGACACCATCTGCAGCAAGTTGATGCTGCAGCTCTCTGGAGGTGGTCTGAGGATTGTCCTTGACTGATCTCACCATTCTTCTTCTCTGCCTTTCTGATGTTTTTCTTGGCCTGCCACTTCTGGCCTTAACAAGAACTGTACTTATGTGCGCTAGAATATCACAACACGGATATGAGGGACCGCGCTCGGGGGTGCGTGTTCTGTAATACTGGGCAGCAGGGGTTAATAACAATATGTGATAGAAAGCTATCATCCCCCGTCCTTCATAGACGCCGCACCTCATTCCACAACGGACGCCAGACAGGACGCTGGAGCGGCTTAGCAATCACAACTAGGTAAGCACCGTCTATACAACCCGTATAGGCATACATATGCAAGGTATCAGGCCCGCATGTTACGCACAGCAGGCCTACATTGGATAGTGATCTGGACACTTTCTATCACATATTGTTATTAACCCCTGCTGCCCAGTATTACAGAACACGCACCCCCGAGCGCGGTCCCTCATATCCGTGTTGTGATATTCTAGCGCACATATTTCCTCCCAGGATAGGCACAGATCCTGTGTGGTCCAGCGGCTAGGGGTGCTCATTCCTCACATCATCCCACCGCCTATTCCTCCTGCCACCAACTGCCATTTCCTTCTCCCTTCCCTCCTTGTGGTGAGCGCCATAGTGTGTGTAATTGCTCTGTATCTGTAAAGAACTGTACTTGTGTTCTTCCATTTCCTTACTATGTTCCTCACAGTGGAAATTGACAGGTTAAATCTCTGAGACAGCTTTTTGTATCCTTCCCCTGAACTATGTTTAATAATCTTGGTTTTCAGATCATTTGACAGTTGTTTTGAGGAGCCCATGATGCCACTCTTTGGAGGAGATTCAAACACGAGAACAACTTGCAAGTGGCCACTTTAAGTAGCTTTTCTCATGATTGCATACACCTGGCTATGAAGTTCAAAGCTCAATGAGGTTACAAAACCAAAAAAAGTGCTTTAGTAAGTCAGTAAAAAGTAGGTAGGAGTATTTAAAACAAGAAAATGATAAGGGTGTCCATACTTATGCACCTGTCACATTTTGTTTGAATGCAGATTGCACATTTTCTGTTAGTACAATAAACCTCATTTCAAGGCAGAAACATTACTGTGTCCAACAGATATTGGATATATGAAACTGAAATAGCTGTTGCAAAAAAAACCTATTTTTATAAAACATTAAGCTTAAGATTAATAGGGGTGCCCAAACTTTTTCATATGACTGTATATATATATATATATATATATATATATATATATATCTATCTATATATATATATATATATATATATATATATATATATATATATATATATATAAATACTGGGATCTCATCTTGAGAAAACCATGTTAGTGATGCACATTGCATCACTAACAAAGCATTGGGGGCAGTTTAATACACAAAAATGACATGTTCCATTTAAGGACATCAAGACACCAAGTCTTTTAGGCACGAATGAACAATTTGGCAACATATTGCAACATATACAGGTGCTTCTCACAAAATTAGAATATCATCAAAAAGATAATTTATTTCAGTTCTTCAATACAAAAAGCGAATCTGATATTTAATATAGAGTCATTACAAACAGAGTGATCTATTTCAAGTGTTTATTTCTGTTAATGTTGATGATTTTGGCTTACAGACAATGAAAACCCAAAAGTCATTATCTCAGTAAATTAGAATACTTTATAACACCAGCTTGAAAAATGATTTCAAAATCCGAAATGTTGGCCTACTGAAATGTATGTTTAGTAAATGTACTCAATACTTGGTCGGGGCTCCTTTTGCATCAATTACTGCATCCATTCGGCGTGGCATGGAGGCGATCAGCCTGTGGCACTGCTGAGGGGTTATGGAAGTCCAGGTTGCTTTGCTAGCAGTCTTCAGCTCGTCTGCATTGTTGGGTCTGGTGTCACTCATCTTCCTCTTGACAATACCCACAGATTCTCTATGGGGTTAAGGTCAGTCGAGTTTGCTGGCCAATCAAGCATAGTGATACTGGTGTTTGAATACCAGGTATTGGTACTTTTGGCAGTGTGGACAGGTGCAAAGTCCTGCTGGAGAATGAAATTTCCACCTCCAAAAAGCTTGTCGGCAGAGGGAAGCATGAAGTGCTCTAACATTTTCTGGTAGACGGCTGCGCTGACTTTGGTCTCGATAAAACACAGTGGACCTACACCAGAAGATGACGTGGTGGCTCTTGAAGCAATGACTCCAGCAGCAGTCCACTCCTTGTGAATCTCCCCCAAATTTTTGAATGGCCTTTTCTTAACAATCCTTTCAAGGCTGCGGTTATCCCGGTTGCTTGTGCACCTTTTTCTACCACACATTTTCCTTCCACTCAACTTTCCATTAATATGCTTGGATACAGCACTCTGTGAACAGCCAGCTTCTTTAGCAATGACCTTTTGTGGCTTATCCTCCTTGTGAAGTGTGTCAATAACTGCCTTCTGGACATCTGTCAATTCAGCAGTCTTCTCCATGATTGTGGAGACTACTGAAACAGACTAGGGGACCTTTTTAAATGCTTAGAAAGGCTTTGCAGGTGTTTTTTGTTAATTATTCTAATTTACTGAGATAATGACTTTTGGGCTTCCATTGGCTGTAAGCCATAATCATCTACATTAACAGAAATAAACACTTGAAATAGATCACTCTCTTTGTAATGACTCTATATAATATGAGTTTCACTTTTTGCACTGAAGAACTAAAATAAATTAACTCTTTGATTACATTCTAATTTTGTGAGAAGCACCTGTACATGTGTATATATACAGTGTTTGGCATATATAATATACACAGCTCTGCTATGGTGTGCACTGTTGTGAATTCCGCTCTTGGGCTCCCTCCGGTGGTTGTAAGTGGCATTTTTGTGAATTCTGTTCTTGGGCTCCCTCCTGTGGTTTTGAGTGGTATGGCTGCTTCTGGGATTTAGCATCAGCAGCTGTTTTCACTGATCGTCTTTCTGGCTCGGTTATATTAGTCTGTCTGTTCCCTCATTCAATGCCAGTTGTCAATTGTTCCAGCCTGGAGTCTCGGCTCTTTGGATTTCCCTGACACTCTGACCAGTTCAGCAAAGCTAAGTCCTTGCTTGTCCTTTTGCAGTTCACTTGTTGTGGACTTTGTTGTTCAGCACTTTCTATGTTTTGCTCATTTGTCCAGCTTATCAGTATGAACCTATTCAGCTAAGCTGGAAGCTCTGGGCAGCAGAGTTTGCCCTCCACACCTTTAGTCAGGTGTGGAGATTTTTGCATTTCTCTGTGGTGGACTTTTTCTAGTTTTTATTACTGACCGCAGTGTTCTGTCCTGTACTAATTCTGTCTAGCTAGTAGTGGCCTCCTTTGCTAAATCTTGTTTCATACTACGTATGTCATTTCCTTCTCCTCTCACAGCCATTATTTGTGGGGGGCTGTCCTATCCTTTGGGGATTTTCTCTGAGGCAAAATAGCTTTCCGGTTTCTACCTTTAGGGGTAGCTAGTTCTCCGGCTGTGACGAGGTGTCCAGGGAGTGATAGGAACATCCCACGGCTACTGCTAGTGTCTGTGTTAAGATCAGGAATTGCGGTCTGTATAGTTACCACCTGCTCAGAGCTAGTCGCATGTCGCTCCTACATCACCAGACCATAACAGTACAACTGGCCAAAAATGAGCTGAATGCATCTCAAAAGAAGGAAAAGAAAAAGAGTTCTGAGCCATTTTTTTTCTTCTTTAGTCTGTTTTGTCTTTTTCCTTCCTCTTAATCTCTGGGTGATTCAGGATTTGGATGCGGGCATGGATGTTCAGAGTACAGAGTATTCAAGATTATGTTGTTCAGACTCCAGCCTTAGAGCCTAGAATTCCTACTCCAGATTTGTTTTACGGGGGATAGATCTAAGTTTTTGAACTTTAAAAATAACTGCAAATTGTTTTTTGCTCTGAAACCCCGTTCCTCTGGTGACCCCATTCAGCAAGTTAAAATAGTTATTTCTCTGCTGCGTGGTGACCCTCAGGACTGGGCATTCTCCCTTGAGTCAGGGGATCCAGCATTGCTTAATGTAGATGCATTTTTTCAATCGCTCGGATTATTGTATGACGAACCTAACTCTGTAGAGCATGCTGAGAAAACACTTTTGGCCCTGTGTCAGGGTCAGGAAGCGGCAGAATTATACTGCCAGAAATTTAGAAAATGGTCTGTGCTCACTAAATGGAATGAGGATGCTCTGGCAGCAATTTTCAGAAAGGGTCTTTCTGAAGCCCTTAAGGATGTTATGGTGGGGTTCCCCACGCCTGTTGGTTTGAGCGAATCTATGTCTCTGGCCATTCAGATTGATCGACGCCTGCGCGAACGCAAAGTGGTGCACCATATGGCAGCGTCCTCTGAGCAGAGTCCTGAGCCTATGCAATGTGATAGGATTTTGACTAGAGCGGAACAGAGGGGATACAGACATCAGAATGGGCTGTGTTTTTACTGTGGTGATTCTGCTCATGCTATTTCTGATTGCCCTAAGCGTATTAAGAGGGTCGCTAGATCTGTTACCATTAGTACTGTACAGCCTAAGTTTCTCCTGTCTGTGACCCTGATTTGCTCATTGTCATCTTTTTCTGTCATGGCATTTGTGGATTCAGGCGCTGCTCTGTATTTAATGGACTTAGAATTCGCCAGGCGCTGTGGCTTTTCTTTGCAGCCTTTGCAGAGTCCTATTCCTTTGAGGGGTATTGATGCTACACCGTTGGCCAAGAATAAACCTCAATATTGGACTCAGTTGACTATGTGCATGGCTCCAGCACATCAGGAAGATTGCCATTTTCTGGTGTTGCATAATTTACATGATGTTGTTGTACTGGGTTTTCCATGGTTACAGGTGCACAATCCTGTGCTGGATTGGAAATCGATGTCTGTGACTAGTTGGGGTTGTCAAGGGGTACATAGTGACGTTCCTTTGATGTCAATTTCCTCTTCCCCCTCTCCTGATGTTCCTGAATTTTTGTCAGATTTCCAGGATGTATTCGATGAGCCCAAGTCCAGTTCCCTTCCTCCACATAGGGACTGTGATTGTGCTATTGACTTGATTCCTGGCTGTAAGTTCCCTAAGGGCCGACTTTTCAATTTGTCTGTGCCAGAGCATGCCGCTATGCGGAGCTATGTCAAGCAGTCTTTAGAGAAGGGGCATATTCGGCCGTCTTCGTCACCATTGGGAGCGGGATTCTTTTTTGTTGCCAAGAAGGATGGCTCCTTGAGACCCTGTATTGATTATCACCTTCTTAATAAAATCACGGTCAAATTCCAAAACCCTTTACCTTTGCTCTCTGATTTGTTTGCTAGGATTAAGGGGGCTAGTTGGTTTACCAGGATTGACCTTCGAGGGGCATATAATCTTGTTCGTATTAAACGGGGTGACGAATGGAAAACTGCATTTAATACGCCCGAAGGCCTTTTTGAATACCTGGTGATGCCTTTCGGGCTTTCTAATGCTCCTTCTGTATTTCAGTCCTTTATGCATGATATTTTCCGCAATTGTCTTGATAAATTCTTGATTGTGTATTTGGATGATAATTTGATTTTTTCCAATGATTGGGAGTCTCATGTGAAACAGGTCAGGATGGTATTCCAGATCCTTTGTGATAATGCTCTATTTGTGAAGGGGTCTAAGTGCCTATTTGGAGTTCAGAAGGTCTCTTTTTTGGGGTTTATTTTTTCTCCTTCATCTATAGAAATGGATCCTGTTAAGGTCCAAGCCATTCATCACTGGATTCAACCCACATCTGTGAAGAGCCTTCAGAAATTTTTGGGCTTTGCTAATTTTTATCGCCGTTTCATTGCCAACTTCTCTAGTGTGGTTAAACCCCTGACCGATTTGACGAAGAAAGGTGCTGATGTGACAAATTGGTCCTCTGAGGCTGTTGAGGCCTTTCAGGAGCTTAAACGCTGATTTACTTCTGCCCCTGTCTTGCATCAGCCGGATGTTTCTCTTCCTTTTCAGGTTGAGGTTGACACTTCTGAGATTGGGGCAGGGGCCGTTTTGTCACAGAGGAATTCTGATGGTTCCTTGATGAAGCCATGTGCCTTCTTTTCCCGAAAGTTTTCGCCTGCGGAACGCAATTATGATGTCGGCAATTGGGAGTTGTTGGCTATGAAGTGGGCATTTGAGGAGTGGCGACATTGGCTTGAGGGAGCCAAGCACCGCATTGTGGTCTTGACTAGTGTTGAGCATTCCGATACCGCAAGTATCGGGTATCGGCCGATACTTGCGGTATCGGAATTCCGATACCGGGATTCCGATACTTGCCGCGTATCGGATACCGGAATCGGAAGTTCCCAGATTCAAAATTCCGAAATTCAGCCAATGAGAATGATTCCAAGTGTGGGCACATCCTGTTTAGCATGGAGGGCATGAAAGTACTGGCAAGGCTGTGATTGGCTGCTGAAATGATGTCATGATGCAGTTTAAAAGTCGCTGGCGCCATTTTGCGATCACTCTGCTGTGAATTCAGTTAGTGACAGGACGCTGTTTGCTGACTGAGGGACAGTTTAGAGATAGCGATTTGCTTCTTTGTGCTTTCCAAAGGCTAATTTAGCAACCGCTGTGTTCACCTACTATTCACCTTGCTTTTGCCTTGTAGCGCTGTTTTCACAGCGATCTGCAAGGTCTGTGTGTGTGTGTGTGTGAGTGCAGCCCACTCTCTAGTCTGAGTGCAGCCACATAGGCCATCCATAGCTGGTTGTATTCAGTTCAGGGAGGGTGGTTCATTGCCTCATACTGTTCTTTTTTTTTTTTTTTTTTTTCAAGTAGTGTAGTCTGCTGCTAATTTATTAAAAAAAATCCTATTAGTGTCTTTCCACCCATCTCCAGCTAATTTGTGGAAAAACACTACATAGGATAAAGTAGAGGAGGGTTTTTGGGCCTTGCAGCGCCGTTTACGGCTGTCTGCACGGTCTCCGTGTGACTGCAGCTCGCCCTGTAGTCTGTGAGCAGCCGTAGCCTGGTTGTCTGCAGCTCAGGGTTGTTCACTGCGTCATACCGCCAAATCAATTTTAATTTTTTTTCAAGTAGTGTAGTCTGCTGCTAATTAATTTAAAAAAATCCTATTAGTGTCTTTCCACCCGTCTCCAGCTAATTTGTGGAAAAACACTACATAGGATAAAGTAGAGGAGGGTTTTTGGGCCTTGCAGCGCCGTTTACGGCTGTCTGCACGGTCTCCGTGTGACTGCAGCTCGCCCTGTAGTCTGTGAGCAGCCGTAGCCTGGTTGTCTGCAGCTCAGGGTTGTTCACTGCGTCATACCGCCAAATCAATTTTAATTTTTTTTCAAGTAGTGTAGTCTGCTGCTAATTAATTTAAAAAAATCCTATTAGTGTCTTTCCACCCGTCTCCAGCTAATTTGTGGAAAAACACTACATAGGATAAAGTAGAGGAGGGTTTTTGGGCCTTGCAGCGCCGTTTACGGCTGTCTGCACGGTCTCCGTGTGACTGCAGCTCGCCCTGTAGTCTGTGAGCAGCCGTAGCCTGGTTGTCTCCAGCTCAGGGTTGTTCACTGCGTCATACCACCAAATCAATTTTAATTTTTTTTCAAGTAGTGTAGTCTGCTGCTAATTAATTTAAAAAAATCCTATTAGTGTCTTTCCACCCGTCTCCAGCTAATTTGTGGAAAAACACTACATAGGATAAAGTAGAGGAGGGTTTTTGGGCCTTGCAGCGCCGTTTACGGCTGTCTGCACGGTCTCCGTGTGACTGCAGCTCGCCCTGTAGTCTGTGAGCAGCCGTAGCCTGGTTGTCTCCAGCTCAGGGTTGTTCACTGCGTCATACCGCCAAATCAATTTTAATTTTTTTTCAAGTAGTGTAGTCTGCTGCTAATTAATTTAAAAAAATCCTATTAGTGTCTTTCCACCCGTCTCCAGCTAATTTGTGGAAAAACACTACATAGGATAAAGTAGAGGAGGGTTTTTGGGCCTTGCAGCGCCGTTTACGGCTGTCTGCACGGTCTCTGTGTGACTGCAGCTCTATCTGTTGTCAGTTCAGCCCCCAAAAAAGAAATAAATAATAAAGTTCACCAAACACACCAGTTACACCACTTTACATTTGTGTAGGCCACATTAGCTCATATTAAAGTCTAGTCCACACTTTAGAAAATTAGTGTTTCTTATACCTGTTAGGAGGAGTTGCTCAGGAATAAGCACACAAATCCGTTAGTACTTTTCTGCTTATCTTTATCAGTCAACCAAGATGAAGAAGGCAGTGAGTAAGGCACGTGGGCGTGGGCGCGGAGCAGGGAGGGGACGTGGGGATTCTGTGCCTGCTGCGGGCACCGGTGACTCATCAGCACCCACTTTCACCAGGCAACAGTCGTTCATGCGCAGCTTTGTGTCAGAGCGCCGTACACCGCTGCTGCGTGAAGACCAAATTGAAGCCGTTGTCGGATGGATGGCAGCTAATGCATCAACTTCCATTAGTGCCACATCCTCTCAGACACAGAGCACTGGAGAGCAGCCATCTGTCTCTTCACCACCTGCCAAATTGCCCAGGCAGACAGAGAGCCCAGGACAGGAGCCGTCTCTACTTCTGTTCTCTGAATCTCTTGGCTTGGAAACAGGGGGCCAGCCAAGCAGCATTGGAGAAATGGAAGAAGAGGCAGGGTGCAGTGATGCCCAACAGCTTTTTCTGTCTTCCTCTGAAGAGGCGGGTGGGCCAGTGGCTCCGGTCACCACATCGCAGGCCGCATCAGCTGATGATGACACTCAGGTGCCACTTACTGGTGCGTGCTCTGCTGCTGAGACTACCCAGGAGGAGCAGTTGGGGGCAGAGGGTAGTGTAGATGATGAGGTCCTCGACCCATCTTGGCGTGAGGGACAGGAAGGTGGTGGGAGCAGCTCTGAGGAAGAGATTCCCCGTACGGCCCAAAGAGGGAGAGGGAGGGGGAAGACTGCGGATCCTGCAGCCTCCGCTTTGGCACCCGTTAGGAGCATGTCTCTTCCAAAAGCCAAAAAGGGCGCTCCCAAGACTTGCAGTGCCTGGTCCTTTTTTGACACAGTTGCAGATGACATTTGCTATGTCAGATGCAACGTGTGTCATCACAAAGTCAAAAGAGGTCGAAATGTCAGCAGCCTCAATACCTCCAACATGTGGAAACATGTGCGCACCAGGCACCCGGCGTTGTTAGAAAAACACACTGAAGAGGTAGGCCAACCAACAGCGGCAGCTACCACCTCTTCAGCTCGTGTTGCCTCTTCCTCTAGCTCACACGCAGCTGGTTCGGCTTCCTCCCAGGATCGCCGTGGAAGAACCTCTGGCCCTGTTGTCCAGAGACCCGCTGTAATTCCACCCGCAGCACCACTTTCCCAGTCATCCACACACTCCCAGCCCAGTCTACAGCCATCGGTAGTACAGGCATGGGAGAAAAGGCGGCCTTTCTCGTCAAACCACCCACGAGCACAGGCTCTGACTGCAGGCATTGCCAAACTTCTTTCACTGGAAATGCTGTCATTCAGGCTGGTGGAGACTGACAGCTTCCGTGACTTGATGTCATTGGCAGTCCCACAGTACAATGTGCCCAGCCGCTTTTACTTCAGCAGGCAAGCCGTCCCTGCCCTGCACAAGCATGTGGAGGGACACATAAAACACGCGCTACTGAACGCCGTCAGTAGCAAGGTCCACCTCACCACCGATGCGTGGACCAGTCAACATGGACAGGGGCGATACCTTTCCCTCACTGCCCATTGGGTTAATGTCGTTGAGCCGGGTACAGACCGTGCGAGTGGCGCAGGACGTGTCCTGCCCACTCCAAGGATTGCAGGAATCCATTCTGTACGCATTGACTCCTCCTCTTACACCAGTTCCTCAGAATCATCGCTGCAGGAGCCGTCACAGTCCACCTCCACATGGACCCGTGATGAACGTGTACCTGTTACGACCGACATGAGCACAGCCGTGGCCAAACGTCAACAGGCCGTCTTGAAATTAATTTTTTTGGGGAATCGTAGCCACACAGCGCAGGAGCTCTGGAATGCCATCAAGCAGGAGAGCGATGTGTGGTTTGTGCCAGCGAATCTCCAGCCAGGCATGGTAGTGTGTGATAATGGCCGAAATCTGGTGGCAGCTCTGGGCCTCGGCAACCTCACTCACATCCCATGTCTGGCACATGTGCTCAATTTGGTCGTGCAGAGCTTTTTGAGGGACTATCCGGATCTTGATGCACTGCTGCACAAGGTCCGCCTAGAGTGTGCTCACTTGCGGCGTTCCAGCACGGCAAAAGCGCGCATTGCGGCTCTGCAGCGCCGACACCGCCTGCCGGAACATCGCATCATATGTGACCTACCTACCAGGTGGAATTCCACGTTACATATGTTGGAGCGGTTGTGTGAGCAGCAGCAAGCTGTAATGGAGTACCAGCTGCTTCAGGCGCAAAAAAGTCGCAGTCAGCGCCGTACAGACTTCACAACCACAGAGTGGGCCACTATGAATGACGTCTGCCAGGTTTTGCGTCCCTTTGATTATTCCACGCGGATGGCGAGTGCAGATGATGCACTAGTCAGCATGACTGTCCCCCTTATCTGCCTGCTTGAAAAATCACTGCAAGCGCTAAGGGATGATGTTGTGGAAGAGGTGGAGGATGAGGATTCACCATTTCCATCATCTTCTGGACAGTCAGCGCCACGTGGTTCCTCACAAACGCTTAGGCAGGGGACAGTTTGTGAGGAGGATGAGGAGGAGTCAATGGAGGAGGAAGACATCCGTCCAGAGGAGGGAGTTACCGAATTGTCCAGTACTCAGTGTGTACAGCGAGGGTGGGGTGATGACGAGCGGGCAGAGATCACGCCTCCAGCAGGGGACAGCGTTTCTTGGGCAGTTGGCAGTCTGCAGCACATGGTGGATTACATGCTGCAGTGCCTGAGAAACGACCGCCGCATCGCCCACATTCTCAACATGTCTGATTATTGGGTGTTCACCCTCCTCGATCCTCGCTACCGGGACAACGTAGAAAGCCTCATCACACCGTTGAACCGTGAGCGAAAAATGTGGGAGTACCAAGACACACTGGTCAATTCCATCATCTTCTCCATTCCAACTGAGAGAAGTGCTGCTAGTGCATTCCAAAGCAGCTCAGTGCGTCCAGGCAGTGGTGGAGGCTCTGCACAAAGAGGGAGCAGAAGCAGTGCCTCTGCCCAAGGCAAGACCAGTATGGCCCAACTGTGGCACAGTTTTCTGTGCCCCCCACAAAAGTCTACACCATCACAGACGGCTCCAGTCAGCAGGAGGCAACGGTTCCGTCAGATGGTGACAGACTACATGTCTTGCCCTCTTGCTGTACTCCCAGACGGCTCTTCCCCTTTCAAGTTTTGGGTCTCAAAGCTGGATACATGGCCAGAGCTAAGCCAGTATGCATTGGAGGTGCTGTCTTGCCCTGCGGCCAGTGTATTATCGGAACGTGTCTTTAGTGCTGCAGGTGGTGTACTAACTGACCGTCGCATGCGACTATCCTCCGATAACGTTGACCGGCTTACTTTCCTGAAAATGAACAAGGCCTGGATCTCGCAGGAATTTGCCACTCCTCCTCCTGATTAAATAATTAGGTCACTGTATACGTTATCCAGGTCTCCTGTTGTGTTCATCTTTCTACCACCTGAACTTAAATTCCTGTGCTCCAACACCGCCAGTTGAGGCTCAGAAGTGCCGTCTGCACAGTCAAAACATACGACCCAGTGTTATTGGGTTTCAGTAACGTCAGCTGATCCCCAGCTGTGTAGCCGGCAATGTGTCATGCGACCGCCACGCTGACACAACAACTGAAATGTAAGGGAATCTGTCCCCCCCCCCCAAGGCGTTTGTTACTGAAAGAGCCACCTTGTGCAGCAGTAATGCTGCACAAGGAAAAGGTAGCTATTTTTGTTTAGCTCCTTGCACACGCAGAACTTAACACTTATAAAATGTGTCCCCTGCAACCGTAAAACCGTCCCGGAGGTGGGACTTTCCTTCGTAATGTGACGCAGCACAGCCGTCATTCCTACCCCCCCGGCGCCGCGCACCGGCTCCTCAGCGTTGTTTTATTCCGTCCCGGAGCCTGCGCTGTTATGTTATCCCGTGGCCAGGCACACTTAGCGCTGCCCGTCTTCTGGCATCATTTGGTGTCAGGATGGCTGCGCCTGTGCGGCTGCGCTGGCAGAGAGCCCGCCTCGCAGTGTCTTCTGATTTAATCCCACTGGGGGCCTGGGATCCATGGACATGCGCAGTGCATATCTGAACCTCCACCTCTCACTCATTTCCCTATGGCTTCTTCAGACTGTTCGGTGTCAGCTGGTCCCTAATAGCATGCCACGGCCGTGACACCGCACAGTCTTAAGAAGCCGTAGGGAGGGGAGTGAGAGGCGAGGATATGCACTGCGCATGTCCATGGATCCCAGGCCCCCAGTGGGATTAAATCAGAAGACACTGCGAGGCGGGCTCTCTGCCAGCGCGGCCGCACAGGCGCAGCCATCCTGACACCAAATGATGCCAGAAGACGGGCAGCGCTAAGTGTGCCTGGCCACGGGATAACATAACAGCGCAGGCTCCGGGACGGAATAAAACAACGCTGAGGAGCCGGTGCGCGGCGCCGGGGGGGTAGGAATGACGGCTGTGCTGCGTCACATTACGAAGGAAAGTCCCACCTCCGGGACGGTTTTACGGTTGCAGGGGACACATTTTATAAGTGTTTAGTTCTGTGTTTGCAAGGAGCATGATGAAAAGAGCCACCTTTTCCTTTTGCATCTTTTGTGCTGCACAAGCTGGCTCTTTCAGCTACAAACGCCTTGGGGGGGGGTTAAAGGTTCCCTTTCGACTTTCTCAGGCTTCGGCCTACATTGTGTTCCTCTGCTTTTCCACCTGTCCCTGGGCTCCAACACCGCCAGTTGCCGTCCAGAAGTGCTGTACGCACAGTCAACAGTCGCTCCTCTGTTATTGGGGTTCAGTAACGTCAGCTGTTCCCCTGCTGTGTGTGTGGCAATCCCTCCTACCTCCTCCAACCTCCTCCTCCTCCACCTGTCCCTGGGCTCCAACACCGCCAGTTGCCGTCCAGAAGTGCTGTACGCACAGTCAACAGTCCCTCCTCTGTTATTGGGGTTCAGTAACGTCAGCTGTTCCCCTGCTGTGTGTGTGGCAATCCCTCCTACCTCCTCCAACCTCCTCCTCCTCCACCTGTCCCTGGGCTCCAACACCGCCAGTTGCCGTCCAGAAGTGCTGTACGCACAGTCAACAGTCCCTCCTCTGTTATTGGGGTTCAGTAACGTCAGCTGTTCCCCTGCTGTGTGTGTGGCAATCCCTCCTACCTCCTCCAACCTCCTCCAACCTCCTCCTCCACCTGTCCCTGGGCTCCAACACCGCCAGTTGCCGTCCAGAAGTGCTGTACGCACAGTCAACAGTCGCTCCTCTGTTATTGGGGTTCAGTAACGTCAGCTGTTCCCCTGCTGTGTGTGTGGCAATCCCTCCTACCTCCTCCAACCTCCTCCAACCTCCTCCTCCACCTGTCCCTGGGCTCCAACACCGCCAGTTGCCGTCCAGAAGTGCTGTACGCACAGTCAACAGTCGCTCCTCTGTTATTGGGGTTCAGTAACGTCAGCTGTTCCCCTGCTGTGTGTGTGGCAATCCCTCCTACCTCCTCCAACCTCCTCCTCCTCCACCTGTCCCTGGGCTCCAACACCGCCAGTTGCCGTCCAGAAGTGCTGTACGCACAGTCAACAGTCCCTCCTCTGTTATTGGGGTTCAGTAACGTCAGCTGTTCCCCTGCTGTGTGTGTGGCAATCCCTCCTACCTCCTCCAACCTCCTTCAACCTCCTCCTCCTCCACCTGTCCCTGGGCTCCAACACCGCCAGTTGCCGTCCAGAAGTGCTGTACGCACAGTCAACAGTCCCTCCTCTGTTATTGGGGTTCAGTAACGTCAGCTGTTCCCCTGCTGTGTGTGTGGCAATCCCTCCTACCTCCTCCAACCTCCTCCTCCTCCACCTGTCCCTGGGCTCCAACACCGCCAGTTGCCGTCCAGAAGTGCTGTACGCACAGTCAACAGTCCCTCCTCTGTTATTGGGGTTCAGTAACGTCAGCTGTTCCCCTGCTGTGTGTGTGGCAATCCCTCCTACCTCCTCCAACCTCCTCCAACCTCCTCCTCCACCTGTCCCTGGGCTCCAACACCGCCAGTTGCCGTCCAGAAGTGCTGTACGCACAGTCAACAGTCACTCCTCTGTTATTGGGGTTCAGTAACGTCAGCTGTTCCCCTGCTGTGTGTGTGGCAATCCCTCCTACCTCCTCCAACCTCCTCCAACCTCCTCCTCCACCTGTCCCTGGGCTCCAACACCGCCAGTTGCCGTCCAGAAGTGCTGTACGCACAGTCAACAGTCGCTCCTCTGTTATTGGGGTTCAGTAACGTCAGCTGTTCCCCTGCTGTGTGTGTGGCAATCCCTCCTACCTCCTCCAACCTCCTCCTCCTCCACCTGTCCCTGGGCTCCAACACCGCCAGTTGCCGTCCAGAAGTGCTGTACGCACAGTCAACAGTCCCTCCTCTGTTATTGGGGTTCAGTAACGTCAGCTGTTCCCCTGCTGTGTGTGTGGCAATCCCTCCTACCTCCTCCAACCTCCTCCTCCTCCACCTGTCCCTGGGCTCCAACACCGCCAGTTGCCGTCCAGAAGTGCTGTACGCACAGTCAACAGTCCCTCCTCTGTTATTGGGGTTCAGTAACGTCAGCTGTTCCCCTGCTGTGTGTGTGGCAATCCCTCCTACCTCCTCCAACCTCCTCCTCCTCCACCTGTCCCTGGGCTCCAACACCGCCAGTTGCCGTCCAGAAGTGCTGTACGCACAGTCAACAGTCGCTCCTCTGTTATTGGGGTTCAGTAACGTCAGCTGTTCCCCTGCTGTGTGTGTGGCAATCCCTCCTACCTCCTCCAACCTCCTCCAACCTCCTCCTCCTCCACCTGTCCCTGGGCTCCAACACCGCCAGTTGCCGTCCAGAAGTGCTGTACGCACAGTCAACAGTCCCTCCTCTGTTATTGGGGTTCAGTAACGTCAGCTGTTCCCCTGCTGTGTGTGTGGCAATCCCTCCTACCTCCTCCAACCTCCTCCAACCTCCTCCTCCTCCACCTGTCCCTGGGCTCCAACACCGCCAGTTGCCGTCCAGAAGTGCTGTACGCACAGTCAACAGTCCCTCCTCTGTTATTGGGGTTCAGTAACGTCAGCTGTTCCCCTGCTGTGTGTGTGGCAATCCCTCCTACCTCCTCCAACCTCCTCCTCCTCCACCTGTCCCTGGGCTCCAACACCGCCAGTTGCCGTCCAGAAGTGCTGTACGCACAGTCAACAGTCCCTCCTCTGTTATTGGGGTTCAGTAACGTCAGCTGTTCCCCTGCTGTGTGTGTGGCAATCCCTCCTACCTCCTCCAACCTCCTCCAACCTCCTCCTCCACCTGTCCCTGGGCTCCAACACCGCCAGTTGCCGTCCAGAAGTGCTGTACGCACAGTCAACAGTCGCTCCTCTGTTATTGGGGTTCAGTAACGTCAGCTGTTCCCCTGCTGTGTGTGTGGCAATCCCTCCTACCTCCTCCAACCTCCTCCAACCTCCTCCTCCACCTGTCCCTGGGCTCCAACACCGCCAGTTGCCATCCAGAAGTGCTGTACGCACAGTCAACAGTCGCTCCTCTGTTATTGGGGTTCAGTAACGTCAGCTGTTCCCCTGCTGTGTGTGTGGCAATCCCTCCTACCTCCTCCAACCTCCTCCTCCTCCACCTGTCCCTGGGCTCCAACACCGCCAGTTGCCGTCCAGAAGTGCTGTACGCACAGAGCCAAACACCTCGCCAATGTGTTAGTGGGGTTCAGCACCGCCAGCTGTTCCCCTGCTGTGTATACGGCAACGTGTACTGCGACCGCCACGCAGTCACAACAAGTTTACTTTAAGGGAACCTGTCCCCCCCCCCCCCCAGGCGTTTGTTACTGAAGGAGCCACCTTGTGCAGCAGTAATGATGCAAAGGGAAAAAGTGCCTCTTTTCGTGGTGCTCCTTGCACATGCGGAACCTAACAGTTATGAAATGTGTCCCCTAACAGCGTAAAACCGTCCGGTAGGTGGAACTTTCCTTTGTCGTGTGACGCAGCACAGCCATCATTTTTACCCCCTTGGCGCCGTGCGCCGCCTCCTCAGCGTTGTTTGAATCTGTCCCGGAGCCTGCGCTGTTAGGTTAGCCCTTGGCCATGCACACATTTTGCGCTGCCCGTCTTCTGACATCATTTGGTGTCAGGCTGGCTGCGCCTGTGCGGGTGCGCTGGCCGAGATCCCGCCTCGCAGTGTCGTCTAATGTAATCCCACCGCGGGCCTGTGATCCGTGCCCGTGCGCAGTGCATATCCTCGCCTCTCACTCCCCTCCCTACGGCTTCTTCAGACTGTGCGATGTCAGCTGGTCCCTAATAGCATGCCACGGCCGTGACACCGCACAGTCTGAAAAAGCCGTAGGGAGGGGAGTGAGAGGCGAGGATATGCACTGCGCACGGGCACGGATCACAGGCCCACGGTGGGATTACATTAGACGACACTGCGAGGCGGGATCTCGGCCAGCGCACCCGCACAGGCGCAGCCAGCCTGACACCAAATGATGTCAGAAGACGGGCAGCGCAAAATGTGTGCATGGCCAAGGGCTAACCTAACAGCGCAGGCTCCGGGACAGATTCAAACAACGCTGAGGAGGCGGCGCACGGCGCCAAGGGGGTAAAAATGATGGCTGTGCTGCGTCACACGACAAAGGAAAGTTCCACCTACCGGACGGTTTTACGCTGTGAGGGGACACATTTCATAACTGTTAGGTTCCGCATGTGCAAGGACCATAATTAAAAGAGCTAAGTTTACCTTTTCCAGCATTAGTGCTGTACACAATGGCTCTTTCAGCTACAAACGCCTGGGGGGGGGGGGGTTAAAGGTTTCCTTTCAACTTGCTCGAGTGCAGGCTTCGGCCTACACTCCGCTCCCCCTGCTCCTCCTGCTGACCCTGGGCTCTAACACCGCCAGTTGGGGCCCGGTACTGCTAGCTGCACAGAGAAAAACACCAGCCAATGTGTCAGTGGGGTTCAGCACCGCCAGCTGTTCCCCTGCTGTGCAGCCGGCATCGTGTCCTGCAAAAGCCACGCAGACACAAGAACTGAAATTGAAGGGAACCTGTCCCCCCTCCCCCAGGCGTTTTTACGTTATCCAGCCACCTTGTACAGCGGTAATGCTGCATGTGTGCAAGGTGGCTCATAAACGTATTCTCCTCGCACATGTGGAACTGAAAACACGTCTGCAATGTGTCCTCTGTGTGACCATTTAACCGTCCCGGTGGTGTGACTTTCCTTTGTAATGACACGCTGCAACCCCCTTGGTAGCGCTGCCCGTCTTCTGGCATCATGGTTTGGCTGCCTGCGCCTCTGCGGCCGCCCTGACCCACACAACGCCCCTCGTTGTCTTAGTTATTGGGACTGCGAGGGTGTGATTGATGGGCATGATCAGTGCATCAGTTCGCCTGTCCCTCCTCTCCTTCCGCCTTCTTCGGACTGTGCGGCTTCATGGCCGTGGCATGCGTTAAGGGACCAGATGACGCCGCACAGTCTGAAGCGGGTGTAAGGACCCGAGTGCGAGAGGCGAACATATGTGCTGCGCCAGGCCCTGAATCCCAGCCCCGCAGTGTTCTTACAATGTTAAGACACTGCGGGGCTGGGATTCATGGTCATCGCGAACCGCACCGGCCGACATTAAATGATGTCAGAAGATGGGCAGCGCTAACAGCGCTAGGCCAGGGGATAACACGACAGCGCAGACTCCTGTACAGCAAATAACAACGCTCAGGAGGCTGCACCCAGCACCAAGGTGGGATTCTTGACATCTGTGCTGCGTCTCATTACAAAGGGAACTCGCGCCTCCAACACAGTTTGACTGTATAAAGGGCTAAATGTTATACGTGTTTCATTCAGCGTGTGCAAGGAGCGAAATTAAAAGAGCAACCTTTGACTTGTGCAGCACTACTGCTGCATAAGCTGTGGCTCTTCTACTTTCTAACCCCTGAGGGGGGGTTAAAGGTTACCTTTGAAATTGGTTCAAGTAGGCTTCGGCCTACACTCTGCTCCCCCTGCAGAGCCCGGGCTCCAACACCGCTAGTTGCTGTCCGGAAGTGCTGGCTGCACAGAGCCAAACACCTCGCCAATGTGTCAGTGGGGTCCAGCACCGCCAGCTGTTCCCCTGCTGTGTAGCCGGCAACGTGTCCTGCGACCGCCACGCAGACACAACAGACCCAAAGCTGCCGCCAGTGCAGGCTTCGGCCTACACTCCCCTCCCCCTGCTCCTGCTCCTCCTCCTCCTGCTGACCCTGGGCTCTAACAAACCGCCAGTTGGGGCCCAGATGTGCTAGCTGCACAGAGAAAAACACCAGCCAATGTGTCAGTGGGGTCCAGCACCGCCAGCTGTTCCCCTGCTGTGCAGCCGGCAACGTGTCCTGCAAAAGCCACGCAGACACAAGAACTGAAATTGAAGGGAACCTGTCCCCCCTCCCCCAGGCGTTTTTACGTTATCCAGCCACCTTGTACAGCGGTAATGCTGCATGTGTGCAAGGTGGCTCAGAAACGTATTCTCCTCGCACATGTGGAACTGAAAACACGTCTGCAATGTGTCCTCTGTGTGACCATTTAACCGTCCCGGTGGTGTGACTTTCCTTTGTAATGACACGCTGCAACCCCCTTGGTAGCGCTGCCCATCTTCTGGCATCATTGTTTGGCTGGCTGCGCCTCTGCGGCCGCCCTGACCCACACAACGCCCCTCGGTGTCTTATTTATTGGGACTGCGAGGGTGTGATTGATGGGCAGGATCAGTGCATCAGTTCGCCTGTCCCTCCTCTCCTTCCGCCTTCTTCGGACTGTGCGGCTTCATGGCCGTGGCATGCGATAAGGGATCAGATGACGCCGCACAGTCTGAAGCGGGTGTAAGGACCCGAGTGTGAGAGGCCAACATATGTGCTGCGCCAGGCCCTGAATCCCAGCCCCGCAGTGTTTATACAATGTTAAGACACTGCGGGGCTGGGATTCATGGTCATCGCGAACCGCACCGGCCGACATTAAATGATGTCAGAAGATGGGCAGCGCTAACAGCGCTAGGCCAGGGGATAACACGACAGCGCAGACTCCTGTACAGCAAATAACAACGCTCAGGAGGCTGCACCCAGCACCAAGGTGGGATTCTTGACATCTGTGCTGCGTCTCATTACAAAGGGAACTCGCGCCTCCAACACAGTTTGACTGTATAAAGGGCTAAATGTTATACGTGTTTCATTCAGCGTGTGCAAGGAGCGAAATTAAAAGAGCAACCTTTGACTTGTGCAGCACTACTGCTGCATAAGCTGTGGCTCTTCTACTTTCTAACCCCTGAGGGGGGGTTAAAGGTTACCTTTGAAATTGGTTCAAGTAGGCTTCGGCCTACACTCTGCTCCCCCTGCAGAGCCCGGGCTCCAACACCGCTAGTTGCTGTCCGGAAGTGCTGGCTGCACAGAGCCAAACACCTCGCCAATGTGTCAGTGGGGTCCAGCACCGCCAGCTGTTCCCCTGCTGTGTAGCCGGCAACGTGTCCTGCGACCGCCACGCAGACACAACAGACCCAAAGCTGCCGCCAGTGCAGGCTTCGGCCTACACTCCCCTCCCCCTGCTCCTGCTCCTCCTCCTCCTGCTGACCCTGGGCTCTAACAAACCGCCAGTTGGGGCCCAGATGTGCTAGCTGCACAGAGAAAAACACCAGCCAATGTGTCAGTGGGGTCCAGCACCGCCAGCTGTTCCCCTGCTGTGCAGCCGGCAACGTGTCCTGCAAAAGCCACGCAGACACAAGAACTGAAATTGAAGGGAACCTGTCCCCCCTCCCCCAGGCGTTTTTACGTTATCCAGCCACCTTGTACAGCGGTAATGCTGCATGTGTGCAAGGTGGCTCAGAAACGTATTCTCCTCGCACATGTGGAACTGAAAACACGTCTGCAATGTGTCCTCTGTGTGACCATTTAACCGTCCCGGTGGTGTGACTTTCCTTTGTAATGACACGCTGCAACCCCCTTGGTAGCGCTGCCCGTCTTCTGGCATCATTGTTTGGCTGGCTGCGCCTCTGCGGCCGCCCTGACCCACACAACGCCCCTCGGTGTCTTATTTATTGGGACTGCGAGGGTGTGATTGATGGGCAGGATCAGTGCATCAGTTCGCCTGTCCCTCCTCTCCTTCCGCCTTCTTCGGACTGTGCGGCTTCATGGCCGTGGCATGCGATAAGGGATCAGATGACGCCGCACAGTCTGAAGCGGGTGTAAGGACCCGAGTGTGAGAGGCCAACATATGTGCTGCGCCAGGCCCTGAATCCCAGCCCCGCAGTGTTTTTACAATGTTAAGACACTGCGGGGCTGGGATTCATGGTCATCGCGAACCGCACCGGCCGACATTAAATGATGTCAGAAGATGGGCAGCGCTAACAGCGCTAGGCCAGGGGATAACACGACAGCGCAGACTCCTGTACAGCAAATAACAACGCTCAGGAGGCTGCACCCAGCACCAAGGTGGGATTCTTGACATCTGTGCTGCGTCTCATTACAAAGGGAACTCGCGCCTCCAACACAGTTTGACTGTATAAAGGGCTAAATGTTATACGTGTTTCATTCAGCGTGTGCAAGGAGCGAAATTAAAAGAGCAACCTTTGACTTGTGCAGCACTACTGCTGCATAAGCTGTGGCTCTTCTACTTTCTAACCCCTGAGGGGGGGTTAAAGGTTACCTTTGAAATTGGTTCAAGTAGGCTTCGGCCTACACTCTGCTCCCCCTGCAGAGCCCGGGCTCCAACACCGCTAGTTGCTGTCCGGAAGTGCTGGCTGCACAGAGCCAAACACCTCGCCAATGTGTCAGTGGGGTCCAGCACCGCCAGCTGTTCCCCTGCTGTGTAGCCGGCAACGTGTCCTGCGACCGCCACGCAGACACAACAGACCCAAAGCTGCCGCCAGTGCAGGCTTCGGCCTACACTCCCCTCCCCCTGCTCCTGCTCCTCCTCCTCCTGCTGACCCTGGGCTCTAACAAACCGCCAGTTGGGGCCCAGATGTGCTAGCTGCACAGAGAAAAACACCAGCCAATGTGTCAGTGGGGTCCAGCACCGCCAGCTGTTCCCCTGCTGTGCAGCCGGCAACGTGTCCTGCAAAAGCCACGCAGACACAAGAACTGAAATTGAAGGGAACCTGTCCCCCCTCCCCCAGGCGTTTTTACGTTATCCAGCCACCTTGTACAGCGGTAATGCTGCATGTGTGCAAGGTGGCTCAGAAACGTATTCTCCTCGCACATGTGGAACTGAAAACACGTCTGCAATGTGTCCTCTGTGTGACCATTTAACCGTCCCGGTGGTGTGACTTTCCTTTGTAATGACACGCTGCAACCCCCTTGGTAGCGCTGCCCGTCTTCTGGCATCATTGTTTGGCTGGCTGCGCCTCTGCGGCCACCCTGACCCACACAACGCCCCTCGGTGTCTTATTTATTGGGACTGCGAGGGTGTGATTGATGGGCAGGATCAGTGCATCAGTTCGCCTGTCCCTCCTCTCCTTCCGCCTTCTTCGGACTGTGCGGCTTCATGGCCGTGGCATGCGATAAGGGATCAGATGACGCCGCACAGTCTGAAGCGGGTGTAAGGACCCGAGTGTGAGAGGCCAACATATGTGCTGCGCCAGGCCCTGAATCCCAGCCCCGCAGTGTTTTTACAATGTTAAGACACTGCGGGGCTGGGATTCATGGTCATCGCGAACCGCACCGGCCGACATTAAATGATGTCAGAAGATGGGCAGCGCTAACAGCGCTAGGCCAGGGGATAACACGACAGCGCAGACTCCTGTACAGCAAATAACAACGCTCAGGAGGCTGCACCCAGCACCAAGGTGGGATTCTTGACATCTGTGCTGCGTCTCATTACAAAGGGAACTCGCGCCTCCAACACAGTTTGACTGTATAAAGGGCTAAATGTTATACGTGTTTCATTCAGCGTGTGCAAGGAGCGAAATTAAAAGAGCAACCTTTGACTTGTGCAGCACTACTGCTGCATAAGCTGTGGCTCTTCTACTTTCTAACCCCTGAGGGGGGGTTAAAGGTTACCTTTGAAATTGGTTCAAGTAGGCTTCGGCCTACACTCTGCTCCCCCTGCAGAGCCCGGGCTCCAACACCGCTAGTTGCTGTCCGGAAGTGCTGGCTGCACAGAGCCAAACACCTCGCCAATGTGTCAGTGGGGTCCAGCACCGCCAGCTGTTCCCCTGCTGTGTAGCCGGCAACGTGTCCTGCGACCGCCACGCAGACACAACAGACCCAAAGCTGCCGCCAGTGCAGGCTTCGGCCTACACTCCCCTCCCCCTGCTCCTGCTCCTCCTCCTCCTGCTGACCCTGGGCTCTAACAAACCACCAGTTGGGGCCCAGATGTGCTAGCTGCACAGAGAAAAACACCAGCCAATGTGTCAGTGGGGTCCAGCACCGCCAGCTGTTCCCCTGCTGTGCAGCCGGCAACGTGTCCTGCAAAAGCCACGCAGACACAAGAACTGAAATTGAAGGGAACCTGTCCCCCCTCCCCCAGGCGTTTTTACGTTATCCAGCCACCTTGTACAGCGGTAATGCTGCATGTGTGCAAGGTGGCTCAGAAACGTATTCTCCTCGCACATGTGGAACTGAAAACACGTCTGCAATGTGTCCTCTGTGTGACCATTTAACCGTCCCGGTGGTGTGACTTTCCTTTGTAATGACACGCTGCAACCCCCTTGGTAGCGCTGCCCGTCTTCTGGCATCATTGTTTGGCTGGCTGCGCCTCTGCGGCCGCCCTGACCCACACAACGCCCCTCGGTGTCTTATTTATTGGGACTGCGAGGGTGTGATTGATGGGCAGGATCAGTGCATCAGTTCGCCTGTCCCTCCTCTCCTTCCGCCTTCTTCGGACTGTGCGGCTTCATGGCCGTGGCATGCGATAAGGGATCAGATGACGCCGCACAGTCTGAAGCGGGTGTAAGGACCCGAGTGTGAGAGGCCAACATATGTGCTGCGCCAGGCCCTGAATCCCAGCCCCGCAGTGTTTTTACAATGTTAAGACACTGCGGGGCTGGGATTCATGGTCATCGCGAACCGCACCGGCCGACATTAAATGATGTCAGAAGATGGGCAGCGCTAACAGCGCTAGGCCAGGGGATAACACGACAGCGCAGACTCCTGTACAGCAAATAACAACGCTCAGGAGGCTGCACCCAGCACCAAGGTGGGATTCTTGACATCTGTGCTGCGTCTCATTACAAAGGGAACTCGCGCCTCCAACACAGTTTGACTGTATAAAGGGCTAAATGTTATACGTGTTTCATTCAGCGTGTGCAAGGAGCGAAATTAAAAGAGCAACCTTTGACTTGTGCAGCACTACTGCTGCATAAGCTGTGGCTCTTCTACTTTCTAACCCCTGAGGGGGGGTTAAAGGTTACCTTTGAAATTGGTTCAAGTAGGCTTCGGCCTACACTCTGCTCCCCCTGCAGAGCCCGGGCTCCAACACCGCTAGTTGCTGTCCGGAAGTGCTGGCTGCACAGAGCCAAACACCTCGCCAATGTGTCAGTGGGGTCCAGCACCGCCAGCTGTTCCCCTGCTGTGTAGCCGGCAACGTGTCCTGCGACCGCCACGCAGACACAACAGACCCAAAGCTGCCGCCAGTGCAGGCTTCGGCCTACACTCCCCTCCCCCTGCTCCTGCTCCTCCTCCTCCTGCTGACCCTGGGCTCTAACAAACCGCCAGTTGGGGCCCAGATGTGCTAGCTGCACAGAGAAAAACACCAGCCAATGTGTCAGTGGGGTCCAGCACCGCCAGCTGTTCCCCTGCTGTGCAGCCGGCAACGTGTCCTGCAAAAGCCACGCAGACACAAGAACTGAAATTGAAGGGAACCTGTCCCCCCTCCCCCAGGCGTTTTTACGTTATCCAGCCACCTTGTACAGCGGTAATGCTGCATGTGTGCAAGGTGGCTCAGAAACGTATTCTCCTCGCACATGTGGAACTGAAAACACGTCTGCAATGTGTCCTCTGTGTGACCATTTAACCGTCCCGGTGGTGTGACTTTCCTTTGTAATGACACGCTGCAACCCCCTTGGTAGCGCTGCCCGTCTTCTGGCATCATTGTTTGGCTGGCTGCGCCTCTGCGGCCGCCCTGACCCACACAACGCCCCTCGGTGTCTTATTTATTGGGACTGCGAGGGTGTGATTGATGGGCAGGATCAGTGCATCAGTTCGCCTGTCCCTCCTCTCCTTCCGCCTTCTTCGGACTGTGCGGCTTCATGGCCGTGGCATGCGATAAGGGATCAGATGACGCCGCACAGTCTGAAGCGGGTGTAAGGACCCGAGTGTGAGAGGCCAACATATGTGCTGCGCCAGGCCCTGAATCCCAGCCCCGCAGTGTTTTTACAATGTTAAGACACTGCGGGGCTGGGATTCATGGTCATCGCGAACCGCACCGGCCGACATTAAATGATGTCAGAAGATGGGCAGCGCTAACAGCGCTAGGCCAGGGGATAACACGACAGCGCAGACTCCTGTACAGCAAATAACAACGCTCAGGAGGCTGCACCCAGCACCAAGGTGGGATTCTTGACATCTGTGCTGCGTCTCATTACAAAGGGAACTCGCGCCTCCAACACAGTTTGACTGTATAAAGGGCTAAATGTTATACGTGTTTCATTCAGCGTGTGCAAGGAGCGAAATTAAAAGAGCAACCTTTGACTTGTGCAGCACTACTGCTGCATAAGCTGTGGCTCTTCTACTTTCTAACCCCTGAGGGGGGGTTAAAGGTTACCTTTGAAATTGGTTCAAGTAGGCTTCGGCCTACACTCTGCTCCCCCTGCAGAGCCCGGGCTCCAACACCGCTAGTTGCTGTCCGGAAGTGCTGGCTGCACAGAGCCAAACACCTCGCCAATGTGTCAGTGGGGTCCAGCACCGCCAGCTGTTCCCCTGCTGTGTAGCCGGCAACGTGTCCTGCGACCGCCACGCAGACACAACAGACCCAAAGCTGCCGCCAGTGCAGGCTTCGGCCTACACTCCCCTCCCCCTGCTCCTGCTCCTCCTCCTCCTGCTGACCCTGGGCTCTAACAAACCGCCAGTTGGGGCCCAGATGTGCTAGCTGCACAGAGAAAAACACCAGCCAATGTGTCAGTGGGGTCCAGCACCGCCAGCTGTTCCCCTGCTGTGCAGCCGGCAACGTGTCCTGCAAAAGCCACGCAGACACAAGAACTGAAATTGAAGGGAACCTGTCCCCCCTCCCCCAGGCGTTTTTACGTTATCCAGCCACCTTGTACAGCGGTAATGCTGCATGTGTGCAAGGTGGCTCAGAAACGTATTCTCCTCGCACATGTGGAACTGAAAACACGTCTGCAATGTGTCCTCTGTGTGACCATTTAACCGTCCCGGTGGTGTGACTTTCCTTTGTAATGACACGCTGCAACCCCCTTGGTAGCGCTGCCCGTCTTCTGGCATCATTGTTTGGCTGGCTGCGCCTCTGCGGCCGCCCTGACCCACACAACGCCCCTCGGTGTCTTATTTATTGGGACTGCGAGGGTGTGATTGATGGGCAGGATCAGTGCATCAGTTCGCCTGTCCCTCCTCTCCTTCCGCCTTCTTCGGACTGTGCGGCTTCATGGCCGTGGCATGCGATAAGGGATCAGATGACGCCGCACAGTCTGAAGCGGGTGTAAGGACCCGAGTGTGAGAGGCCAACATATGTGCTGCGCCAGGCCCTGAATCCCAGCCCCGCAGTGTTTTTACAATGTTAAGACACTGCGGGGCTGGGATTCATGGTCATCGCGAACCGCACCGGCCGACATTAAATGATGTCAGAAGATGGGCAGCGCTAACAGCGCTAGGCCAGGGGATAACACGACAGCGCAGACTCCTGTACAGCAAATAACAACGCTCAGGAGGCTGCACCCAGCACCAAGGTGGGATTCTTGACATCTGTGCTGCGTCTCATTACAAAGGGAACTCGCGCCTCCAACACAGTTTGACTGTATAAAGGGCTAAATGTTATACGTGTTTCATTCAGCGTGTGCAAGGAGCGAAATTAAAAGAGCAACCTTTGACTTGTGCAGCACTACTGCTGCATAAGCTGTGGCTCTTCTACTTTCTAACCCCTGAGGGGGGGTTAAAGGTTACCTTTGAAATTGGTTCAAGTAGGCTTCGGCCTACACTCTGCTCCCCCTGCAGAGCCCGGGCTCCAACACCGCTAGTTGCTGTCCGGAAGTGCTGGCTGCACAGAGCCAAACACCTCGCCAATGTGTCAGTGGGGTCCAGCACCGCCAGCTGTTCCCCTGCTGTGTAGCCGGCAACGTGTCCTGCGACCGCCACGCAGACACAACAGACCCAAAGCTGCCGCCAGTGCAGGCTTCGGCCTACACTCCCCTCCCCCTGCTCCTGCTCCTCCTCCTCCTGCTGACCCTGGGCTCTAACAAACCGCCAGTTGGGGCCCAGATGTGCTAGCTGCACAGAGAAAAACACCAGCCAATGTGTCAGTGGGGTCCAGCACCGCCAGCTGTTCCCCTGCTGTGCAGCCGGCAACGTGTCCTGCAAAAGCCACGCAGACACTTGCTCTTGGACCTTCTGCTCCCCATCCTGGTTCCAGTACCGTCAGCTGGTTCCGGGCAGAGCCTTTGGCTTAGGTGCCTCCCTTTGGTATCCGAGTTCCACCAACGTCAGGTGGTCCTTGGTAGTGCTTTCAGGCACGGGTACCTCCTGCTTAGTAACCGGGTTCCAGTAACGTCAGCTGGTCCTCGGTAGTTCCATTGGCTCTTGGACCTTCGGCTACCCATCCGGGTTCCAGCACCGTCAGCTGGTTCTCGGCAGTGTCTTTTGCTCTTGTACCTTCTGCTCCCCATCCTGGTTCCAGTACCGTCAGCTGGTTCCGGGCAGAGCCTTTGGCTTAGGTGCCTCCCTCTGGGTATCTGAGTTCCACCAACGTCAGGTGGTCCTTGGTAGTGCTTTCAGCACAGGTACCTCCTGCTTAGTAACCGGGTTCCAGTAACGTCAGCTGGTCCTCGGTCGTTCCATTGGCTCTTGGACCTTCGGGTAGCCATCCGAGTTCCAGTTCCATCAGCTGGTTCTCGGCATTTTCTCAGCCTTCTTGTACCTTCTGCTACATTTCCAAGTTCAAGAGACTAAACACGATGACCCGGAAGACCACCCCTAAGATGACGACGACACCAGAGACGACAACCACCGTGATGACGACGACCCTGGAGACGATGACCCTGAAGACCACCCCGATGACGACGACCCCGGAGACCACCCCGATGACGACGACCCCGGAGACGACGACCCTGGAGACGACGACGACCTGGAAGACCGAGAAGCAGAAGAACAAGAGGCTGCAGAACAAAGAGCAGAAGGACATTAAGCATAACACAAAATATCAGAGCAAAAAATATTATGTAAATTATAAGCAGAAGAAGACTAAGCAGTGTATGGGGGTGAGTCCGTTCCTCCTCGTGGTGCCCCTGGATAAAGCCTGATGCTGCAGGCCAAACTGAACGCGGACAAATGTAACTGTTTTGTGACAGGCAGAACGGAAGGTGTAATCTTCAAACTTTTATAGATAACAACTACGGGAATGCCTGTCACAAATAAGAATATGATGAAGAAGTAGAATATGATGAAGATAATAGTAAACTAAAAACAATATGAACAATGTAACCCAAAAAATAATAGGTAGAAGATGAAGAAGAAGATGAATAAGGTGAAGAAGTTGATGTCAAAGAAGCTGATGATGAGGATAATTAAGAAGAAAGCGTGGGAGAAGTAAAAAAAAAGGTGAAGGGCGTGGAAGCAGTGAAACATCAATATCTGACATTAAAAAAAAAATTAACATAGTCAAATTCTTTCTAACGCCGAACGTCATAAAAAAAAACGCAAAATCCTGCTATTCTATTACATTGGGCTAAACCTCTGTGCCTTTAATATCTCCGCCACGTCCCCCAATACATCCTACATTATTCTTAGTTGTTTTCCTTCATGTAGAATGAACCTACAAGTGTATAAAGGGTTTCTTTTAATTCCGATATTTTCGTCCCATTGACTTGCATTGGGATCGGGTATCGGTATCGGATTGGATCCGATATTTTGACGGTATCGGCCGATACTTTCCGATACCGATACTTTCCGATATCGGAAAGTATCGCTCAACACTAGTCTTGACCGATCATAAGAATCTGATTTACATCTAGTCGGCCAAGCGGCTGAACCCTAGACAGGCTCGGTGGTCCCTGTTTTTCTCCCGTTTTGACTTTGTGGTCTCATATCTTCCGGGATCTAAGAATGTTAAGGCGGATGCCCTCTCTAGGAGTTTTTTGCCTGATTCTCCTGGAGTCCTTGAGCCAGTTGGCATACTTAGGGAAGGGGTGATTCTGTCTGCCATCTCCCCTGATTTGCAGCAGGTGCTTCAGGAATTTCAGGCTGATAAACCTGACCGCTATCCTGTGGAAGCTGTTTGTTCCTGATAGATGGACAAGTAAGGTAATTTCTGAGGTCCATTGTTCTGTGTTGGCCGGTCATCCTGGGATTTTTGGTACCAGAGATTTGGTTGCTAGGTCCTTTTGGTGGCCTTCCTTGTTGCGGGATGTGCGTTCTTTTGTGCAGTCCTGTGGGACTTGTGCTCGGGCTAAGCCTTGCTGTTCCCATGCTAGTGGGTTGCTTTTGCCTTTGCCTGTCCCGGAGAGGCCTTGGACGCATATTTCCATGGATTTTATTTCGGACCTTCCTGTGTCCCAGAGGATGTCTGTTATCTGGGTGGTTTGTGACCGGTTCTCTAAAATGGTCCATTTGGTGCCTTTGCCTAAATTGCCTTCCTCCTCTGATTTGGTTCCATTGTTTTTTCAGCATGTGGTTCGTTTGCATGGCATTCCGGAGAATATTGTGTCTTACAGAGTTTCCCAGTTTGTTTCCAGGTTTTGGCGGGCCTTTTGTGCTAAGATGGGCATTAATTTGTCTTTTTCTTCGGCGTTCCATCCTCAGACAAATGGCCAAACTGAGCGAACTAATCAAACCTTGGAAACCTATTTGAGATGCTTTGTGTCTGCTGATCAGGATGATTGGGTGGCTTTCTTGCCGTTGGCCGAGTTTGCCCTTAATAATCGGGCCAGTTCGGCTACTTTGGTTTCGCCTTTCTTTTGTAATTTTGGTTTCCATCCTCGTTTTTCTTCAGGGCAGGTTGAGCCTTCTGATTGTCCTGGTGTAGATTCCGTGATGGACAGGTTACAGCAGATTTGGACTCATGTGGTAGACAATTTAACGTTGTCTCAGGAAAAGGCTCAGCGTTTTGCTAACCGCCATCGGTGTGTTGGTCCTCGGCTTCGTGTAGGGGATTTGGTCTGGTTATCCTCTCGTCATGTTCCTATGAAGGTTTCTTCCCCTAAGTTCAAGCCTCGGTTTATTGGTCCTTATAAGATTTCTGAGATTATCAATCCAGTGTCTTTTCGTTTGGCCCTTCCAGCCTCTTTTGCCATCCACAATGTTTTCCATAGATCTTTGTTGCGGAGATATGTGGTACCCGTTGTTCCATCTGTTGATCCTCCTGCCCCGGTGTTGGTTGAGGGGGAGTTGGAATATGTGGTTGAGAAAATTTTGGATTCTCATTTTCGAGGCGGAGGCTTCAGTATCTTGCTAAGTGGAAGGGTTATGGCCTAGAGGATAATTCTTGGGTGGTGCCTCCGATGTCCATGCCGCCGATTTGGTTCGTGCTTTTCATTCGGCTCGTCCTGATCGGCCTGGGGGCTCTGGTGAGGGTTCGGTGACCCCTCCTCAAGGGGGGGGTACTGTTGTGAATTCCGCTCTTGGGCTCCCTCCGGTGGTTGTAAGTGGCATTTTTGTGAATTCTGTTCTTGGGCTCCCTCCTGTGGTTTTGAGTGGTATGGCTGCTTCTGGGATTTAGCATCAGCAGCTGTTTTCACTGATCATCTTTCTGGCTCTTCTATATTAGTCTGACTGTTCCCTCATTCAATGCCAGTTGTCAATTGTTCAAGCCTGGAGTCTCGGCTCTTTGGATTTCCCTGACACTCTGACCAGTTCAGCAAAGCTAAGTCCTTGCTTGTCCTTTTGCAGTTCACTTGTTGTGGACTTTGTTGTTCAGCACTTTCTATGTTTTGCTCATTTGTCCAGCTTATCAGTATGAACCTATTCAGCTAAGCTGGAAGCTCTGGGCAGCAGAGTTTGCCCTCCACACCTTTAGTCAGGTGTGGAGAGTTTTGCATTTCTCTGCGGTGGACTTTTTCTAGTTTTTATTACTGACTGCACAGTGTTCTGTCCTGTACTAATTCTGTCTAGCTAGTAGTGGCCTCCTTTGCTAAATCTTGTTTCATACTACGTATGTCATTTCCTTCTCCTCTCACAGCCATTATTTGTGGGGGGCTGTCCTATCCTTTGGGGATTTTCTCTGAGGCAAGATAGCTTTCCGGTTTCTACCTTTAGGGGTAGCTAGTTCTCCGGCTGTGACGAGGTGTCCAGGGAGTGATAGGAACATCCCACGGCTACTGCTAGTGTCTGTGTTAAGATCAGGAATTGCGGTCTGTATAGTTACCACCTGCTCAGAGCTAGTCGCATGTCGCTCCTACATCACCAGACCATAACAGTGCACATAGACTCAGCCTGCTGCAGTGACATGTAAAGGTTTGGGCAACCCTGGTCAAAATTACTGTTTTTGTGAACAGTTTACCAAGTTAAAGATGAAATGGTCTCTAACAGGCTTAAAATTAACCCTTTCACCACCTTGGGTTTTTAGGTTTTTGATTTTCCGTTTTTTGCTCCCCTTTTTCACAGAGCCATAACTTTTTTATTTTACCATCACTATAGCCATGTGAAGGCTTGTTTTTTGCTGGACAAGTTTTACTTTTGAACGACATCATTGATTTTGCCATATAGTGTACTGGGAAACGGGAAAAAAATTAAAGTGCGGTGAAATTGCAAAAAAGCGCACTTGTTTTTGTTTTGTTATTTTACTATGTTCACTAAATGCTAAAACTGACCTGCCGTTATGATTCTCCAGGTCATTAAGAGTTCGTAGATACCAAACATGTATAGGTTCTTTTTTTATTTAAGTGGTGAAAAAAAAATCCAAAGTTTCTCAAAATATAAAAACAAAACTAAGTCTCCATTTTTCATGATCTGGGGCTGGGTGATGGCTTATTTTTTGCGTGTCCAGCTGACATTTTTATTGATGCCATTTTGTTGTAGATATGATCTTTTGATCGCCTGTTATTGTATTTTAATGCAATGTTGTGGCAATCAAAAAAACCTAATTCTGGCGTTGATTTTTTTTCTTGTTACACCTTTTACCGATCAGATTAATTATTTTTATATATTGTTGGATTAAACGATTCTGAACTCGGTGATACCAAACATGTGTATTTTTGATCTACATGTAAATACCAGTAATATAGCAGCATATACCCATGTTAATGGTGATTCGCCAAACAATGCAAAAACAAGGAGAAATTCGATTAAAAAAATGCCAATAAAAAATCCCCAAAGTTTATTACTTCAATTAAATGAACAACTATTCATATTCTGCACATACAAAAAATAATAATTCAATAAATACAAAAATGTAATACATGGGTTTCAATTTAAAAAAAAGTGATTAAATAACCACGCCCCTTGAGGAAGTGATATTCAAACGCGAATCGTGCATTGGGGTACGTGGCCAAGGTCTAGGCAGGACGGATCATTATAATGGGTAATTATTCCTGATGTTATTAATATTACTTTTAGATAGGTACAGGGTGCAACAGAGGG
Source organism: Ranitomeya variabilis (assembly GCF_051348905.1). NCBI lineage: Eukaryota > Metazoa > Chordata > Amphibia > Anura > Dendrobatidae > Ranitomeya > Ranitomeya variabilis. Next base: position 98,893,160 of record NC_135236.1, read on the forward strand.
ATTTAGATTTTTTTGTCTTGAATGCATATTGTCTTGGTTATTTGGATGCTTAATGCCAATGTGGAATACTGGTACATACAAGCATATGATACCTCTTTTTTTATTAAGCCCCTGGAAATGGATCATATATCCCCTTTTTCTTCTGTTTGCACTTTATTAGAATCTTGACCTTTTCTTTGATCCTTTGTTTACACATGGATTTAATAACTTTTTATGATTAAAACCCATGTATTACGTTTTTGTATTTATTTATTAATTAATTATTTTTTGTATGTATATGAATTGTTGTTCATTTAATTCAAGTAATAAACTTTGTATTTTTATGTGTATTTTTTATATATTTTTATGTTTTATTTTGAATGGAACGTATTTGGGGTGATTTAAACTTTTATATTTTTTATTATTTTTTAAAACATTTTTTTTAGTTTACTCTTGCTTTAATAGTCTCTATGGGAGACTAGAAGCTGTGATCATCGGATCGCTTGTGCTTCAACCCTGCTATATGTAGCAGAAATGCTCACTTGCTATGAGCACTGGGTGGTACTTATAGCTATCTGACAATTACAACCACAGGGATCTACTGTAGTCCCCGGGTTGTTATGCCAACCAATCAGCGACCCGTGGTGATGTGACAATGGTGGGATTATTGATGCCCTTCTGGCGCAAGCATGCTAAATGTCGCAGTCAGAGATAATCAGCTGACATATGCAGGAAAAGTTGCGGGCTCATCGCCGGAGTTGGCAGCAAACGGGGAGCCAGCCTTAGATGTCATACCTATATGTCTAAGGTTGGAAAGGGGTTAAAGATGAAACATTTCCTTTATATTTTAGGCAAGAAAAAAAATATATATAATGTCATTTTTAACATTTTAGAAATAAAACAAAAAATAAAATATGTGGGAAAGATGAGTTTATGGGACTCACTTTATTGATAGACTTCTACCTAAGATCTATTACACGTGGAATTTTTGGACAGTATGTTACATTGGTCTTAGGCTGGTTTCACACTTGCGTTTCTAAACGCATGCGTTTTAAAAAAAAAACGCATGGTGAAAAAACGCATGTAAACGCGTGTAAACGCTGTGTTTTTTTGACGCATGCGTTAAACGCATGCGTCCAAAAAACGCAGCATTTACACGCGTTTTTGCATGCGTTTGCATTTTTTTTCACATTTCACAAAAAAAATCTAGGAGCCAAAAAAAGATAACCAGACACCACCAATGGGAATAGAGAGGGCGTATATGGTTGTCTCTCTATATATTGACCCTAGGGGTACAGAAATTTTAACAGCTTGCTACTGTTTCCGGTGTCATGATGGATCTTTCCATGGAGAGCTTTTATTTCAACCTGGATTTCAGCTTCAAGATTTTTCTGGCCTGTGCTTTTGCTTGGGAGCAAGACCGAAACCGCCAAAGATGGAGAAGGAGACAACGTAGGCGTTTTTGGAGGCACCCCATCATTGAAGTGCGTGAGAGCCATGGAGCCTATCACACGCTCTATGCGGAGCTGAATGCCAACCCGGAGAAATTCCAGGATTACACGAGAATGTCGCAAGAATCGTTCCGGGATTTGCTGTCTCGTGTCCAAGGAGCCATACGGCGACAGGACACACGGCTCCGTAGAGCGATTCCACCCGAGGAACGTCTGCTAGTGACATTAAGGTACGTTCCAAATCTAAACCAATGACAGTCCAAATTTTGGTTATGACATGTATTTTATGTGTTGTTTTCTTTTTGTTATTTTTAAACACACCATAAAAAGAGTAGATTTTAATGTGTTTTTTTTTTTTTCTTTTTCTTCTAGATTTCTTGCCACAGGAGAGAGTTTATCTTCACTCCACTTCCAATACCACCTTGGAATATCCACCCTCTCTGGAATAGTTGTGGACACCTGTCGTGCGTTATGGAATGTACTCCGTGAGGAGTTTATACCAGTACCCACCGTGGACATGTGGCGTGAAATTTCCGATAAATTTTTGAATGTGTGTGATTTCCCCAACTGTTTAGGGGTGGTGGATGGAAAGCACATCCGCATTATCAAACCTGCCAGAACCGGATCGGAGTTTTTTAACTACAAAAAATATTTTTCGGTAGTGCTCATGGCAATAGCGGATGCGGAGTGTCGCTTCATCGCCGTGGACATTGGAGCTTTTGGCCGTGGCAATGATTCCCAGACTTTCAAAAGCTCAGATATGGGCCGTCGGGTGTATGGCAACAATTTTAATTTTCCCCCTCCGCAGCCTCTCCCCAACACTCAAGGCCCAACGCTGCCATTTGTTATGGTTGGGGATGAGGCCTTCCAGATGTGTGAAAATCTCCTGAAGCCATATTCTAGTCGGGACTTGGACCACACTAGAAGGATCTTCAACTACAGACTGACCAGGGCCAGAAGAACAGTAGAGTGTACCTTTGGCATTCTGGTTGCTAAATGGCGCATTCTTGCAACAGCCATAAATCTAAAAGTGGAAACAGTGGATGAGGTGGTCAAAGCCTGTGTGGTTCTCCACAATTACCTCATTGCTAAGGAGCGACCCCACATTGAACTGGATGAACCAGTTGCACACCCACTGCCTGATTTTCAGCATCAGCCGATGCGGTCAACTGCAGCCGTTGGTCTTATGCGAGACCAATTTGCGGCCTATTTTGTTTCCGATATTGGACGGGTGTCATGGCAGGACAATGTTGTGTAAATGTCCTGTTGTATGTTTATCTTTACCAATTATTATATACTGATAAAAAAATTTCAAATTAATAAACTTGAGTGTTGTTAATGTAGACCGTGTCTCCTATCTTTTTCCTCTCTAAACAAAGGTTTACCAAAGACGGTCAGTAGATCTGTATGTATATCATATTTTGTAATCCAAAACAAGGAGTGGGTGATAGATGAGGAGGTAATAGTTATTATTTTCATATCCTAATTGACCTCTTATATGGTTGCACTCCCTATTTTGATTTACAAATAATAATGTAAAACACTGGCCGCATACTTCTAATAATGGCAACCATGTTGATTTATTGGTAATCTTGTTGACGTCATTGCGTCAAGACTGAGACAATCACTGTCACGCTATCTATACCCATCAAGTCAAGTGTCAGAAATAATGAATTCATGATAAACATATACATGCTCATGAATTCACAATTTCTTACACCTGGCCAGGTGAGCATAGATATGTAGCGTGTGACAACCATTGTCACATCATTTGTTAGGTATAAAGAAGAGAATATGGTTAATATACAAAGCAGTTATCAACTCAATAGGTCAGGTGTCTTAACTTATGAGTTTTTGGACACCTGACCTGTTCAGTTGAGTACTGAACTTGATTTCCACCATTTTCTCTTTGTACTGTCACACTAGGTACAAAAAAAAGAGTATGGAAATAACTGTTATATTTTTTGGGCCAACTCATATCTGTATACTAAAGAAACACATATAGATGTAGTATTGTATTTTATACTACTGGAGATATGTTTTGGCCAAAAGAATAAGTGTGTGGCGAAGTTTATTGGCGTGTATTGACAGCGGTGATAGACACAATAAACCAAACATAATTGTTGCAAATTAACTTTTTTTTTATTTAGTTAACAAACAAATTTAAAAATTTATTTTTTTGTACCGCGACGGCTTGGGGTAGAGTGACGTAAATGAGGGGTGTTAAGAACTGAAGCCTGGCTCACCGTGGAGGAGGCAGAGGTCGCAGGAGAAGGGGCAATAAAACTGGAAGGGTCTGGAAGTTCGGGGATGGGGCTTAACACATGAGAGGCTTGAGACGCACTGGAAGGGTGAGACACAACAGACAATACAGACACATCAGTAGGTGATGGGGGAGGAATAAGTTTTTTGTTTTTTATGTGTTTTTGGAGTTTTCTTTTGTGTTTTCCTGCTAGGGGGAGGCTTATCAGTGTCTAGACAACCTTATCTACATTCTAGTCAACCTTATCTACATTTAAACGCATGCGTTTAAAAACGCATGCAAACGCATGCACAAAAAAACGCATGCGTTTCCATTGACTCCAATGTATTTTTTGACCCAAAAAAACGCATGAAAACGCATGCGTTTTTATGTGTCAAAAAAACACCTCTCAAAAATACTACAAGTTGCATTTCTGAAAATGAACGCATGCAGTAAAAAAAACACATGCGATTGAAAACGCGACCAAACACGTACAAAAAAAACGAATGCGTTTTCAATGTTAAATATAGGGAAAAAAACGCATGCGTTTTTTGTTCAAAAAACGCTGCAGACAAAAACGCAAGTGTGAAACCACCCTTATACTGAATTTATGTATTGTTTTCTTTTTTACAGCCTGCTCTTTTTTTCTTAGTATTATATGATGAAGATTTTGTTTCAATCTTATTTTAATGATGTAATACATGTGAATTTACAGAGATCTCGTCTTTTATTTTTCAATTTTCCACATGTCTGCATATGACCTTTCTTGCATTAATTGATGACAGTATTTATTTCTGGTCATAGATTATTTGATTTTGTTTCCTGCAGATAATAACCTTGATAAAGGCCCCAGGGCCGAAACGTTGAAACCTTTTTCATGGAAGGTCCATTTGGCACACCATAATTTTACTGAAATTTTTTTTAAAAACTTTTGATATATAATTTAATGCATTTTATTTCTATTTTGGACTTTCTCGCTTAATGGTGGATTTGCATTCCGTGCATTCATTGAGACAGGTGAACTGGATGCTATTTTCTAGAGAAAATATCAAGGGCTGTGTGCTACAATTGCACTGAAAAGAAGTTGAAAATTTTGGTACTTGCAAAAATTTGCAAGTTTTTCTAGTTTATTAAAAGCTATCGGCAGGCCTGTTCCTGGGAGACTGTAATTGCTCTTAGAGACAAACGAATCCTGAAAGGTGGGTCAAGAGGCTATGTTTTTCCCACAAATGGGATTACTGTCAAGTGTCACTGAGTGTGCAAACACAAATAAGCAACCACCACCATCTACACTGGCCAACATTTTGTTTGATTTTTTATTTTTGAGAAACTGTTCAAATGAAAATGTTCAAGAGAATTTAATTTCCACTTTCACCCAGTGTTGCCTCTATTTGTTGTCAATCTCCACTAGTCCTGTTACCCTCCGTACACCTATAGGTTCTGCTACTAAGCCGCTAGACTGCAACTGTTATCACAACCACTAGGTGGCCACATACAGAAAATTGTAGAATAAACATTAGTGATGAGCGAGTATATTTGTTACTTGAGATTTCCCAAGACAGCTTGAATACAAGTGGGAATGCCTGTTTGTTAGGGAATCCCCACATGTATTCAAGCTGTCTAGCAGCCACAAATCATGCAGCTGTGTGTTAGGTGTCGAGTTCCCGCCTCTGCACAGGGGGAATCTCGAACCATCTCTGCTGCAGTCTCCCATTCTTCTCCAGCCGCAGTGGAGTTTGCTCAGCGGAGACGTTGGTCCCAGCGTCTAGCTCAGGCTGATACTGGATGACTGGTTACAACTGCCCTTCAAGGCTCTGTCCTTGTAGCCAGCAATGTTCAGCAATGAGCAGGTCTTTCTGGGACAAAGTCCTGCTTTTCCCTTACTGAGCATGCCCACGGGACGACCTCCCATTGGAGGTCAGGGGTCACATGCTCAGGTCCTGTTGCGGCTCCTATTTGTCCATCTGGAAGGTCTTATAGCACTGCCGCTATAAAAGGTTCGCATGGCCGCTCGGCCACGTGCTAGTGTACTCTTGAAATCGTATGTGTGTTGATGAGTGAAAGTCATTCATTAATCATCCCCTCCCATGTGTATGACTGCTCGTGTAAGGTGGATGTCTGCTATCTAGCGCCCGGCTGAGCCATCAGCAATAAACACACGAAACAGCGTCTAATTGCTGTGACCGCCAGTGCGGCGCCGTGCGCTATTAGAGCGCTTTCCTATCCCAAGTATGGGTGGTTAGTGGCGTCTGCCAGTGCGGCACTGCATGCACTCTTGTGCATTTAAGTTATTTTTGCAGTTGCTCTGACACCCCAGTTGCGATGTCGAGCGCAAGAGGTCTAGACGAACTATAATTCTGTGTCTTGGGATTGAGTTCTAAGACTCCTTGCTTGTGCTCTTGGTGCAGTACCGCGGCCCTGTGACGCAACAGGGTTCGCTTCCTTCACACAGGGTGAAGTTAACCCGTGGGTGTATCCACATTGTACCACCATATAGTCTGTCATCACTTAGCAGCAGGTTCCATCTCTGCACGGTGGACCCCGGGATGCGAACGCACCTTACCCTATCTTTCTAATTATTTGGTGCGTTCCGCTAGCCCTAACATTACACTAGCGACAGTGTCTGGCTAGTGATGACGGACAATCAGCAGTCCTTGCAGTACATCCAGGGAGGGTAGTTTGGCGGCTCTCGAGCGCACAACCTCAGCTGTGGATGTAAACGCAGTTGCTGTTGAGGCTGCTAGCGTGGCTGCAGCAACCTTGTCCACTGCCACCCCTGTTCCGACTCTATCTCGCCTCCCGCTGCCAGAAAAATTTTCTGGTGATAGTAAACCTTGTAGGGGTTTCGTGAGCCAGTGCTCTATACATCTCGTGCTTCTGGCCGCACGTTTCCCCACAGAGCGGGCTAAGGTGGGATTTATTGTGTCTTTCCCGTCGGACAGGGCGTTGGAGTGGGCTACGCCGCTGTGGGAGCGTGGTGATCATGTGGTGCAGAGTGCTCCGTTGTTCCTGAGCACTCTGAAACAGGTCTTTTTAGGACCTCGTGTCACCCATGATACGGCGCTCCAACTGTTGGCATTGACTCAGGGCCCGTCCTTGGTCAGCCATTTTGTCGTCCACTTTCGCACCCTAGCATCTGAGTGGTCAGATAAATCCCTTATTCCGATATTTTGGAGGGGGCTGGCTGACCACATGAAGGACGCTCTGGCCACTAGGGAGATTCCCGCCACACTGGAAGAGTTAATAGCTGTGTCCACTCGTATTGACCTCCGTTTTCATGAGCAGAGGTTAGAGCGAGCCCAGTGTAGGCAGAGGCTTCGGCTGGCTCCCACCTTTGCCAAACCTTTGGAATCTCCAGTCCAGGCCCGTGAGTCACATGAGGCTATGGTAGTGTCACAAGCGGGATCTAAGTCCTGGACGGCTCGTGCACTCCAGGATTGTCATGTTTGCCAGCAGTCAGGACATCTTGCCACTAGATGTCCCCAGCGGTCGAGGAAACATCAGCGTCTAGTGGTAGTAGGTGGAAGTACACTAGACACGGCGACATTTGCCTCCAAATTGTCCTTTAAGGGGACAATTACTATAGGCTCATTTACAAACTCGGTAGAGCTCTGCGTGGATTCTGGGGTGGAGGGCAATTTTATGTCTTCTGCCTTCGCCCAACGTCACGCAATTCCCCTGGTAATGTTAGCTCAACCAGTAACCATATGAGTGGTAAATGGGTCGACACTGTCCTCACAGATAACACACCAGACCATCCCTTTTTCTCTGTCTATGTCACCATCTCATCAGGAAATGATATCTCTGCTCGTCATTCCTGAGGGAATTGATGAGGTCCTGTTAGGGATACCATGGCTACGGTACCTGTTGTGAATTCTGCTCTTGGGCTCCCTCCGGTGGTTATAAGTGGTAGCGCTGCTGTCTTTGGATCACAGCATTCATCAGGTGTGTCCACTTATTGCAATTCTGACTGGGCTATATAGTCTTGCTTGACCCTTTAGTTAGTGCCAGTTGTCCATTGTTTCCTGGAGGATTCACTTCCCTGCCTGGTCTCTCTTGCTTGCTGTTCATTTCAACAAAGATAAGTTCTGGCTTTGTTTTTTGCAGTCCACATGCTGTGGGCCTGATCGTTCAAGTTATTTTCCATGTTTTGTTTTGTCCAGCTTGGTCTGTATAAGGATTTGTTCAGCCAAGCTGGTATCTCTGGAGATGCAGATATACCCTCCATGCCTTTAGTTAGATGTGGAGTTTTTGTATTTTCTGTGGTGGATATTTTCTAGTGTTTTAATACTGACCGCATAGTACTCTGTCCTATCCTTTCTATTTAGCTAGAAGTGGCCTCCTTTGCTAAATTCTGATTTCAGTCTGCGTATGTTATTTCCCTATCCTCTCACAGTCAATATTTGTGGGGGGCTGTCTATCCTTTGGGGATTTTCTCTGAGGCAAGATAGTTTTGCCTTTTCTATCTCTAGGGGTAATTAGTCCTCCGGCTGTGTCGAGATGTCCAGGGAGTGTTAGGTACATTCCACGGCTACTTCTAGTTGCGGTGTTAAGTTCAGGGTCTGTGGTCAGTACAGGTACCACCTTCTCCAGAGTACGTCTCATGCTGCTCCTAGGCCACCAGATCTTAACAGGTACCACTCTCCTCATATTGAGTGGTCCACAGGCAGAATTTTGGGATGGGGTGAATCTTGTGGGGGTAGATGTCAGAGGGAATGTGTTCAGGTTGCTAGTACTGAGGTACCCGCAGATCTATCCTCTCTCCCCAAGCAATATTGGCCCAATGCGGACGTGTTCTCCAAAAGAGCTGTGGAGATCCTTCCGCCTCACCACCCCTATGACTGTCCTATTGACCTCTTTGTTGTGAATTCTGCTCTTGGGCTCCCTCCGGTGGTTGTTGGTGGTAGTGCAGTTGTCTTGGGGTTGTAATCTGGGCAGGTGTTTCTGCTGATTGCAGCTCTATTAGGTATTTAGGTGTGCAGGCTCCATGAGTCAGTGCCAGTTGTCCATTGTATTTGGAGGGATTGCATCTCTCTCTTGCTCCTCATGCCATGCTGCCAATTCAGATAAGATAAGTGTCTGTTTTTTTGTCTCTGTGCACACATGCAGTGTGCTTTGCAATTCAGTGCAATTTATTGTGTTTTTGTCCAGCTTAGACTTTGTTTGGATTTTTCAGTCATGCTGGATTCTCAGGAGATGCAGATATACTTTCTATGTCTTTAGTTAGATATGGAATATTTGTATTATCTGCTGTGGATATTTTTAGGATTTTAATACTGACCGCTTAGAATTCTGTCCTATCCTTTTCTATTTAGCTAGAAGTGCCTCTTTTGCTAAATCCTGTTTTTCTGCCTGCGTGTGTCTTTCCTCTTATACTCACAGTCAATATTTGTGGGGGGCTGCCTATCCTTTGGGGTTCTGCTCTGAGGCAAGATAGAATTCACATTTCTATCTATAGGGGTATTTAGTTCTCCGGCTGTGTCGAGGTGTCTAGGACGTGTTAGGTACATCCCACGGCTACTTCTAGTTGCGGTGTTAGTTTAGGGTTTGCGGTCAGTACAGGTACCACCTACTCCTGGGAAAGTCTCTCATGCGGCTCCACGGTCACCAGATCATAACAGTACAACTGGCCAACAATGAGTTAAATGCATCTCAGAAGAAGGGAAGAAAGAGCCATTTTTTTTTCTGTAGTCTGCTTTGTCTTTTTTTCCCTCTTTTCCTCTGGGTGACTGAGGAGTCTTGTGCTAGCATGGATGTTCAGGGATTAGTTTCTCGTGTAGACCAGCTTGCTGCTAGGGTACAGGGTATTTCTGATTATATTGCTCAGACTTCGCTTTTAGAGCCTAGGATTCCTACTACTGATTTGTTTTTTGGGGACAGGTCCAAATTTTTGAGTTTTAAAAACAACTGTAAACTGTTTTTTGCTCTGAAGCCTCGTTCCTCTGGTGATCCCATTCAGCAGGTTAAAATTGTCATATCCCTGCTGCGTTGCTACCCTCAGGATTGGGCATTTTCCCTAGAATCTGGGAATCCGGCCTTGCTTAATGTAGATGCCTTTTTCCAGGCTCTAGGATTATTATATGATAAACCAAATTCTGTGGAACAAGCGGAGAAGACCTTGTTGGCCCTGTCTCAGGGTCAAGAAGCGGCAGAATTGTATTGTCAGAAATTTAGAAAATGGTCTGTGCTGACTAAATGGAATGAGGATGCTTTGGCGGCAATTTTCAGAAAGGGTCTTTCTGAATCTGTCAAAGATGTTATGGTGGGGTTTCCCACGCCTGTTGGTCTGAGTGATTCTATGTCTCTGGCCATTCAGATTGATCGGCGCTTGCGGGAGCGCAGAACTGTGCGCGCTTTGGCGTTGTCCTCAGAGCAGATGCCTGAGCCTATGCAGTGTGATAGGATTCTGTCTAGAACGGAACAACAAGGATTCAGACGTCAGAATAGGTTGTGTTTTTATTGTGGCGATGCTTCTCATGTCATTTCAATCTGCCCAAAGCATACAAAGAGAATCGCTAGTTCAGTTACCATCGGAACTGTACAACCTAAATTTCTGTTATCTGTGACCTTGATCTGCTTATTGTCGTCATTTTCTCTCATGGCGTTTGTGGATTCAGGCGCCGCTTTGAACTTAATGGACTTTGAATTTGCCAGGCGTTGTGGTTTCCCCTTGCAGTCTTTGCAGAACCCTATTCCTTTAAGGGGCATTGATGCTACACCTTTAGCTAAAAATAAACCCCAGTTTTGGAAACATGTGACCATGTGCATGGCGCCAGCCCATCAGGAAGATTGTCGTTTTCTGGTGTTGCATAATTTTCATGATGCTATTGTGCTGGGTTTTCCATGGTTGCAAATACATAATCCTGTGTTGGATTGGAAGTCTATGTCTGTGACTAGTTGGGGTTGTCAGGGGGTTCATAATGACGTTCCTGTGATGTCAATCTCCTCTTTCTCCTCTTCTGATGTTCCAGAGTTTTTGTCTGATTTTCAGGATGTATTCGATGAGCCCAAGTCCAGTTCCCTTCCACCGCATAGGGACTGTGATTGTGCTATTGACTTGATTCCAGGCTGTAAGTTTCCTAAGGGCCGACTTTTCAACCTGTCTGTGCCGGAACATACCGCCATGCGGAGTTATGTTAAGGAGTCTTTGGAGAAAGGGCATATTCGGCCATCTTCTTCACCGTTGGGAGCGGTATTTTTTTTGTTGCTAAGAAGGATGGCTCATTGAGACCCTGTATTGATTATCGCCTCTTGAATAAGATCACTGTTAAGTTTCAATACCCTTTACCTTTGCTTTCTGATTTGTTTTCCAGGATTAAGGGGGCTAGTTGGTTTACTAAAATTGACCTTCGGGGGCATATAATCTTGTTCGTATTAAGCAGGGTGACGAATGGAAAACTGCGTTTAATACGCCCGAAGGCCATTTTGAATATCTTGTGATGCCATTCGGGCTCTCTAATGCTCCATCTGTTTTTCAGTCCTTCATGCATGATATCTTCCGGAGTTACCTTGATAAATTCATGATTGTATATTTGGATGACATCTTACTTTTTTCCGATGATTGGGCGTCTCAAGTGAAACAGGTCATGATGGTATTTCAGATCCTTCGTGATAATGCTTTGTTTGTGAAGAGGTCTAAGTGTCTCTTTGGAGTGCAGAAGGTTTCTTTTTTGGGCTTCATTTTTTCCACCTCATCTATAGAGATGGATCCGGTTAAGGTTCAGGCCATTCATGACTGGATTCAGCCCACATCCGTGAAGAGCCTTCAGAAATTTTTGGGATTTGCCAATTTTTATCGCCGTTTCATTGCTAACTTCTCCAGTGTGGTTAAGCCCCTGACCGATTTGACGAAGAAGGACGCTGATGTGATGAATTGGTCCTTAGTGGCTGTCTCTGCCTTTCAGGAGCTTAAACGCTGTTTTACTTCTGCCCCGGTGTTGCGTAAGCCAGATGTTTCTCTTCTGTTTCAGGTTGAGGTTGACGCTTCTGAGATTGGGGCAGGGGCCGTTTTGTCTCAGAGGAATTCTGATGGTTCCTTGATGAAACTGTGTGCCTTCTTTTCCCGTAAGTTTTCGCCTGCTGAACGCAATTATGATGTCAGCAATCGGGAGTTGTTGGCTATGAAGTGGGAGTTTGAGGAATGGGGATATTGGCTTGAGGGAGCCAAGCACCGTATTGTGGTCTTGACCGATCATAAAAATCTGATTTACCTCGAATCTGCCAAACGGTTGAATCCTAGACAGGCTTGATGGTCCCTGTTTTTCTCCCATTTTGATTTAGTGGTTTCGTATCTTCCGGGTTCTAAGAATATTAAGGCTGATGCCCTCTCTAGGAGTTTTTTGCCTGATTCTCCTGAGGTACTTGAGCCGGTCAGCATTGTGAAGGAAGGGGTGGTCCTTTCTGCCATTTCCCCTGATTTGTGACAGGTTCTGCAGGAATTTCAGGCTGACAAACCTGACCGCTGTCCAGTGGGGAAACTGTTTGTTCCTGATAGATGGACTAGTAGGGTGATTTCTGAGGTTCATTGTTCTGTGTTGGCTGGCCATCCTGGTATTTTTGGTACCAGAGATTTGGTTGGTAGGTCCTTTTGGTGGCCTTATTTATCGCGTGATGTGCGTTCTTTTGTGCAGTCCTGTGGAACTTGTGCGCGGGCCAAGCCTTGTTGTTCCCGTGCTAGTGGGTTGCTTTTGCCTTTGCCGGTCCCTGAGAGGCCCTGGACGCATATTTCTATGGATTTTATTTCAGATCTTCCGGTGTCCCAGAGGATGTCGGTTATCTGGGTGGTTTGTGACCGGTTTTCTAAGATGGTTCATTTGGTGCCTTTGCCTAAATTGCCTTCCTCTTCTGATTTGGTTCCGTTGTTTTTTCAGCATGTGGTTCGTTTGCATGGTATTCCGGAGAATATTGTGTCTGACAGAGGTTCCCAGTTTGTTTCTAGGGTTTGGCGGGCCTTTTGTGCTAGGCTGGGCATTGATTTGTCTTTTTCTTCCGCATTTCATCCTCAGACAAATGGCCAGACCGAGCGAACTAATCAGACTTTGGAAACTTATTTGAGATGCTTTGTGTCTGCACATCAGGATGATTGGGTGGCTTTCTTGCCATTGGCCGAGTTTGCCCTTAATAATCGGGCTAGTTCGGCTACCTTGGTTTCGCCCTTCTTTTGTAATTCTGGTTTTCATCCTCGTTTTTCTTCGGGGCAAGTTGAACCTTCTGATTGTCCTGGTGTGGATTCTGTGGTTGACAGGTTGCAGCAGATTTGGGCTCATGTGGTGGACAATTTGGTGTTGTCTCAGGAGGAGGCTCAGCGTTTTGCTAACCGTCGTCGGTGTGTTGGTTCCCGGCTTCGGGTTGGGGATTTGGTCTGGTTGTCTTCCCGTCATGTTCCTATGAAGGTTTCTTCCCCTAAGTTTAAGCCTCGGTTTATTGGTCCATATAGGATTTCTGAGATTATCAATCCAGTGTCTTTTCGTTTGGCCCTTCCGGCCTCTTTTGCCATCCATAATGTTTTCCATAGATCTTTATTGCGGAAATATGTGGTGCCCGTTGTTCCCTCTGTTGATCCTCCTGCTCCTGTGTTGGTTGATGGGGAGTTGGAGTATGTGGTTGAGAAGATTTTGGATTCTCGCTTTTCGAGGTGGAGGCTTCAGTACCTTGTCAAATGGAAGGGTTATGGCCAGGAGGATAATTCTTGGGTTTTTGCCTCTGATGCCCATGCTGCTGATTTGGTCTGTGCCTTTTATCTGGCTCGTCCTGATCGGCCTGGGGGCTCTGGTGAGGGTTCGGTGACCCCTCTTCAAGGGGGGTACTGTTGTGAATTCTGCTCTTGGGCTCCCTCCGGTGGTTGTTGGTAGTAGTGCAGTTGTCTTGGGTTGTAATCTGGGCAGGTGTTTCTGCTGATTGCAGCTCTATTAGGTATTTAGGTGTGCAGGCTCCATGAGTCAGTGCCAGTTGTCCATTGTATTTGGAGGGATTGCATCTCTCTCTGGCTCCTCATGCCATGCTGCCAATTCAGATAAGATAAGTGTCTGTTTTTTTTGTCTCTGTGCACACATGCAGTGTGCTTTGCAATTCAGTGCAATTTATTGTGTTTTTGTCCAGCTTAGACTTTGTTTGGATTTTTCAGTCATGCTGGATTCTCAGGAGATGCAGATATACTTTCTATGTCTTTAGTTAGATGTGGAATATTTGTATTATCTGCTGTGGATATTTTTAGGATTTTAATACTGACCGCTTAGAATTCTGTCCTATCCTTTTCTATTTAGCTAGAAGTGCCTCTTTTGCTAAATCCTGTTTTTCTGCCTGCGTGTGTCTTTCCTCTTATACTCACAGTCAATATTTGTGGGGGGCTGCCTATCCTTTGGGGTTCTGCTCTGAGGCAAGATAGAATTCCCATTTCTATCTATAGGGGTATTTAGTTCTCCGGCTGTGTCGAGGTGTCTAGGACGTGTTAGGTACATCCCACAGCTACTTCTAGTTGCGGTGTTAGTTTAGGGTTTGCGGTCAGTACACGTACCACCTACTCCTGAGAAAGTCTCTCATGCGGCTCCACGGTCACCAGATCATAACACCTCTTGCCTGGTGCTGAGCCTCCCCGGGGTCGAGTCTATCCGTTGTCTCTCCCAGAGACGGAGGCAATGTCACAGTACATCCAGGAAAATCTGGCAAGAGGATTCATTAGGAAGTCATTGTCACCTGCAGGGACTGGGTTCTTCTTCTTGCAGAAGAAGAACGGGGAAGTACGTCCATGCATAGATTACAGGGGTCTTAACGCCTTCACTGTTAAGAATAAGTATCCTCTGCCCCTGATATCTGAGCTCTTTGATAGGCTTCGGGGAGCAAGGGTATTTACAATATTAGATCTGCAGGGTGCTTACAACATGATTCGCATCCGAGAGGGGGATGAATGGAAGATGGCTTTTAACACCAGGGATGGGCATTATGAATATCTGGTGATGCCCTTCGGCTTCTGTAATGCCCCGGCCATTTTCCAAGACTTTGTGAATGACATCTTCCGGGATATGCTCTCCACCTCGGTCATAGTCTATCTGGATGATATTCTCATCTACTCTCCAGATATTGACTCCCACCGGAGAGATGTTTGCAGAGTCTTCTACCTCTTACGGACAAATTCCCTCTATGCAACGTTGGAGAAATGTGTGTTTGAGCAGGAGTCCTTACCTTTCTTGGGCTATATTATCTCTGCCCAGGGATTGGCAATGGATCCTGCCAAACTACAGGCTGTGATGGACTGGCAGGAACCCCATTCTCTTAAAGCGGTGCAGTGCTTTATGGGGTTCATTAATTACTATTGCCAGTTCATTCCATACTTCTCAACTTTGGTAGCTCCCTTGGTTGCCCTCACCAAGAAGGGAGCAAATCCCAAATTGCGGTCTGAGGAGGTCTCCAAGGCCTTTCACTCCATTAAGTCACACTTCGCTAGCGCTCCCATCCTACATCGCCCCGATGTAGATAAGCCATTTATAATGGAGGTGGATGCCTTATCCCTTGGTGCTGGAGCAGTCCTTTTCCAAAAGGATGCTCAAGGTCGGAAGCATCCTTGCTTCTTCTTTTCTAAGACCTTCTCACCTGCGGAGAGGAATTATTCCATCGGGGACAGGGAGTTGCTAGCCTTGAAGTTGGCTTTCTCTAAGTGGAGACATCTCTTGGAGGGGGCTCGTTTTCCCTTCCAAGTCTTCACAGACCACAAGAATTTCGTGTACTTGCAGACAGCCCAGCGGTTAAATTCTCATCCGGCCAGATGGTCCTTGTTCTTCTCCCAGTTCCATTTCACCCTCCATTTTCTTTCTGGGGAGAAGAACATTGGTGCCAACACTCTCTCGCTCTGTTGTATCATCTGAGGAGGAGGAAGAGGAGCCTCGGCTTATTGTCCCCACTGAGAGCCTGAGAACTGTGGCCCTGGATTTGCTAGAGTCTGTGCCTCCAGGCAAGACTTTTGTACCATCCAGCCTGTGTCCAGAGGTTCTCTCTTGGGCTCACTCGTCCAGAGTGGGTGGACATTTTGGGTCCAAAAGGACATCTGAGCTACTGGCAAGGACATACTGGTGGCTGCATATGGCTCTTGACGTCGCAGACTATGTTCACGCGTGTTTCTCTTTCGCCAAGAACAAGTCTCTTCAGCAAAGGCCAGCTGGGTTGCTTTACCCCCTGACGGTGGTGGACAGGTCCTGGGAGATGGTCGGGATTGATTTTGTGGTGGGCTTACTCAAGTCTCATAGCTGCACCATTATCTGGGTGATCACCGACCATTTTTCCAAAATTGTGCACTTGGAGCCTCTTCCACGGCTACCTTCTGCACATTGTTCATCAAGCATATCTTTCACCTACATGGTATGCCGGACAAAACTGTCAGTGACCGGGGTCTCCAGTTTGCATCTCGATTCTGGAGAGAGCTTTGTGGTTTACTCAATATTGAGTTGAATCTCTCTTCGGCATATCATCCCGAGATGAATTGGTTGGTTGAGAGGGCCAACCAGACCCTGGTCACATATTTACGACATTTTGTTTCTGCCAGGCAGGATGACTGGGCATCCTTGCTACCGTGGGCGGAATTTGCACTTAACAACGCCGTAGCCGACTCCACCGGTCAGACTCCATTCCTCCTAAATTACGGCCAGCATCCGCGTGTCCCTGTGCCTATGCCCGTGTCTTCCGCCGACTTCAGGGTGGCAGGCTGGGCTGTGGAGGCACGGGACATTTGAGACCACACTCAGGATGCCATTCGGGCCTCTAAGGAGAGAATGAGGACCTCCACCGATGCACATAGGCGCCCCGTTCCGACCTTTGCTCCTAGTGACTTGGTGTGGCTCTCCGCCCGTAACATCAGGTTGCAAGTTGAGTCCACTAAGTTTGCACCTCGCTACTTGGGTCGCTTCAAGGTCCTCAAACAGGTTAACCGACACCTTTCATGTGTCCCTCTTGAAGCCCGTATACATGTCCCGGTTTTCTGAGTCATCTGCCGGGACATCGGGTTCGTCTACGGACGATTACGAGGTGAACGCTATTTTGGGGTGCAAGGTGGTATTTGGCAAAAAATTCTATATGGTGGATTGGAAGGGTTATGGCCCAGAAGACAGGTCCTGGGAGCCTGCTGAGCACATTTGAGCTCCACAGCTCATTGCTGCCTTCGAGCATAGCGAGGTCCGGGGGGGCCCTAGGAGGGGGTGTAATGTTAGGTGTCAGGTTCCCCACTCTGCACAGGGGGAATCTCGAACCATCTCCGCAGCGGTCTCCCATTCTTCTCCAGCTGCAGTGGAGTCTGCTCAGCAGAGACGTCGGTCCCAGCATCTAGCTCAAGCTGATTCTGGATGACTGGTTACTACTGCCCTTCAAGGCTCTGTCCTTGTAGCCAGCAATGTTCAGCAACGAGCAGGTCTTTCTGAGACTAAGTCCTGCTTTTCCCTTACTGAGCATGCCCACGGGACGACCTCCCATTGAAGGTCGGGGGTCACATGCTCAGGTCCTGTTGTGGCTCCTGGTCCATCTGGAAGGTCTTGTAGCACTGCCGCTATAAAAGGTTCACATAGCCGCTTGGCCATGCGCTAGTGTACTCTTGAAATCGTGTGTGTTGATGAGTGAAAGTCGTTCATTAATCATCCCCTCTCCTGTGTATGACTGCTCATGTAAGGTGGATGTCTGCAATCTAGCGCCCGCCAGAGCCATCAGCAATAAACACTCGAAACAGCGTCTAATTGCTGTGACCGCCAGTGCAGCGCCGTGCGCTATTAAAGCGCTTTCCTATCCCAAGTCTGGGTGGTTAGTGGCATCTGCCAGTGCGGCACTGCATGCACTCTTGTGCATTTAAGTTATTTTTGCAGTTGCTCTGACACCCCAGAGCGCAAGAGGTCTAGACGAACTCGAATCCTGTGTCTTGGGATTGAGTTCTGAGACTCCTGGCTTGCGCTTTTGGTGCGGTACCGCAGCCCTATGATGCAACAGGGTTCACTTCCTTCACAGAGGGTGAAGTTAACCTGTATGTGTATCCACATTGTACCGCCATATATTCCATCATTACTTAGCAGGAGGTTCCATCTCTGCATGGTGGACCCCGGGCTGCGAACGCACCTTACCCTATCTTTCTAATTATTTGGTGCGTTCTGCTAGCCCTAACACTGTGTTGACGAAAACTAAATCTTCAAGCACGCAAAAATACTCGAAGAACCACCCGAGCATGCTCGGAAAATCTCAAGTAATGAATATACTCGCTCATCACTAATAAACATCTCTCAACAGAATGGTCATGTTGCTCCTATTATGTCTGAATATGTCAAGCTAAGAGAAAAGAAGGGCAAATCTATACTATGGATCCTTACAACATGGATGTAGACAATTATGCACTCCTTTGCTAAAAAATACAATTGCTTTAGATATAGGAGTGCTGCACATATTCTTACAACCAAATACAACCATGTGTTGGAGGTGTCCCCGGAGTCCTCACATTGTTCCACCTGTCCTACAATTGTTTTCATAATGTTATTGCCATATTTGCTTTCTACAAACCGCTATTTTTTTTTATGCCTGACTGACCTACCATCAATGTACAAAGCACTCGACAAGTTTGATCATCGAAAACAATGTCAAATTATAATTGACATGTGCATAGCGTGCAGTAAATAATTAAAAACTAAGGTTAAAAGTAATATGTTGATATTAATATAAGGTGGTAGAAGATTGCCCAGAGGCCTTTCAATCTAGCAATGTAATATGAAATGTACAGGCACAGCAAGAGCAGAAAAATCTATTAGTATCACACTGGCATTTAACTATTAAATAGAGTAAATCCAGGCGGCCCCTGGGGGTGTGACATAATTGGGAATTTTTAGCTTATGTGGCGCATGTGCCCTGCAGTTCAACACCTCTCGATAGAGGTCAGTGATCTTATGCGAACATACAGTATCTGACTCCAAGGCCTAGAGCTGCCCTCGTAAATATGTCAATAGGAACATCATCGAGGACGGAGAACACATCTACCCTCCAAGGATATCGCAACACGTTTGTCACTAGTTATAGAGAAAGGCCCAATTAAGATGCTACAGGTCTAATAAGTCTGTGGCTGAAAATAATAAAACGCTGATTAAAAAAAAGTAGAACACCTAAGTCTTATTAACACTCCTGATCGGATGCAATAATCATTTTTCAATTTAGTCTTCATTTATAGTCATTTAAGACACTTTGTCATTAGCAAAAAACGTCAAACCATTTTAAGCAGCTGGTAGTTCAGGGACCACATATGGCACCCACTTACTCCACAGGAGCAGGATGTCATTACAATATATATACAGCATATATGGTGTATATATATATATATATATATATATATATATATATATATATATATATATATATATATATAGTGTTCTCTTCGATGACCTTTCCAAGATTATTGTGGACTGATTCACCTCCTGTCATCTTTATCAAGCAACATCACAGTAGGAAGGAACATGTAAGCAATGACATTTGTGAATCACAAGGTATTATGTGGCAAGCAGGGGCTTCAAAGGCCTCCATACCAATATTAGCAATGGACATAACAGGGAGCATGAATCAGAGACAGGCTCCAACATTACAAATATGTATGTTTCACTCAGAAATTATTTTCTAGTTTTTCAAAGTGATGATAGGATTTATTGAGGCTAGTGCCACTTCTCTCTTCTTGCACCTGACCTCCTCAGTTCTCTTTTCGAAATGGTCAGTTTTATTACCAGCCACACCCAGTTTTATAAGACACCCATCCACTCCACATCGAATCACAGCCTCTGAGACACTAGGGCATAGAATAAGCAACACTACTTGAAGGTTGTTCCTTTTACTCTGAGCCATCCAGACATTCAGGGAGAGTTAGCAGGTATGAATTATACTGAGACTGCCTTCTAGCCAAGAGTAAGAATAAAAGGCTCTGTTGGGTCAAAAGTTTGGAGGGGTTGGTTAAAGAGGGAGTTATTGACAATAGTGCAGGCCTATATCTTGTCTGAGAGGGGGTGGGGGCTATCAGTGAGCACACGGCACCAAGAGCAAAGGTCTTATGCCCTCCTTACCTGTCTTCTTACCCTGACTGAATGGCGGTGATCCGTGAAATCCTTGAGCAGCTGAAGGCTGTTGCTGGTGGCATGGAAGAAGCAGCTGTCAGGACTCAGATGCGGGAGATCCTGGGAGGTCAGGCTGCTGTTCCATCGGCCTGGCGTGAATGCAGAATGAGACCGCCTGAGAGACTTTCCCCTGATGCGGCTTATAGGAACTCGCCTGCCCCTTCTCCTGCTCCGCAGGTCTCGACGTGGGAGGAATCCTTCAAGGTGGCTGGAGCCTGCGATGGTGGCAGGTCCCCAGGCGGTCATGTGACTGGTCCTGCCACCTCTAGTGTCTCAAGCTACAACAAGATGGTGGCGGTCCTCCCTGGCGATGCTCCTGCCAGGGTAGTGTTTGGACAGCAAGAGATCCTGCATCTGCAGCACCCCCCTGCCCTGGGGCTCGAGAGTCTTCACAGATGCCTTCTGGCTCCATATCCAAGGATGTCGGCAAGCCTACTGTTCGCTCACTGGTCATAGTGCCGGGTCTGAGCAGGTGGTCTCTGAGATGCCAAGGAAGATCTGGTCCCTGTACACCCTGAGAGCAATTACCTGGATTCCGCTTTTCTTCTCTTTTTCGGCTGGTGGGTTTGTGCACCGACACAGCCTGTTGAGCATGACTCCATGTTATGTACATCCTCACCTATTTTAGTTTCTCTTGGGGAGGGTTTCAGCCAGGCCCCATGTGTCCCACGGGTACTTTTTTTAGTGGGAATAGTGCGGGTGCTTTAGATTCAGAAATGGGTAGTATAGGCAGTTTGTTAGGGAGTGTGCGGAAGTTGTTAGAAAAATTGGATTTGGCAAGGTGGTCTAGTGGGGTCCATGGTTCCTGTTTCAGTGCAAGGGCCTGAATTTTCAGGGCAGGTGATTAATCAGGCAGAAAGCGAAGGTGTGCATAACAGTGGGGTTTTGGTGTCAGTAGAGACTGAAAAGATAAAGAGGGAGACAAAATGGTGCTGAATGATAGGGCAAAAGGGAAAGTTTACATCTGTTTTGAAGGTCTCCTCGGATCCCATTTGACAAAGGAGGTAAAAGAAAAAATCTGGATGGGTGAGTGCGTGGAGATATTTTTCCTCCTTCCATTGGAAAAATTGAATTGAGATAAGGGAAAGAAAGATGAAATGAAAGGAAAAGGAAGAAAAGTGGAGGTGGTGGCTTATTACTTTTGATAATTGGCTTTAAGCTTTTGACATACTAGCTAGTATGATAGGTGAGAAGAGCTCTGGGCTTTTCTGCTACATAGATGCTATAATGCTATAGGCGAGGCTCATCGTACCTAGAGTGCAAACCTAGTTACAGTACGATGAGAAGTTTCAACAGAGGAAAACAGTCAGGCCTACCATAAGGTGGGACCAGAAAGATGTAGGTCTCTTGCTGAAGGTGACAACACTTTCCCGTTATGGGCAGTCCTGTCAAGGGGGGCCCGGTGAACCGGCCAAAATATTGCAGGATGAGACACGTCCCAAACCGGGGCTGCAGGAGCAAATCAGGGAGTATGTTGGAAGTTCAATGAGTGCCAGTGCAAGTTTAGAGGGAGCTATAATTTTAAACACCAGTGTTCAGGATGTGGCAGTTCGTCACATGAGTTGTCTCGTTGTTTCAAAAAAGGGAAATCTAGATCTGGGGTGGATTCTGCAAAACGTCCAGTGATCCCTTATCTAAATAGGTACCCCAGATGGGATAAGGCAGTTTTGTTGGAGGAAGGTTTTCTTTTCAGTTTTAAAATTCCCTCCCCACCATATGCGGTTCCTTTTAATTTGAAGAATTTGTTGTTGGCTCGTCAGCACCACGTGGTGGTTAATAAGAAAATTATGCATGAAGTATTGTGAGGGTGAATGTCAGGTCCTTTGATCTCCCCCCATTGCATAATTAGGGAAGGTACCAAAAGAGGAGCCGAATAAATTCTGGCTCATTTAGCACTTATAATTCCCAAAAGGATTATCGGTTAATGATGGCAAAGACCTGGAGCTTAGCTCCGTGGTTTATACATCCTTTGATGCAGCAGTCAGTTGGGTTAAGGGGTATGGTAAAGCATCATTGTTGGCTAAAACTGATATTGAGTCTGCTTTCCGTTTGGTGCCAGTGCACCCAGATAGTTTGTTGGGTTGTTATTGACATGGCGTTTTTTTCTTGAAAAAGTGTCTCCCCATGTGCTGCTCCATTTCTTGTTTTTATTTTGAAGCAGTTAGTTTGTTTTTGGAGTGGGTTGTATGCGATGTATCCAGGATAATGTCAGTTTTTAACTACCTTGATGATTTTTTATTCATCGGGCCACCCGGTTTGCCGATTTGCCAGTCATTGTTGAGATCTACGGAATGGGTAACTGGTCACTTTGGACTTCCACTAATACAAGAGAAAATGGAAGTGACATTTACCTATATTCATTTTTAAAGAACTTGAAAGTAAAACCTTTAATTCTTTCCTCACTAAGCTGCTGCAGTCTCCTCAGACATACATCATACACTTCTCTGTAGAATCCCACTAGTGTGTTTAGCTCCGTTAAATAAAAAAATGACCAACACACTTATAACACATAGATATCACAGGATAAGTGCTCAGATATCTGTCTCTTGGCTTTTCTGCCTTCACTTCCAAGGCTACCATTATCAGGTAGTATTAAGTCTGATATACAGTAGAGATGAGTGAATCTGTGGATGTTCGGCTGTAGAGTGCTAGCACCTCATTACAAAGCTAACACCCTAAACCGATAAGGACATCCACCACTGTGGGTCTTTCATTTATTTTTTTGGTTTCTCTTTACCTTTTTGACACTTTGCACCTTATGAAAACTGAGGCACTTTACGCTCCACGATTTTGGGAGCATTTTTAAACCTCAAGCCTTTTAAAAGTACACTTCCCTGATGACATCTCAACAAGTACACCCATAGACAAGGGTGCAGAGTATACACAGCTGCTTAAAAGAACAGTACTCTCACAGGAATGGATGTGCAAAGTACACACAGCAGATTAAAAGGCAGTACTCCCACAGGCGAGGGGTGCAGAGTACACACAGCAGCTTAAAGGACAGTACTCCTACAGGCGGGGGGTGCAGAGTACACACAGCAGCTTAAAGGACAGTGGTCACACATGCGGGAGGGTGCAGAGTACACACAGCAGCTTAAAGGTCAGTACTCCCACAGGCGGGAGGGTGCAGAGTACATGCAGCGTCTTAAAGGACAGTATTCCCACAGGCAGGAGGGTGCAGAGTACACACAGCAGCTTAAAGGACAGTACTCCCACAGGCATGGGGGGTACAGAGTACACGTACACACAGTGGCTTAAAGGGCAGTACTCCCACAGGCATGGGGGTGCAGAGCATACACAGCTGCTTAAAAGAACAGCACTCCCACAGGCATGGAAGTGCAGAGTACACACAGCAGATTAAAGGGCAGTACTCCCACATGCGAGGGTGCAAAGTACACACAGCGGCTTAAAGGACAGTACTCCCACAGGCGGGAGGGTGCAGAGTACACACAGCGGCTTAAAGGACAGTACTCCCACAGGCATGGGGGTACAGAGTACACACAGCATCTTAAAGGACAGTACTCCCACAGGCATGGGGGTACAGAGTACACATGGCGTCTTAAAGGACAGTACTCCCACAGGCATGGGGGGTACAGAGTACACACAGCAGCTTAAAGGACAGTACTCTCACAGGCATGGGGGGTACAGAGTACACACAGCATCTTAAAGGACAGTACTCCCACAGGCATGGGGGGTACAGAGTACACAGAGCAGCTTAAAGGACAGTACTCCCACAGGCATGGGGGAACAGAGTACATACGGCGTCTTAAAGGACAGTACTCCCACAGGCATGGGGGGTACAGAGTACACACAGCAGCTTAAAGGATAGTACTCCCACAGGCATGGGGTTGCAGAGTATTCACAGCGGCTTAAAGACAGTACTCCGACAGGAATGGAAGTGCAGAGTACACAGAGTACACAGCAGATTAAAGGACAGTACTCCCACAGGCAGGGGTTCAGAGTATTCACAGCGGCTCAAAAGATAGCTCTCCCACAGGCATGAAAGTGCAGAGTACACACAGCGGCTTAAAGGACAGTACTCC